>NC_134110.1:78686388-79005277 GCF_040939455.1 Microcebus murinus | reverse complement strand
CCAGCCATCAATTAGCTCTGTACTTGCTGTGTGAACAAAAGAAACTCCTTTGTGGCTTTACCCACTGCTGCTGGGTTTTCTATTGCATGCAGTTGAACTCAATCCCTCACGGATACAGCCCACAAAAATATTTTTAGATCATTTTGTTGCGTTGATTGTTAAATTTAAACTTTTTTCGTTATCTTCAAATCAGTGGTTTAAAAGTTGTCAAATCTGTAAAAGCCATCATTATTGATCTTCTTCTGAAAAATTAATTGCCCCATGATAATGCTGATACTTCTGAACGTTGGTGGTTTTTCCAGTCCCTTCAATTGGCCAAGTTCTCACACACCTTTGGGTCTTCATGTATGACAGGCCCTATGTCTAGATGCCACCCCCTCTCCCGCCCCGCCCCCAAGTTACCTGAGATCTCCCTGCAGAGGCTTTCTCTGACTCCTCTGCTCTAAACCAAGTCACTCAGTGGCACTCTCATACAAACAGAACCTTTTCCTTCTGGAACTTACCAAATTTACACATACGTGTTTCTTTTTGAGGGTATGTGTATAATACCTGTTGCCCCACTGAACTGTGAGCTCTGTGAGGTCAGGGGGCTGTGCTGGAGATGTTCATACCTATCCTCCTGGTGCCCAGAAAAGAAGAGTACCCGGTAGAATATTATGTTCACACTGCCTTTCAAGGAATCCCTGGAAAGTCCAGCTGGAATGCTCTTGTTCCAAGGATATATAGAATTTAGAGACTATCAGAGATGACGTCCATACTGGATTCTACTAATTGAAATGTTTAAACTTTTCTATTCGTTTCTTATTTTTTATTATTTCTCATTGCAAGCCTCTGGGGAACAGGAATGTGTTCAGGGATGGCAAGCTCCACAAAGCAGTCTGGGCAAACTTCCAAGCCGCCCAGGCAATCAATAGAGTTTCCAGGGGTGACAGGCCAGGTTCTAAAAACTCTCTTAGTCACCCTACACAGGAGAAAAATACTGATTGTCCACAGTTAAAGGTGAGAATCTCTTAAAGCTTTCTCATATAATTTTTTAAGGCCTGCATTTTGAAGAGGTAAATACAGACTGGAGCATGTCTGTTTATACTCTGGTAGCAAAGCAGGCATCTGGAGAGCATTTAACTGTGGTGATACTTTGCTCCCGAGTGAGGGTTTTGTTTGTTACAACATAACATAAAGTTATTTTGCCTTTCAGAAAGGCACCATTCTCCTTCTGGGTTTTATATAAAAATGAAAGCAAGATTTCAAGACAAGCTATTTTGAGAATATTAAAACATGTACCAACCCAAATGAAAAGAGCAGGAAACACTGGAAAGGAATCCAAAAAGTCATAAGAAAATTTGAAAATATAATGCCTGCTTGGAAAATATATTACTGTTTCCTGCTTAGTCTGTGTCTTTCCTTTAAGTGCCTACTGCAGTGGAAATGCCCATTAGTGACTCCTGCCTATCCGGAAGTCTTGTTAGTCTGCCCTGTCTGGGGCTGAAAGACAGGAGACAGGAAGTGGGTGAGAGAGATGGGAAGGCCAAGGTCAGCCGGAAGCTACATTCCCAGGGATGGCTACATGCTGGGGGGTGTTGAGTGGTCTTAATAAAAGCGGGTGGGCTAGAGACAAGGAATCTGGAACGTTCGGGTGCTTATATATCCAGACTACTCGTGTGTCAAAAGAGTCAGGTGGAAGGAATTTTAGTGAATAAATAAATCTCTGACTCAACAGTGATTTAATTCAAGGTAGTAATTTTATAAGCTGTTTCATTTTCTACTGGAATTAGGATATAAATCCTAATAAGTAGGATTTATAATTCTCAAACCATTTGATGCTCTCTGCTCTTTCTGAGCATTATATCTTTATGTAAAATGTATTTAATAAATAGATAAATGAATTACTAAATAAAATGAATTTAAAATACTCTATGAGGAGGAGGGATAAAAATCATCTTACCAATCAATTACTCATTATTTGAGAAATACGCACTGTAAGAGGGGAAAACATTACTTAAATATATTTTTTCCTGGTTTTTAATGTAACCTCAATATACTGAAACTACTGTGAGAAAATAACATTTTTTTTTTAAATTGATAATACTTCTCAGGGCCTATTAGACAAGAATTTTTAAAAGTTTACTGGCATGTTATCCACCACAGAGGTAATCCATCACAAAGAATTCACCAGAAAACATCAAGGACATAGAATCAATAAACTAACAATTAATAATTCATTAAGGTAAATTAATAATACAGATTGTATAGTTTTATACTTTCTATATCCCTATAATAAAGGTAGAAGACTTAGATTCAGAGAGGAGATGTTGCTTTTGCAAGAAATATTTTTGAACACTATTTCTATTGGGAAAAAACCCAGTGTGGTCTACAGCCATATCACCCTGAACATGCCCGGTCTCTTCTGATCTCAGAAGCTAAGCAGGGTCAGCCCTGGTCAGTACTTGGATGGGAGACTGCCTGGGAATACCAGATGCTTTAGGCTTAAAAATTAAAATAAAGAATGAAGTATTTAAAAAAAAAAAAAAAACCAATGGTGCCAGAACACCCATCAAGAGGTCATGACCTTATATTTAAATTCACTTCCAAGTCCACAAAAACAAGGTATGCTGTGGCCCACTCCATCTACTTCCTGGGGAATCAGACTCGTAAAGCTAACGTTGAGGTCAGAAAAATGAGTAGTATCTAGCATACAGCCTGTATCAGTGCCAATAAAGTGTACATGATTGTTAAAAATTCTTTCTATTGTCGTGGCTGTTTTAAATACAACTTAGAATGCACATAGCACAGAGCAGTTCTACCTCTCTGTTGAGAAGTCCTAATAGATAAGTAAATGGATACATCCCTCGAACTTTCTCATGAAAATGTACATAAGAAGGCTGCCCCATATTGGAACTTGGAGTCTAGCTGGACTCCTTTCATAGCTTGCATTACTGGTATTTTCATCTTTAGGTAAATAGTAGAAGTGTTTCACTGATCGTGTATGTCACAGCTTTAATCTATGGGGCTTGAGCCAGAAGAAACACAGATGGAACTAATGACAGTTTTACTGTGTGGACAGTGTGATACTCACTCTGAGCGACACTGTTTTGTGTATATACATGGAGAAAAGCTTAACAAGCTGTCATTTACTATGACAATGAGGGCATATGAGTGGTTCTTAAACCAAAGAGCAGAGATTATCTCTTTGTGAGGACAAATTTGATTAAGAGGCATTCCTTGTGCACTTTTTGTGGCATTGAACAGAGAGCCAAATGCTTAGTGTCCATGCGACCATCTTGTCAGTACCCTTGAGGAAAAAACTGCCTGTCAACACTTGGGTAAACAACATCTATGAGTGACAGAAGGAAACGTACCCAGGCAAGAAAACAATGGGCATTGAAAGTCCGTAAGACCTCCGTGCAATTCATAAAAGAATAGAATGGGCAAAAAGAAACTGGAAGCCTGTGCCCTCCCCTCTTCAGTTTCCTCAAACTTCCGACAGCCTTTAGACTCCAGGAATTCTTCCCAGGTTGCAATGAATATAGCGAACCCTCTAACGTTTGTGCCAACAGAGAAGTAAAAGAACACGGTTAATACAAAATCACAAGACATCCTTGAAAGTAACACACAGTCACTTCCCCTGTCCCTGCCTGCAGGACAGCAAAATGCCAGATGTGGAGATACAGGTCCAGCAAGCAGCTCTTTGCTAGAATATTACTGGGAGAGATGAACCAGACTCAGATGAATACTTGAAATCTGGATACACAAAAGCTGTTTGTGTAGCATAATCTTTTAATTTTTTTCTTTTTGTTTTTCCATTTTAAAAAAGAAAAGGAAGATCTTTTAATTTCTGTTCAAAGCATCTAAAAGAAAATGAGGTGAAACATCACTTAGATACTCAGAAGCATGGAGTGGGGGGAGTGGAGGAAGGGATTGTGGAAGAGAGGAGGAAAGAAATGGGAGGAATCCAGGGCATTATTTGTACCCATCTCACTGCTGAGAATGTCTGCTTCCTACCCTGGGGATCAGAGTTTGCAGAACATTCTATCTTTCTCTGTTGACAAAGGATCTTGTAAAATCATGGCCACTGAATCAACTAAATTACATTCAACAAATATTGATGGGTATCCTCTATGTCTTTGACACTGTGCTAGATACAAAAAATGAGCAAAAGTATGTACAAAAATGAGCAAAACCCAATCCCCGCTGTTGAGACTTCTACAGCTTATTAAGAAAGTATGCAATAACTCCCTAGGAGTTGGAGCTACAAAGTACTGATTGGCTTCAAAGCAAAAGTAATCCATTAATTGAACTATCCGTCTTTCCATATTTACTTGTTTAGATACTTACGCTCTAGGAGATTGTATCAGGCCACTATTAAAGTTGATTTTTAAAAAAATCCAAGTTATTTTCTTATTAGTTTTGTTTTCTCTTCTAAAACCTTTAATTTCTTGGCCGGGCGCGGCAGCTCACGCCTGTAATCCTAGCAATCTGGGAGGCCAAGGCGGGCAGATTGCTTGAGGTCAGGAGTTTGAAACCAGCCTGAGCAAGACCCCGTCTCTACTAAAAACAGAAAGAAATTAATTGACCAACTAAAAATATATATACAAAAAATTAGCCGGGCATGGTGGTGCATGCCTGTAGTCCCAGCTACTCGGGAGGCTGAGGCAGAAGGATCGCTTGAGCCCAGGAGATTGAGGTTGCTGTGAGCTAGGCTGATGCCACGGCACTCACTCTAGCCTGTGCAACAAAGCGAGACTCTGTCTCAAAAAAAAAAGAAAAAGAAAAAAAAGAAATAGAAAAAAGATATCCCCAAACTCATTGTTCTGCAATTCTACAAAATTGCCCTCAAACCCTTTTTCAGACTACTGTAAAACAAGCTTATAAATTAGAAAAAGAAGAGTATACTGATACCAATGTAGGTGAGCAGAGAAAAGAGATGGAACATATTTAAAACAAATAGGAGAACTAAAGAAGCATAGTTACTGAGAGTCATGTATTATATAGGCAAAAAGCTCCCTCAGCTAGCTTAAGAGCAACCAGGTAGACAAGCATGGGAATTACTGGAAGAAGCAGGCCCATTGACATAGTACAAACTATTAGTTGATAGCAAGGGAGCTTGTAGGAAACAAGTCAAAAAATTCCAAGAGCACAGTGGTCGGGGCCATTGGGTAGGAGCTAGCAGCTCTACCCACCTTAATAATCCCTGGGAAATCACATCATCATGAAATTGTTTTTCATAATGGTGGCCCTGAGTCATCAAGGAAAACTTTAAATCCTGTTCACTATTCTCTATTTTAAAAAGCAGGAAATGTTTTGAGGCCAGGAGACTGCGTAATGCAGTTTAGAGTTTTTATAGGAAAGATTTGGTTGTGTAGACCTTTTACATATTCCCTAGGAACTGAAGTCTCTCTGATTAATCAGGGCTTTACAATGTTCTTGACCAGTAAAATGCTCCTTTAAAAATTTTTCTCTAATAGCTATTAACCATGTAACATTTCATTAGAAAAATAGTGGATTTCAAATATTCCCACAATTATTTTCAAACACTAAACTTGGCTTATTCTGGGGAAAGCATTTTGAGTAGAATTTATGCAGATGGAGAGGGGATAGGGAGGAAGTTGGCAGCATAGAAACACCATGAAGAATATGTGGCGACTTGGCACGGTCACTAATGCTACGTATGAGCTGACTGCACAGAGATTTGGTGGTGGAAGGCAGACAGAGGCAGGACCCCCAGGTGAGTCGTGGGGTTGGGAGAATACAAGAAAATGGTCACCGTGCCTCTATCTGTTATTCTTCAATAGTTGTGAAGATTACAGTGTTTTGTCCCAATACGCGTGTCTTGTTCAGACCCCCCCACGTCTGTGGATAGTCCCTATGTCTTTCATATGGAGGAAGATGGCACTTTTCTCTGCTGTCAACTGTCACCTTTATTGGTATGGGTGTGCTTTTCTGTTTCTAATTCATAAGCTTGTTGTACAGTGGTCTGAAAGGGGGTTTGAGGGCAATTTTGTAGAATTGTGGAACGATGAGTTTTCAGATAATCTGTTTTCTATTTCAAATAGGAAACAGGCCCTTGACAAATAGGCCCTTCCAGAGTTGGGAGAGAGAATGCTTAGCTTTCTCTGGGCTCCACTTTGCTGGGCCTCGACTTGGAGTTGTATAGACAGGCTTGAGTGTGCTGTTTGAGGGAGCACCCAGTAACAGCAAAAGCTGGTCTCTGTCTTGGGTCCTAGGGTCCTATAAGCATGAGCAAGGCTTGTCTAATTAACTAGAGTTCTTGGTTACAGATCAGTTCTGTGTCCCTGTCCCTTTAACAACCAGGGAACTTTGGTAGAGTATTCTTGCACCTGACATCCTCTTGTCAAGTGGTCACCCAGTGCACCAGTGCACGTTGCAAACATCCATGACTGATAACTTCCTACCTCCTGAGGCAGTCTTAGAGAATTATTTAGAAGATAATCATGTTAAATTAATTCACCCCACATGAATAAGACTCTGATTTCTGGCTTTCCAGAGGATCCAACTTCATAATCACTCTCCTTCTTGCTCTTTATGGAATAATGTCTTTTCTGGTTTTTCTAGTTCTTGCTTCTTCACCTATCAGTAACATTTAAGTTAGACTATGTGGAGGCTGATGATAATAGGCACTCGGTAGATTTTCCAGAACTTTTTCTGGACTATCAGTCACTTGTAATTTGTTAATACCTGCACCAAAAGGTGAGTTAGAAAAGAAAAGGTATTAACAAATATTGAAATGACTAATGAACCAGAGAATTTTTTTTAGACAAAATTATAGGCATAGGATTACCTTAAATTGTCATCTATTTTGTGGCTCTATTTTAAAAATTTACTAGTATATGGGGCATCACTAAATATATCTAAAAGATAATTATGCAGCAACATAACTCAGACTTAGCATTATTTCTTACCAATAAAGCTTGCAGCATTTACCCACAATCCTTGTCTCGGCTGTCTGCTTGAGTGGAATTCCCACTCCTTTTGGTATGGTTTTGGGAGTTGGGACATCATCTT
Source organism: Microcebus murinus (assembly GCF_040939455.1). NCBI lineage: Eukaryota > Metazoa > Chordata > Mammalia > Primates > Cheirogaleidae > Microcebus > Microcebus murinus. Next base: position 78,998,257 of record NC_134110.1, on the reverse strand, counting down.
TATCTACTGGCTTCTGTGGTATTTACTGCATCTAAAATGAAAGATTCTGCATTTAAATGCTGCTTGGAAAAAAACACAATATCTTGCTTTCTTTTATTCATTCATTTAAAGTAATTATTGCTATCACAGTTTCATGTGCATTTTTCCCAAACCATAATGATTTGAGACTTATAGAGTATGGTAAAACAGTTGGATTGTTTTGTCAGGGAGGCAATTTTGTGAAGCAAATGGTAGTAATCTGAGCCACTTTCTGGTTTCAAAAGACTTCATCTGCTCACAGGACAATTTTAGGGTCCATACAATTTCTTACCTGGAGTCTAAGATCCTATGTTCAAAATCCCATTTCCCATCTCCCACATGCAGAGTGCAGGTATGAGTTCTTAAAATAAGACACATTCTTCTGTAGAGTTTTCCTTTCCTAACTCTTTTGGCTCAGAGTGTCTCTGAATTCTTTGTAATTAGTTTAAAAGAAACATGGAAAAAAAGTTATAGTCTTTTCAAATAAACTACACATTTCCCTTAGGAATTTATACTAAAATGTGTATTTATTTTTAAAAACCAAATGATATTTATATAAGAAATGCAATACTGCATCAGCCCAATGGTCTAACCAGCCTGTGGTTTCAAAGTTTCATAGGATTCCATTAATGTTGGCCTCAGAAGTTTTGGGATGTATTTCAAACTCCCTGGTTTCCTTTACTACTCAAAACTGAATTTACCATTCATAGATTCATCTAAACTTTCCCTGAACTTATTTATATCTTTAGCTTATATCAATGATAGAAATAATGAGTCCCATGTGGCAAGGGTACTACACCCTGTCTACCATGAGACTATAGAAAAGGTGTCACTTATAGGGGAATGATGAATTGGGATGGATTATTCAATCTGTCACAGTTGCTCTTGTGGACAAGTATTCCCATCCTTTCCACATGCAAAACTCTCTCACTCCCATCCTGTGACCACAAACCCCCTCCCCCACCCCTCCACCCACAAAGTCTCATCTAATCATGGCATTTGTGGAAAGCCCAGGATCTTGTGGTCCACATCAGATCCAATTGCTGCTACTTTAATCCAGAAACCTATAAACTGAATGGAGATTATCTACCTCCTACACACCTTTGGTAAGCAGCTTCTAAGGTAGTCTCCAATGGTCCCTCACCTCCTGGTATTTGTGAGCTTGTGTCATTCTCTTCCCACGAGGAACTTGCTTTCTACCAATAGAATATGTCACATCTGTGATTAGGTTACATAAGATAGTGAATTCTACCTTGTCAGCAATCTCTCTCTCTCTCTCTCTCTCTCATCTCTTTTGCTGGCTCTGATTAAGCAAGACGCCATGTTAAGGAGGCTCACATGGCAAGGAACTGATGGTGGCTTCTGGTCAATTACCAACAAGGAATTGAAGCTCTCAGTCTAACAGACTTCAAAGAACTGAATCCTGGCAACTTATGTAGGTGAGTTTGGGAGTGCATCCTTCCCCAGCCAAACTTCAAATGAGCCCCCATCCCTGGCTGACAACTTGAAGTCTTGTTACAGATCCTGAATCAGAAAACCCAGTTAAGTTGTGCCTGGAGCCCTGACCCACAGAAACTATGCTATCATAAATACATGTTGTTTTAAACTGCTAAATTTGGGGGATAATTTGTTACTTAACAATAGATAATTAATTAGCAAGAGATAATTAGTACATCTAACGTACAATGGTGAAAAAAGGACAAAATAACTGCAATAAATACTCCCATTTGAAAAAGTAAATAGGCACATAGCAATCACTGACCCACAGCAATTCTGAAATCTCATTAAGCAAGTGTTATGGGAATCCCTATTATGAACTAGTTGGGTCCCTCTACCCTAAGCTAGGAATGTTCCTTGATTAGTTCCCCATTCTGCTTCCCAGAGATAGCTCTCAAATCCATTTGTCTCCATTGTTCTTGGCTCTGTAGTCTCAGAGACCCTTCCCATTCCATCATCCTTCTTGCTCTTTTGTGAACACTAGAGAATATGGCATTGTTGTCGCTGAGCTGTTTCTTTCAGAGCCTTCTTGCCTGTAAAAAGTTGAGGTCCAAGGTCCTTTTACACCATGAACAGTCCAGTCTATTTTAGTCTAGACTGGAAGCATTTTTGTCAATATGTGTTTCTCAAAAACATTGTGTGCTTTCTATTTATGTGAGTCCCATGAACTTCATATGCCAAAAAGCACATCCACAATCCTTTTTGAGATAAACCATATCTGTCTCAACTTAATTACCACTACTTTGGGCACTTTCAGCCTTCCTTGGGACTTAAAAACAGATGTTACTGCTACATTCTATTTTTTTTTTTTTTTTTGAGACAGAGTCTCACTTTTGTTGCCCTGGCTAGAGTGAGTGCCGTGGCGTCAGCCTAGCTCACAGCAACCTCAAACTCCTGGGCTCAAGCGATCCTCCTGCCTCAGCCTCCCAAGTAGCTGGGTCTACAGGCATTCGCCACCATGCCCGGCTAATTTTTTGTATATATATATTTTTTAGTTGGTCAATTAATTTCTTTCTATTTTTAGTAGAGACGGGGTCTCGCTCAGGATGGTTTCGAACTCCTAACCTCAAGCAATCCGCCCGCCTCGGCCTCCCAGAGTGCTAGGATTACAGGCGTGAGCCACCGCGCCCGGCCAATTTTTTTTTTTTTTTTTTTTTTTTTTTGAGACAGAGTTTCGCTTTGTTGTCCAGGCTAGAGTGAGTGCTGTAGCGTCAGCCTAGCTCACAGCAACTTCAAGCTCCTGGGCTCAAGCGATCCTGCTGCCTCAGCCTCCCAAGTAGCTGGGACTACAGGCATGTGCCACCATGCCTGGCTAATTTTTCTATATATATTAGTTGACCAATTAATTTCTTTCTATTTATGGTAGAGACGGGGTCTCGCTCTTGTTCAGGCTGGTTTTGAACTCCTGACCTCAAGTAATCCACCCGCCTCGGCATCCTAGAGTGCTAGGATTACAGTCGTGAGTCGCGAGCGGTGGCGCCCGGCCCACATTCTAGACTCAATCTTTACCCTAAGGTCATGTCTTGTTGACAGCACTATGGATTTCACTTTTGCTTGAGGTGTGATCTTTTCTGAGTTCATCTATTTCTTTAGTACCTTATTAAATGCAGCTTATGCTTTCAACATTCCACCTAAAACTCTTGCCCCTAAATCTCTTTATTAATTAGGTGCATATTTTTCCCTTCCAAGTTACATCAAGTGACAGTTTTACCAAACATTTTGCTACTACATAACACGGGCCGCTATTTTTCTTATTTCCTATAATAATTTCTTTGCTGCTCACTACCCAATCCAAGAATCAATGCTACATCTAGGTATTATTAATAATTTCTATATCAGTAAGCTATTGCTGCTTAACAACCACAAAAATGTGAGTAGTTCAAAACAATAAGTATTTGTTGCACTCTCTGGTCTATAAATCTGGTATGGCTTTGCTTCAGGCTGTGAGTACACTGGGCTTGGTCTAGTTTGCGGGTCTGTGCAAGAAAGCAAGGCCAAATTCAAAAGCATATTTTAGCATCTGTTCACATTACAGACACTAAAATCCTATTGACCAAAGCAAGTCTGGCCAAGTCCAAAGTCAAGGGGAAGGAAAGTATATTTCACCATCATGAGACCATGTTGAGAATATGAATATATAATGTCACTACATCAGAAGAAAGAATTGAGATCAATAATTCAATCTATCACACTAAGTAAAATTTCATTTGAAGAAGGGTGTCTATGCCTAAAAATGTTTTAAATTTCTGGCCAAGGTGATTTCTAAAGTCTTTTCTAGTTTTTGGAACACCATGGAAATAGAACATTTGCATGGGTAAGGGGTAAATCAGTAAGTGTAGAAAGAGGCCAGTCCTGTTTGGCAGGCACTCGGGTGCTTATATATATTCCACCAAGCACCTGGAAGGAGGGCAGGGAAGGCAGAGTGAGGATGCTGCACAATTAACTAGTATATCCAGAATTAACCCATTATTTATTATATCACTTTTTATGCATGTCATAAGTCTTTCAGGCCAGATAGACTCATTCCATTGTAAGTTCAAAATGTATTCTATTAATGTATATTAATGTTCACATTATCATTATTATACACAATAGCCAAAAGATGGCAACAACACAATGTCCAACAGAAGAATGAATAAAATATTGTGCAGACATACAATGGAATATTATTCAGCCTTAAAAAGAACAGAAATTCTGATACATGCTACAATATGATTAAAGCATGAAAATGCCAAGTGGAATAAACCAGACATAAAAGAACAAATATTACATGATTCTAGTTATATGAGGTACCTCGAATAGTCAAATTCATAGACACACAAAGTAGAATAGTGGTTAGTGGGGGCTGGAGAGTGGGGAGAAATAGAGAGCTATTGTTTAATGGTTACAGAGTTTCAGTTTGGGCTGATGAAAAGTTCTGGTGATGGGTAGTGCCCATCGATCGATCGTTGCACAGTGTGAATGAATGTATTTCAGATAATTGAATTGGACACTTAAAAATGGTTACAAAGGTAATTTTTATGTTATATATGTTTTACTGCAATTTTTTTAAAAAAAACCCACTTGCTTCACAGAAAAAAAATACATGCCAAAGCTAAATACAAATAATTAGGATAATCCACACCACTGTACTGCTCTACCATAATGAGTAATTAAAGAGTTAACCACAGTTCATAATTCAATCTTAGGCTAAATAAAAATGAAATTGGGAAGGGCAGAGAAACTCTTAATGACATACATTTTAAAGAAAATTAGGCTCCTACAAAGACACAATAAACCTGTTAAGACTTAAAATTCACTTATTTCAAGTTTATATTCTTGTTCAGAAAACCAGGAGGCAAATGAGAACTGTAGCAGCCTTTATATGTCCGTACTTGTATATTTGGAAGTTGCAGTCACGCCAGGAATGCACTGTTCAGCTCTCCCTTCAAGAGAAAGTGATCCAAGGAGTGTAGTTTGGAGACAGCCTCCAGCTGCTGCACCTTCAGCATCCACCACAGTGTTCCTGCTGATGTGACACTTCCTGGGCAGCTCTGGTGACTGAGCTCGGTAGGGATAGGAGATTTGGGGCATTCCTGCCTAAGAGGGGACTCTTCTAATGGGCAGTCTTTGCTCTGGCTCTCCCCATTAGCCCGCTGAGAATTTCTCAGAGCTGCACTTCTGTCTGGACTCTCTTCCTCCCACCAACCCTGCTTCCTTCACAGGTACCAGGTGGACAGCCCAGCTTGAGGCTCTCCCGTCCACTCCTGCCCACCCCCCCACCAGCTTTAGCCTTCACAGCATTTCCCCTGGAAGTGCACGCCTGTCTTGATGTCTGCTTCCTAGAGCTGGCACAGAAACATAATAAGTTTTGTTTGTTTGGCATGATGAATTGACTTGCAAAAAGAGTATTGAGCGGATTCAAATACTTGCTTTACTTTAATGATATTAAAAGAATGAAGACTGTTCCCCTAAAATTGGTTCTCTAGGATGTGTCAGCCTGGCTGACTTGAACTAGGTGATTGGGGTTTGGGGAACTGATTTCTCCAGGTTGAATATAGCTGCAGGCCCCATGGATGCTTTCATCAAGGCAGGACATGATGCATCAGAACAAAGAAGTGAAGGAAAACAAGGAAAAATGGAGAACAGGAAACTGAAATAGGCTGCAACTGGGGACCAGGGAGTCAAAGCACCGGGAGAGAGAGAGATGTATCGCTGTTCTCTGGGTCATACTGGGAAATCAATCCCTGGCTAAGACCTCTTACTTCTTATGTATGCCTGATGTATTAGTTTTCCAGGGCTGCTCTAACACATTGCCACAAATCGGGTGGCTTAAAAACAACAAAAAGTCATTCCCTCACAGTTCAAGAGGCCGGAGTCTTAAAATAAAGGTGTCGGTGTACTGGTTCCTTCTTGGAGACTCAGAGGAAGAATCCTTTTCACACCTTTCTCCTAGCTTCTGGTGGCTGCCAGCAATCCTTGTATTCCTTAGCCTGTGGCAGCAAAACTCCAGTCTCTGCCTCACTCATTACATGGCATTCTCCCTGCGTCTCTGTGTCCAAATTGCACCTCTTATAAAGACAGCAGTCATACTGCATGCAGGACCCACTTCAATTCAGCATGACCTCAACTTGACTATATCTGTGAAGTCCCTATTTCAAGTAAGGTCACACTCACAGGTTCCAGGTGGACATGAAAAAAAATTTTTTTTTTTTTTTGGTGGGGGGCAGAGATATTATCCTGTTTAACTCAGTACACCTGGGAACTTGAGTTTAGATTAAAAACTAGTCTTGAGATGGGAAAGAATTTCCAGCTGGCGAGCCTTTGAAAATAGGAATACAGGGCCTGCCTGCAGATCTGAAATGTCAGAAGGTACAGATTGTCTTCTTTCCTGACCACCCTTCCTCCACAATTAAGATGATTACTTAATTGATACTCTCCTTGGCTTCCAGTCTTCAGAGCCCCGTGAAATATCTGGCTTAGTGCATTTGTGTTTGTGCATTTGCCCTACTCTTTTACCACCCCATCACAACTGTTTTTACAGAGGAAGGCAGATGGCAGAGTCCAAATGCTAAATTGCCAGACTCACGTTGAGGTGGGAGACAGCTATGTTGAGTGGAAGGGGCAGCTGCACCACTGAAATGGAATGGGGGGAGGAATTTAGGTTCTTGTGTCTCAGGTTTTACCCAATTCTCTTTATGTTGACCTCCTCTACCCTTTCACTCCTAGATCCTGAAGTCCCCAGTACTGCCAGTTCCAGAATATTAAGAAGATTCTGCAGTAAATCAGGATGGTTTTCAGCTTTTTGCACCACCAGCTCAGAATTCTTCTATCTCTGTTCTGCTCCAGATTGCAAAATTGTGTTGCAATTTGTGTTGTCTCTTTCCCTGCTTTTCTCACACTTGAGGTTTTTTTTTTTTCAGTGTGGACATTCATGTCTATCATTTACCTATCTGTCCATCTATCTACCTATCTTTCCATCCATCCATCTCCCTTCATTGCAGTTTCGGGGAGGCTTTGGAGGGAGTAAAGTTAGATGTGTATAGTAGTCAGACATCTTAACCCAGAACTCCAGATTTAAAGTGATACCAATCAACTTCTCCTGTAATGTTGAGCTGCTCGGTGCAGAAATGAGGTAGGTACACAGATTTAACCAGGGTTGAAGTTTTGCCAAGTATGAAGGGAGCAAGGTGACAGGACTTAAGGGTGCTTTATTTGCAAGGGAGTAATTATAATGATGCACCCCAGACTCTAAAGCTGGGTAGAGAGGGTAGTGAGAGCATGAAGGAGATGATGAGTGAAAAAATTGGGAGTCAATGGATTGGAGTCTCAAAGATTTTTGAAAAAGTGTTCAATTGGGTACACAAACTTAAGGGAGCAGAAAGGTTAGTGAGTAGAAGGCTGGAAATTTAGGTTTAGGACTTTGGAGGGTCACTTGGTGTGGCCCTGAGAAGGGGTGGTGTGGCAGATTATTTTTCAAAGATGGTCACAGTATCTCTCATCCCATTTGGCCTTCTACAATGTGACAATGCCACACCTCCATTAAGAGGTATAGTCTTCTTATTCCTTCCCCTTGAATCTGGGCTGGCCTTAGAACTTGTTTATAACCAACTGGGTGGAAGTGAAGCTGTGTGATTCTTAGGCTAGGTCAGAAAAAGCCATGTAGTTCTGTCCTGGTTCTCTTGGAAAGCGTCCTCTTGAGGAAGCCAGCCATCATGTGAGCAGTCTAAGACTGAGACTACCATGTTGGAGAGGCCATGTGTAGGGGCTTTGGTTGACAGTCCCAGCTGAACCTAACCTTCCAACCACCCCTGCCAAAATACCAGACATGTGAGTAAAACTGTCTTGGACTCTGCGAGAGCAGCCAGCTATGTACCTATAAGTGACTTCAGCTGATACCATGAGGAAACTTGCCCAGTTGAACCCCACCTGAATTCTTAACCTACATCATTCAGGAAGTATGGTAAAATGTCTGTGATTTGCAAGTCTCTCTCATCCAGATCTCCCCCATGAACTCTAGACCCATATATCCAACTGCCTTTAGAACATCTCTACTAATAGCATCTCAAATTTAACATGGCCCAAATGGAGTTCTGGATACTTCTCTCAAGCTTGCTCTTCCCTATCTTAAAGGCAATTCAGTTCTTCCAGTTGCTCAGGCCAAAAACCTTGATATCATTCCTCACTCCTTTCTTACTTATTCTCCATATCCAATGTTTGGAAATCCCATTGGCTCTATCTCCAAAATATATTCAGATTTCAACCACTTCTCACCACCCCGCTGCTACTCCTTGGTCCAAGCCCCCATCATCTCTCCTGGATTACTGCGATAGCCTCTTTACAGGTCTCACTGCAGCTGCTCTGTTCATCGTCACTCAGCAATTTTCCTCAGCATGTATCATTGTCTAACACACTATATATTTATATTTTACTTATTTATTGTCTATTTTCTCCAGTTAAATGTAAGTGCCACAAGGCAAGCAATTTTGTCTAATTTGTTTACTGCTATTTAGACTAGTGCCATGAATATAAAAAACACTCAAAACATTATTTATTGAATGACAGAATTTCTTAGCACAGTGTATACTATCCCAATCAAAGGGAAAAAATATAGGTAAGGGAAACAAAAAGGCAGGGGTGGATACAGCCAAAGAAAATTCTAGTAAGAGATATAATTATAGCTTTCATTTATTGCATCTTCATTCAATCATTTATTCACTATTTTCTAATTGCATTCTTGATGAATATCTGTGTTCAAAAAAAGAGTGAATCCACTAAGCAAAGTTCATTTTTCATGATGTTCCTCTTTTGATTTTGAGTCTTTACTGTCCTGAAGTCCTAAGAGAATGGCATCAGCTTCTAGTATAGTTGTATCTGTTGTTGCTCCCAGAAACCTAGACGTAAGTTCAAGATCTAATAGCCGCAGACGGACCCTGGTTCCTTTCTGGTATTTCCTAAATAGTAAGAAAAAAAATTCTATTAATTCTGTATATCATAACATGAACACCTAGTTAAAAATTAAATGCAAATTCTCTTTTTAATTTGTGTTGGCTCGAGATAAAGAAGTTAACACTAGTATCTGAGAAATAGTTGTATTCCACATAAAAGTAATTTGGTTGTTTAAGAATTTTCATCTTAAAGTTGCCTTTGAAGATTTTATAACCACAATAAAAGTATACTCCAAACTGAAATTCAAACAAGTCAGTTCTTCAAACTGGTATTTACTTTAACACGTCATTTATTTTTAAAGTTAGAGAGTATCAAGGGGAAAAAATGTTTTCAGATATATTTTTCTCCCTAAAATTAAAATATTCTTTTAAAGTAAAGTGAAATTTTACAAAAGCAAAATGGAAAAAAGTCTAAGCACAAAGCATTCAGTATTTGGGATTGATTGCACTGTTATTAAAATGTAGTGCCAGTTGGATGAACCTGGAGGTCATTATGTTTAGTGAAATAAGCCAGGCACAGAAAGACAAATACCACATGATCTCACTTATATGTGGAATCTAAAAAAGTTGACCTCTTAGAAACAGAGAGAACCACTGCCCCCATGGTTATCAGGTCAAAGGATATTGGTCAAAGTATACAAAAATTCAGTTAGATAGGAAGAATAAGTTTAAGAGATCTATGTACATTATAGTGATTATAGTTAATAATAATGTGTTGTGTGCTTGGAAATTGCCAAGAGTGTGGATTGTAAGAGCTCTCACCACGAAAAATGATAAGTATGTGAGATAATGCATGTGTTAATTAGCTTGAGTTAGCCATTCCACAATGTATACATATTTCAAAGCATGTTGTTTATAATAAATATATACAACTTTTATTTGTCAATTTAAAAAGTAAATGAATTAGGAAAGATATAATGCCAGCCATAACATCATGATGACTCAATTTGGTCAATAAAATATTCAAGTTTTTTATAATACCAAATGAAAACTGATATTCACTTGCCTTTCTTCCTTAATCATTTATTTTAAAAGTTTAATGTTAACATTATAGAAAAGCAAGAATGAAAATACTGCTACTGATTAAAACCCACAAATCTTTAAAGATCTAAATATATACTTTAGATACTGTAATTTTGAAATGAAAATAATTTTATATAAACATAAAATGAAGAAACAAACGTCTCAAAAAAGTCACTGGAAAATAATTTTGGTAGACAATAAAATGAACAGTCCCCACACCATGTTTGATTAGATATTCTGAAGGCATTTATAAATGGTCCATTAAGTAAACTTTAGGCTTATTCAGCTGTTTTTAAAAAGTTATTTTTTTCTGATTATAGAAATAAATGTCTTTTTGTAAAATTGGGAAAATAATGAAGTCAATCACTTTTTCTAATCATTCTACATATCTGTATATATATGTATTAATACATATGTGTGTATCTGACAGCATGGATCATATCTTCTGTATTTTTGTTTAAAACAATTAGAGATATCCTCCATGTTACAGATAGAAAAATTATGGTACATGGAAATAAAGCTACTGGCCTAAAGCCACGCAGTGGTATAAGAGGATTTACAGATTCTTTTGCTCTTTCTTTTCTTAAGTTTTCAATTACCTGTGACCTCTTGCAAGAACAGTAAACTTAATCCCTTTAGGAGTGGTAAGAATTTATCGCTTCACATAGTCTTATAATGCCTTTCCTATGAAATAAAATATAAGCCATGTTGCTGCCATCAAACTCGTTTTAATTACTCTCCATTAGAAAAATGGTTACTTTCTCCAGTGGTAAATAATGAATTAAATTATCAGGAAAAAGAATCTCCACAGTTTCATGTAATGTTATTTTTTACATCCTTTTTTTTTTTAATTAGAAAAAAAATCTGGATAGTTTTTCAGAATTCTTCTATTTCATATTAAAACCACAGAATACTGTTGTCTTGAAAGGTAAATAGGATGTCTCCATCGAGCACATTCAAAATGAAAATAGCCTGTGTTTTTACTGCTTGGTGTGTTTCTTTCAACTTCAAGTGCTTGCTTCTGACTGATCTTTGTGAACTCCAGCCTAAATGGATTCAATCTCAGCCTTTACCAGGACTGCTCTCTTCTACTGTGCACTTTCTCAGACCATATGCTGCAGTAAACGAGCCTGCATGTCTGAGCTGTATAGGAAAAGGGCAATTAAATCTGGTTTTGCATTTCTGCATTAAGGACATGGTTTAAAGACTTTCCTTTGGAGAGGTTTTTGACATTCTTTCCACAGACATTCTTTAACATCTGTCAGTGCATGCTACTGATGGTTCTCATAGACTTAAAATAGAGAGAATCTCTCTGACTAGTTCTTTGATATAAATATATTAAATAATACAAAGCCGACAAATACAAGGCTTGGATTCAACCTCAGTATCCAAAGAGAATATTGTGAGAGTAATTCTGACTTTGCTAGTCAAATTAGCTGTCTTTCTGTAATCATAATTCTCAGAAGTTTTAAAATAGTTCTTTTGAAATCATTAACTATGCTTTCATCCCAGTAAGTTAAAATCTTTAAGATTTTTTTCTTACTTTCTCACAGTGCCTTAAAGTTAAGACTATAGAGGTAAACTTTTCTTTTTCTCTTTTTTTAAGAAGAAAAAACTTTTTTTTTTGAGACAGAGTCTCACTTTGTTGCCTAGGCTAGAGTGAGTGCCGTGGTGTCAGCCTAGCTCACAGCAACCTCAATCTCCTGGGCTCAAGTGATCCTACTTGCCTTAGCCTCCCAAGTAGCTGTGACTATAGGCATGCGCCACCCAGCTAAGTTTTTTTTCTATATATATTAGTTAGCCAATTACTTTCTTTCTATTTATAGTAGAGACGGAGTCTCACTCTTGCTCAGGCTGGTTTCGAACTCTTGACCTCGAGCAATCTGCCTGCCTCGGCCTCCCAGAGTGCTAGGATTATAGGTGTGAGTCCGGAAAAATTTTCTAATGGTTTAATTAACACTAATTTGTTTTTTCCAATTCATATAAATGCTCACAGTCATGCCGATTTACATGTGAAGCCAGCAGCCATGCCCCTGTGTGTGAGCATGTCGGAATGTGTATACTTTGGTCTTTAAATGAACTGTTTGGGCCTCAATTCCCTCATCATTAAAAAGCACAGGGTTAGAAAAGACCTAAAGTCTTTTGTGGTTGTATGATTTTATTCTACTTTCAGAAAATTTTAAGTATTTGTGAATTGATACAGTATAAAGCAATACTAAGTGAAAAACTGATTACACATAGACACAAAATGCAAAATTTTAAGCCTTTTAATTAGCTATGTAAAATATTATGACCATCTTGAATATTCAATTAACAAGTGAACTCTTACATGCAGACTACTTGGTGGATTCAGATTTGCCCTACTTTTTCAAAGTACCATCTGCCATGTTTCCTTGACCTATCTAGTCTATTGCTTCTTTCTGTTCAATCTGTAAGATGCCTATCAGAAGTCTCTCATTTTTCTTTTGATTCCCTACATGATCATGAGCATGCAACATTTCACAGCCCCCAACTAGTTTCTAGACAATCTGTTGAATTAGTGGCCAGTTACTTTAAATACATACCTGTTTAAGTATCACTCACACCTGTATTATCTGTACTGCCCCATCAAGCACAACAGCCATGGGTAACAAAATAAGGTGACAGAGTGCTCACTAAGTTCCACTCCTCTCCAGTATTTCCACCTATCATTATTATAAAAATTTAAATACAGCACAAATCTTAAGTCCTAACTTATTATCTTGGGTCATTAGAAGATGTAAGTTGGAAATGGAAATTATCATATAATCATAATTTCTGATACCTGAATTTTCATTAAAAGTCATTTGAAAATAACTAATGATTATCACTTTAAAAATACTATTTAATATATAGAATGTACCTACTGATTAGGCCAAAATAAACAAAGCATATAACTGACAACTGGAAACTTACATACCCTCATGGCAATGAGCAAAGGGTATTGTTCATAATTCTGAATGCACTTCCTCAAACTGCAATCACCCTGAATAAGGATTTTAATCTTCTTCTACAACTCTAATGTGTGAATGTATGATTTTGTTTTTCCCTAAAACCAAGTTCTATTTACCCTCGCCTTGCTAGTATTTTGCGCCATCACAAACAGAAATTTTATTTCTTATTCAAACATTGGTTTATTTTAAAAAATATGAAAATGGAGCATTTTTAAATGTCCAGTAAATAACTTCACTTTCTAACAATCTGGAATGTGCATATAATATATTACATATGACATCAATAATGACAGTTACAATCTATTCTTAGAGTTACAAAATAAGGTGTGTCAAGAAATGAGGGAAAGGAAAATCCTATCACCTGACAGCTATATCAAGTCTATTTTGATTACAAATCTAAATATTTGTTGCTAGTTAAATTATGACTAAATACATATGGAGGGGGCAAAAAAAAATCCAAAGAAAGTAGAAGGAATAAATGCTTTCAGACACCTGAAATACGCTGACTAAAACTGGGATCAAACTTGGCGCTAGTATTATGGCATCTAAGCAAAAGGGAATACACTGTGTAGTATATTATGTTCATTTTATCAGAGAAGAAAATACATACATTTCTTGGCAGAGGCAAATTTTGGCAGTGTGGAACAGAGATTTGCCTGTGACTGGGTAAAACAAAACCTACCTTTCTGGGCTGTTTACTTATCTGTAAAATGAAGGTTACATGTAATAATTCACAAGATCGATGTGAGGCTTAAAGCATTATAAAGTGTGAAAAGTGAATGGCACAAAATAAATACTCAACAAATAGGAACTATTTTCAAATTTACTGCATTGATACTTATAAAGTACAACAGACAACTGAAAGGATAATAACTTCAAATATAATTTTATTAAAGATATTAAGAATACTGTTCAAATGGACAAGTCTAGTAGCAACCTTCAGCATACATAAAAGAAACAACAGGATAACAAAACTCACTGAAGGCATTCTTTGAGTTTGGGGACTTGGAGCTGAGGGAGGGGGATAATGAAGTCCAGAGATTACTCTATAATTTACAGGGACAGACTTGGTGTCTCTACAGGGAGTAAGGGCTGGGAGGCACAACAGAATAGCCTGTGGAAGCTTTTTAAAATTTTTTCTTGTCTTTTTGAACAAAAACCTGATACCTGAAGGCCAACTGAGATCTACTCCATCAAAATCAATAGGGTAGAGATGTAGATTCATGCACATTTGGGACAAAGCTCCCCAAACAGATCTGGTCCTCCTGACCTCTTCAAAACTCATGGGTTAATGGGTTCATAAGTTATTCTCTTGAGTGTTTGTTGCAATCGAATTCCAAGTGGTTCGTGGTAGTTTTGGGCGAAACTGAATATTGCTTAATTCAAGCCTTAATTTCCCTAACAAGTGAATGCAGTGTAGACATCATGGAGAAGGTCAAACGTAGAGCTACCTGTTTAAAATATCAAATATGAGAGGAGCAAAATTATTTTTCCACTATGAAAATTCAAGAGGTTAATATGTATTTTTATCTAAACAAAAGGCTGAATCATTTTAGCTCAGTTATATAAGGTTTACTGCAGTTAAGTTTGTATTTCATGACCAAAAGATATGTGATTTTCAAAATCACTTGCACAATGCTCAAGAACCTAACACTTGCTAGCATACACAAGAGTCGAATTTTAGCTTGACAATTGCTTTATGGCAGGTAGTTATCTCCTGATGACCTCATCCCTAAAATATCCTAAATAATGTCCTTCTATGGTAGAACCTATGTCTCCAGATTCCTACCTAATTCCCTGTACTTTTGACTATATTAAGAGAACAGAAAAGTTCTAAATTTATTGTACCACCCATTTTGAGTTTTATTTTTTCTTTTAATCTTGTTTATATCTCTCTGAATTAGTTATTTATTAAATAAGCATTATTGAATTTTCAACAAACACCTATTCAACACCTATATGAGGTAAGGGGATACCAATAAGAAATAGAGAAACTATTCCCTATCTCTCCTCCTCCCAACCCCCAGAGGCAAAAATGGAGTGAAAAGGCATATTCTGCCAATTTTTCAGTCTATGGACATTTTGGAAGGTCTGCCCTGACTTCTGTGCCTTTTCAACAAGAGATGAAACTTTATCGGATATCTCTGGAAAGCCAAACACTTAAAAGAGACTGTTACTGCAGTAGCCTGTGTAGGCTGGCAATGGTCAGAGAGAGGGAAATCTTTCATAAAAGAATCAGACCCATGCCACAGATTCCATACAACCCAGACTGTTTTAAACAGCCTCCCATAGAACAAAAATCAGTGTCGATGAGGGGAAGGGGAGTAGACAAGGGAGTAGAAGGGGCAGAGAGGGTGGAGCACAAAGACTCCCATCCCACACTGACTAGGGTTATGTTAGGTTGGTTTTAAAAAGACCCTCAGGGAACAGAATAGAGCTTGTGACTTGACAGTTTGAGGCCCTGTCTGATATCTGCTCTTTGCATCCTCAAGTCTGGATACATTAATTAAATACTCTAGTTCATGCTCTTTATTAAAATCAGAGGGCACTGAAGTCTTGAAGTTTCTATGAAATTAAAACTAAAAAAGAAAATAGACTATACAAGTACAGAAAAGCAAGCAGTTTAAAGTGATTTCACGTAAGAAAGTGGTTTTAGATCACTGCAAGCTCAATAAGAGCCAACAATGTAGTTTTGCTCTTCTAACAAGCTAATGTAATTTTAGGCTGAATTGGAAGTATATATAATCCATATAATGATGTATATTCTACATAATTCTAATCTCCTTTTACTTTTCTGACCATACCCAGAATATTGTGATCTGTTCCAGGCAACACAAGGAGAGGGTCATTGATCAGTTAGTTGGAGTCTCTTCAAAAGAGGATGGTGAAAGAATCTTGTATTATGTTGAATGAAGAACTTACAGGAAGTAAGGTATTCAGCGGGTTGGAAAAAAAGTAGAAAGAGAACTTTGAACCTATCTAAATTTGAAAGGCTTTAATATTACAAAGGTGACAGTATTTATTTTCTGTGACCATTTTGTGTGCCTCCTAAAAGTAGAAATAAGACAAATGGGCAGAGGCTACAGGATGGCAGAGGAAGAACTTCTAACAGAGCTGGCTGGAAAGGAAATCAGTTGTTTTATGTAATAATGGCAGAAATCACTCGGAATTTACAACATGGATGACCACTGTGGCAATGATGGAGTTTGAATTCAGTAAGGGCTGAATTAAATGACTTTCAAGATTCCTTTCATTTCTAAAATTTATGAGTCTGTGACTCAGAAAGTCTATTAGGTCTTCTACATCAGGAAGCATGAAAGCTAGAAAGCAGTTTTAAAAAAGAACAGCCAAACAGTCAGAAGGTAGGTCAGCTGTACAGTAAAAAATTTAAAATCTGATTACCTTTCAGTTTACCTTTCATCACTTAACTCCTTCAGACCATGAAGCACAATACTCTCATTAATGACTTACCACATCCATAGGCGCCTTATTTCCAGATAGCAATATCCATTATCATGACTAGCTTATTCATCTGGCTCAAATCTGAAGCTAGAGATGACTCTGGGTGTGACTGCTGGCTCAACAGCCAGTCACAGTGTGTTTCAGATAGAACCACCACTTAACTGACCAGCCAACACAGATGTTTTACCTCTTATATTAATCACTTCCCTGGGTAGGCAAGTCCTAAATTACCCTCCTCTAGTATACAAATGATAAAGAGACCTGAGAAGGTCAAATGAAGCTACTTTTTTCTGTTATCAACGTTACTCTTTAATAAATCTATGTCAATGTGGCACTTTTGAACTTTCACTTTGCAGCTCTGCACTACACGACACCATAGGCATTTGATACATGTTTGTAGAAAATTACAGTAAACAGGTACTTTCAAATGCTACATGAAACATCTCTGCAACTATTTCTGCAAACTGGGGGACTGAGATCTTTGAACAAGTCTGCATTCCACCACTGTCATATGTGCTCCTGAACTCGCCTTCCAATCTCAAAGCTGCATTCATTTATTTTAAATCCTGAGGAGGAGCACAGGTGTTGACAGTGTGTTACTCAGAATGCTGCAAGTATGCCCTGATCTTTGGGACAGTCCTGTCAAAACCGGAGTGTGACTACACAGTGACCAGAGTGTTTTTGCTCACCAAGCTGATATTTTTGCTTCTGACCTGAGAAAAGAAATTGTTTCTGAGCAGATTGGTATCTCTAGGGTGACATTGCTCTAAATGCTAACAGAGTAAAATATTGCCAAGAATCAAATATCTCTGTAATAAAATTCTGCAAAAAAAAAGAAAAAAAAGAAAAAAGAAACATTACACACTTCAGAATTTCTGAATTAAAAAAAATCAAAGCATCTATTTATGATTTAAAGTTGTAAGTAAACGGTTTTTTTGTTTGCTTTTGTTTTTATTTTGGTGGAAGCAGGAGGTTGAGGCAAGTTCCTTGGGATTAGATGACATTATTTAAAATCTTTTGCTACCCCCAAAACATCATTTGAATAATAACAATATTCCAAAAGTACAGTGCAAGGTATATTTTGACTAATATAAATATCTCTGAATGAATTCTTATGCCTTTAAAGTAAAGCAAAACAGGCTAAAATAGTAACTTAAATTTTTTCTTCACTGCTAAGAAGAAATTAGTAGTCCCTAAAAAGAAATCCTAACTTTGATGAGCATTCATTTCTTATCAAATTCTATATTACAGAGGTTATCTGCATTAAGCTTTCCTTTCCCATTTAAATGAACTTCCCAAATCAGTGGCTGCACAATGGGAAAAGATTTCACAATCCTAGAGCTTTTTATATTGCCAAGAAAAGATGAATAAAGGAACAGTAGAATTCTATCCAGAGAGCATTTATCATGTCATGGTAATAGGTAAAGACAGCCAGTTTATTGGTTTACTGGTCAGAAATAACTAAAACTAGGATAACAAACTGATAGTGTTTAAGAACAATTCTGTTCCCCAATATACTCCTTTTATGTGAACAACTCTATGATCATATGTAACCTTGGGCAAGGTATTTAGCTCCTCATTATTGTAAAATGGGAATCACCATAATTCCTACTCATAAGATTGCTAAGAAGATTGTATGAGATAAATGTATACAAAGGACTTAGTAAATGCTCAATAAAAGTTCAGTCGGGCAGGCCTTTATTTACCAAAGAAATAATTCAGGTACAGAACAGTTACTCTCTGTCATAACTAATGTAGGTCTGGCTGTAAGCTGGGGCTGGCAAATTGACTGGCAGGAGGGTTCTCCCCTGTTGGGATTAGACAGCGGCTGACAAAGATGTTGTGTTCAAATAAATTAAGCTTAACTTAGAGGGGTATCAATTAGCTAAAGGCTTCTAATCTACTGGATAAGCAATAGCGGCTGGACTTTTCAGGAAGTGTGTTTCTAGACCCAACAGGCCTTTCTGTTGACAGCAGGAACCAGGTAATTGAGGATATGGGAACAGAATACAGGCCCTGAGGAAGATGGGACCCACAGAAGTACTTGCCCTGGGCCTGAGGCTCCAACCTGTCAATTTGTTGATTGGTTCATTCATTTATTCACTTATTCATTCCACAAACATTTTTTAAAGGCCCACCTGTGGCAGGTACTGCTTTAGATGCCGAAATAACCAGCGAATAAGAAAGATAGTGTTCCAGTACTCCTAGAGCTTACACTGTGGTAGGGAGAGAAAGACAATAAACCAACAAACAACTGAATCAAATACTAGTAAGTGTTACGTAGAAAATGCAAACAAGATGATATGATAGAGAGGGACTAGGGAACAACATTAAACTGGATAGAGAAGAGCAGCATCTCTGAAGAGGGGACGTTTAAGTAGAGGCCTGAAACACAAAAAAGGAGCCAGCTATGCAAAGATGGGGGCCGAGAATTTTACAAAGAGGCAGTTAGTTTAAAGACTCAAAGGCAGGGCAAAGTTGGCATGACCCAAAAGAAGGCCAGTGTGGCTGGAGAGTACTGGGTGACTGGCAGGACTCAGAGGTCAGAGAGGAAAGCAAGGAGGCAGGCCAGGTATGGCTTCATACCCCCAGTGAACAGTTTGGGGCTTATTTAGGTGCTTTGGAAAGCCTACGGAAGGAAAGCAAATGATCAAATTTCTGTTTTTAAGACCACTCTGGCTGTTCTGTGGAAAACAAATTGTAGGGAACAAAGGTGGAAAGACACCGACAGATAGGAAGGATGAAGTGCTAGTCAGAAAAGCCATCTGTGGACAGACACACTGCAGTGAGAGTGTAGCTGTGCTGGCACACCTCATTCAGGCTCACAGCAGCCAGATCTGACCCTGCTGGCAGTACTGTCCATCTGGGTGAGAATTCACTAGGCATCATGGTAGAGTTGAGTTTATTAGTCCTTTAATATTCAGTATTCTTGGTTTAACAAATGATTCATTTGTATGTGGAACTACCTACTTCCTGTCATAATTGGCACAGGTCTGGCTGCCAGGCTGTCAGGGGCCGGCAAACTGCCTCTGCAGGATTAAGTTCTTATGAGGGTAAACGGCAGCTGACAAATTTTTCAAAGATGTGTGGTGAGATCTGGGGAGGCAGGACCTTTTTTGTTTTCTAAAGCAATGTGTACTGCTACATTTGTTTGTTTATGTATGTGTGTATTAGTCTGCTTGAGTTGCTATAACAAAATTCCACAGACTGGGTGTCTTAAACAACAGAAATCAATTTTCTCACAGTTATGGAGGCCGAAAGTCCAAGATCAAAGTTGGGGCCAACTCAGCTTCTGATAGTCTCTTCCCAGCTTGTAAAGGGTACCCTCTTGCTATGTCTTCACATGGCCCTTTCTAGGGGTACGCAGAGAAAGAGCAGCATTTCCATGTTTCCTCCTCCTTTTATAGGGCCACCAATCCCATTGGAGTAGGGCCCCACCCTTATGACCTCACTTAAACTTTATTACTTCCTTATAGGTTCTATCTCCAAATATAGTCACATAGGGGGTTTGGGCTTCAACATATACATTTTAGGGGAATACAATTCAGTTCATAACCAGGTGTTATTGTCATACAAATCCCTATTTGTGTTGAGTACCAGCAAATGTTCAATTTATTTGAAACACATATTAATCACTCATTATGTGCCAAGCAGATATTCAAGAGCTGATGAGTAAGTCTGTGATCTTAAGGAATTTATAGAGTCTAGTATGAGAGATAAACAATCATAATGAAATGTTGTTCATTATACTAGAGGTATCTGTAAATTTAAATTCTATTAGGAAAGAAATATCAGGAGAATATCAACTCTATGGAGAAGAGCTGAAATTTATGTTAAATTTCACCAGTGAAGAAGATGAGAAAATCCAGATCCACCTCAAAATATAACCTCTATGAAGAACGTCTTCCTCTGACTACCCCAGCTTGGAGATATTTACCCTTTTACTAAGTTTCAAGAATAATTATCATTTGATAGTTCACATGGCCATTAAAAACGTAGCGCCCTGAGATATGTCTCTACTGTCTTAAACCACTATTTAAAGCTTTTATCAACTTTTAATGATTGCATTCCTTGTTTACTAACTAGAATATAGGTTTTTCCCATGATAAATATCTGATGAATCCTTCAATAGAGTAGGAGCTCAGTAAATGAATGTTGCCTTGATTTAATGAAATTGAAGGATATCAAACAGAGTGTTTAGATGTGAAATTAGGAGCTTTATAATCTAGTTTCAACTCCTCACTCAACAGGTTATTACTAGTTAATTTCTCTGGGTCTCACTTTTTTTGTTAAAAGAGATGGTTGAGTAAATATCTATGGTTCTTACAACATCTAAACCTCCATGAATATATTAGTTCGATCTCTAATTCAACAACCCCACCTAATTAATCTTAAAGTTTCCTGCTGCTACTACTTTTTATAGTCTTCTTTCACTTCCTGTTCAAATTTTATGTAAGCAATTAAAAGGCCATACAAATTCGTTTAGTATTCTATTTAACATAAAAGGCAGAAAAGAGAGATGACTAAAAAACATTCAATTATCAATCCTTAAAGTGTACATTCTAACCCTAAAATACAGCTAACATCTAGGTCAACATCCAGTACAGCACAGCTAACTGTTCTATTAATACTTTTCCTGGTGAAAGACCAGGAAAGATAATACTAGCTAGCCAATTAAAGAATACTCATCTTTGCTTTCTATCGATTAGACTTACACATATGGTTTAAACATTTCACAATACAGCATTTATATTTAAACGAAAGACACTCCAGATATACACAAAGAGGCTACTAAAATGTAAAACATGTAAATCATGTACTTTCTATAAGTTTGTAACAAAACCTTATCTTAAATGAACTAGTGGGTTAAGAAGCAGCAACTCAATTAAAAAGATATTTCTATAACAACTCTGAAAAAAACTAGTTTAGCAATTAACAACAACAAAAAATAAATGGTTCCATTTGAAAAGTAGTTACAGTTCTAACTTTACAGTCACAAACTCTTTTGTTGAATTACATTAAATAAATTGGTTGTTAAAAACTAGTGCTTGCAAAAGTAATTCTGATGCCCAAGTGTGGGACAAGCTCCATGACCACAAAACGATGCCAGTTCTACCTTTTAAATAGAGTTTGCCAAAATGAGTGTGTTATTAGCCAGACTTGGCTGAAACAATCCATTGCCCACAAAGCTACTTTAATGTACTGTCTCTATTGAAAATCACAGTAATCCAACAATACATTACGATACTTTCCCATCACTGCAGCAATTCCCACCACAGGCAACACTTTGTCTCCAACAAAGAAGCCTCACATTCTACGTCTGCAAAAACCCCAATCCTGACTAGTACTGTATGGCTGCCAAGAGGAACATCTGTGTGCTCGACAGTACACAAAACTGGCTCTTTTCTCTTTTTCTTTCTTTTCCTTTCTTTTTTTCTTTCTTCTTCTTCTTCTTTTTTATTTTCTAGACAATAAACTATGCGATTGCTTGGTAAGGAAATGATCTTTCACTCCCTTCCTCTTCTCTTTTATTTGTTTGTTTGTTTAACACAGACAACTACATCTGCCATCTACTATTAAGTCCAAACCCTGAAAACACAGTAAAGTTTATTTTTTGATTTCATATGAGAACTTATACTTGTGATCAGCTGAAGAGTGTTGACTTTAAAGATGAAGATCCCTAAAGGTGTATTAATAAAAAGGAGTTATTCAATTCTGAGAATATTCTAGAATGTCATTTATGTTTGTAGAGTGATAAATCCAGATAAAACACTAAAAAATGGTAATATACTCTTGAGAGTAAAACATTTGTAAACTATATGTTCCCTGTAGAATATTTACAACATAAGCTAGTAGAAGAATATCACATTTTGGTATTTTATACTAAGAAGGACTTTTCTATCATGTTTATTTTCACCTAAAAGTAATAATTTGGTTTAAAGAAGCAAAAGAAATTGAGGCACAAGAGGAAAATGGACAAAGATATGACGAGAAATTTACCAGAAAAAAAAATACATATTATAAGCCAGTAACCTCAATCTGCTCCCTAGACAAAAGAAAAAAAAATCCTCAAGTTCAATAATGTTCAAATAAAAGCAAATTAAATCAAGGTACTTTCACTATCAACATGGTTAATATAAAAAAGAGTGCCCATGATTGCAAAGGAATGAACTAGTTGGGATTTTAAATTAGTACTACCTTCCTAAAAGAGAATAATTTGGCAATATGAATGTTTATACTATTTGGTCCAGCAATTCTACTTTTAGGATTTTATCCAACACAAGTGAGAAGAAATAGGCAAAAGGATATTTACTGTACTTTATTTAAAACAGAAACAATTTAGAAACAGTCTAAATATTCAACTACAGGGGGCTAGTTAAATAAGTTATGATACATACTTACATGGAATACTATACACCAAAAAAATTTTAAGAGACTATAATAAAAAGAAAATGTTCACTATGTTAATAAATGAAGAGATTACAAAATATGACATGTGAGGGTAACCCAAGTTTTTAAAAATCTGTGCTTCCTTAGAAAAAAGAAAAATGTTAATCGCATCGTGTTTCCCCAAAAATAAGACCTACCCATAAAATAAGCCCTAGCAGGATTTCTAAGCATGTGCGCAATAAAAGCCTTACCCCAAAAATAAGACCTGGTGATGGACCTTGCTACGCAGCTGATCTCCACAACCCATGCATTTCATCCCAGAGCGGTAAAGAAGACAGGCAGCCCTTCTCATCTGCCCCATTATGACAGCTACTATCCCAGAGGTGACTGGAAAGGTGCGGGCAGCCCCACCAACAAAGTCGGCTCCCCGTTAAGTCCTGGCCATCCTGTGTGTGCTGCAAGCTAAGGTTTTGAGGGGAAAATAACACATCCCCTGAAAATAAGCCCTAGGGTATCTTCTTGAGTAAAAATAAATATAAGACTCTGTCTTATTTTGGGGGAAACATCGTATTATCTCATGGTAGTGTGATAATATATTTCTCTATTTTATAATAACATGCTCTTAGTTTTCTAACAAGGAAAAAATCTCCCTGCATTATTGCCTCTTAGATGATAAATTTATTATTATCAAGGAGATAAGGGGTAACTCATTTCTTCTCAAAGATACATGGACATTTTCCTGGGTTTTCAAAAATAGTTCCCTCAAAAATCATGTAAAATTTAACTTGAAAGCTATAGTAAGAGACAAATAGGAAGAGGTGGTCAGTACAATAATTTAAGGAACTGGAAACAGAAAAACTCTTAGATTTATCCCTTTAAGTTGTAGTACGCAATCACAAAATTATAGCTCAAAAAGTTTAATGATACAGTTATAGCTTATCGGTACTCGGTTTTTTGCCCTGAAAAACCAGACCATATTAAATGTACCTCTAAATTTTAGTAGATTAAAACAATACAAACAACAAATAACTAAAATTTGTGTATTTGTGTAATTGTTTGTGTAGTTATTGGTAGAAATGAACTAAACAGAAAATAATGACGTTTTTCTTCTTTTAAATCAAAGACGATGCAGACTTTATTTTTACCTTTCATGGTGTGACATTACCTTACACTAATTAATTGGATTAATAAAGAGATTACTTTTTGGTTTTATTTTTAAAGAATGAAAAGGTATTGTCTGATACTTTACATTTAATATGTTTGTAAAGCAGCTGTTAAATAAATGAGAGACACAGAACTGTACTCTATTAAGTGACATCAGTTTACTACGTAGTATTTAAGAAGGATCACTGGAAAAGTGATAAAAAGTGTTGTGACCTGGATTTCTACTCACTGTTATATTTTTAAAGAAGTGTTTTTCTAGAAGCTAATTAACTCATCTAGGTGTGTGTGTGCGCGTGTGTGTTCACTAGTATAAAACCAAATGCTATTTATAAATAAAATCAAATGAAAAGCAAACTCATTATGTGAAGATCTGTCAAAAAATAATACAACTTTTAAAGGATATACAGATTCCTTCTCTAATTACTGAATAAACATATTGCAGGGGAATTCTTACCTATCAAGTGAAATTTGAATGCCATATTACCAAGACACAGGTGGGGGGCATGCTCTTCCTATTAACTTCTATTTGCCACATATTGTGTTTTATACTTTTTATGTTATCTTACTTATTCTCATACAAACAACTTTAGAGGAAGGGACATTATTATCACCATTTTCCAAGTGAAAAATCTTTCCCGAAGTCACACAGCCAGTAATAGTAGAGCTGAGCTGAATTCAAACCCCATTCTGATTCTAGTCTGTACTCTTTTTACTATGTTATGGAGTCAAGAGAAGTAGATTAATTGAATGTTAAAATTAAGGGATACCGTATAGTTGAAGTTTTAGTAGTGAACGTCATTCAGATTTTAAAAAATACCTTACTGTTGTCAGTAGTTTCTCCTCCTTTCAAACACACTGGCAAAGTGTATTTGTTTAAAGAATTTAGAGCCAAACCAAGAGTTTGACATACAGAACTTATACCCAACTGAACAACTGTGTTGTAACTCTATCACAAAAGTACACTAAACTGTCAAGTTATGACCTAACTGATATCTAGAGAAGTTAGACTATAGCTCCAGAGGTATAAATGGATTTTCTGTTCAGGAAACCCTGATTTGATCAAGCAAATAAATAAAAAAGAAACACAAAATTAATCTTTACCTACATTAACAAGTATTTGTCAAGTAAAACCAAACATTTAACAAAAAATCTATAAGTGGAGGATTCTTTGGAAGTGCTGAGCTGGCTGCGGAAGGGGAAGGAAGGTGGCAGGGTATTTGTGGCAACTACTGCTTCAACATCTAGTTTCCATCAATGTGCTAGCTAGCAATCATGAAAGATCAGGGCAGAAGTTCTTTCCAAATTCCTTAAGGTTGGGTTCAGTTACCTCACTCAGCTTTTACTAATGATTTTCATCCTACCCTTCAAAATGATTTTGCTCACTTTAAAACAAAAACCTCTTTAGTGGCTGCATCACTTCTTACAAATTTGAAAGCAGGACAACACTCCTTTCACAAAGTCATTGCTTGCTGAGAGGCATACTGATTCCTTAAGTCTCATTATGATTCAGTCATGCAATCAAACATTTTCCAAGTCATCAATCAGTGCATTATTATTTTTTTAATCTTTTGACTTTTTTTTTTTTTCCCAAAGAGATATGGTCTTTTTTTTTTTTTTTTCAAAAATACACACTGTAACCAAGAGATACGGTCTTACTCTGTCACCCAGGCTAGAGTGCAGTGGCCCAATCATAGCTCACTGTAACCTTGAACTCCTGGCTCAAGTGATCCTCCTGGCTGAGCCTACTGAGTAGCTGGGACTACAAGTGTGCAACACCACGCCCAGCTAGGTTTTAATATTTTTATGTAGAGATGGGGTCTTGCTAATGTTGCTCAGGCTGGTCTCAAACTCCTGGCCTCAAGCGATCCTCCTGCCTTTGCCTCCCAAAGTGGCATGGCAAGCTACCACACCAAACCTTCCTTGACTTTTTAAGGTCATTACGAACATAATTATATTTTAAAATTCACTGCAAAAATCATGTTGTAATAAAAAACAAAATAAATGAGCCTGGTCTCAATCATCATTAAGAAAATTTGTTACTAAATATTCCAATATAGAAGTTTCTTTTAATGAGTATGACTTTTAGTTTTCTGGTCTCTTTCTACAATGTTATCATTATTTCTCCTGCTGCCCTGGCACTTACCTCAATTTCCTATATGGTCTTTAGAAGTAAACCACTTCCAATTTCCTTTCAGCTGGAACAAATAATCTTATTAAGAAATACTTATCGGCCAGGCATGTTGGTTCATGCTTATAATCCTAGCCATCTGGGAGGCCGAGGTGGGAGGATCGCTCAAAGTCAGGAGTTCGAAAGTAGCCTGAGCAAGAGTGAGACCCTGCCTCTACTAAAAATAGAAAAAAATTAATTGGCCAGCTAAAAATATATAGAAAAAATTAGCCAAGCATGGTGGCACATGCCTGATGCCTGTTGTCCCAGCTACTCGGGAGGCTGAGACAGAAGGATCGCTTGAGCCCAGGAGTTTGAGGTTGCTGTGAGCTAGGCTGATACCATGGCACTCTAGCCCGGGTGACAGAGTAAGACTCTGTCTCAAAAAAAAAAAAAGAAATACATATCAATAAGGCTTGATGAAGCTCTTCATGGGGGCCAGAAGTAATGTCTTCATTTTTAGTAAGCATTTGAAGTACTTGGGGGGATGTGTTGAAGGCTGATTTCTTAGGCCTCCTCCCCTGATATTCTGATTCTTTACATTTGAAATAAGATTAATGATTTGTATATCAAGCAAAAACCTCTAATAAGAAGATGCCAGGTGTTAACCCAGAGGTTTTATGGCCACTGTTTTTAGAACTCCATATTATTTTCAGGTTCTGGAGAAATTGCTGTGTTCGGGAGAGCTGTCATTACAGGAGCCTTATTTAAGATTTCATGAGGCATTACTATACACATCATCTGGTGCTTCGGTTTAAAATTCATTAAACATTAGTTCATAATTCGTATGCTAGTAAAATGAACTCCTTTATTCTTCTAGGAAATAAGAGCATGGTGATAGATGAGAAGAAATGATTTTTAAATTTTCTCTTATAAATTTTGCTTTTGACATTAGACTTACAGGATGTCTATTGTTCTTTCCAAATTTGATTAAGTGATTAAGAAGTCCTGCCTTTATCACACAGCAAAATAAACTATACAGCAGAATCTTTCTTTTTTTACCATCTCCAAAGGTGGCTTGTAGCTTTCCCACAGTATCGGGTTGCTGGTCTAGGTACACACACAACCTAGGTGATAATTCACTTAGATTTAAACTCTTTTTTTTCAAAGCCAACTTTTCCAAACAATGCATCATCTACATTTTAAATAGTGGGTGAAATTCTACCACCACTCCCCAAAAAAGGGACAAGGAGGTGTATTGTACTGGACAAAAGAAATGAAGAAAAGTATTGACAGTACAAGCAATCTATAGTACCCTTGGGGTAGAAAGAACTGTTGAAAAGTTTTCTCACACATGAAAAAGCAATGAGGCACACAACATTGATTTTTATTTCATTATTTTTGGGGGCCTAGGTATTGAAATACCTGAAAGGAAGCCATCACTTTTTTTAATACTTATAATCCCTTTTCCTACTAATAGACCAATCAGTGATATAAGCTTATGTTTAAAAATAAAATTTTAAATCAGATTAGAGAGATTCTAGTCTCAACCCTAGAAAAGGTAGGTCTTTAAGAAAAGGTAAGAGATAGAATCTGAATCATTTGGAAAAATATAGGAAAATCCTCCAATCTTCTAACATTTCCTTGATTCCAAATGTGGCAGTATAACATCTTGATCTCCATTCATTGGCTCAGTCTCCCTCTATTTTTCCAGATCATCAATGGAAGAAAGATGTTCTAAACAGCACAAAGATATAACTATTATCCTCTATATCTTCTGTTATTCTCTGTATATAACATTTTGTATTTGTATGATCTTAAAACCAGAGAGAGGTCTTCAGCTCACTTCCCCCATTTAAGCAACTATTGATAAGAAAGACATCTGCAGAACAAAATAAACTAAATATAGTATAAAAATTATATTCTCAGGGATCTCTGAGAAGTCACATAGTCAAATCTTTTGCCCCTAGTCCTCCTAAATTGACATGCTGCTTATAATGAAATATAGTTCTCCTAAAATTTTAAACCCAATTATTATTATTATTTTGTAGTCATGTAGCTAGCATGAACTCATGAGCTAGAAATGAATTCAAGAAGTTGGGTTTTAAATGTTGAAAGGTAAGCTCCTTGCCAAAGATATGTCAGTTGCAATGAAAGAGAAACTGTTTCAATAATTTATTCAGCTCTAAAGGGAAGTTAAGTATGTATATCTTCCATTACATTATCCATCATAAGAATTTATGGCTTCAATATTATAAATGAGGGAGAAAGGGATTAAAATGAAAAAAAACTATTTTTATGTTCATGATCATGTTAATTACTGTGACCACTTGCTGTGGAAGAAGATAAAGCATAGTATGTACATTTAACTTATTTTAATGTGGTCAGATGGCAAAGAAATTTGTTGAAAAGGTTAAGGAAGCTAAATCAGATAATGCACCTGGAGATCTGAGACTCAACTTAGACCCCCTAGTGGCGCACAAAGTTTCTTATTGAGGGGACAAGACATCTGAACACAATGACTGCAGAGTAAAAATGAGAACATTTCTGATTTGCTCAAGGGGTCCAGTCCAAGAGGAAAGCAAAACATATTTCAGTCCAAGAGGAAAGTGGGTTAATAGACGGCAAGCAAGATGGCACTGACTCTCCACTGCCAATACAGGCTGCATTCAAGAGAGTAGTGATATAGTTGGAAGAGCACAGCCCTTTCAAGTAAAAATAGTTACAATTACAACAGATCCACAAATTGTCATTAACCTGAACAATACTTTATAGCTACCAAAAGATAGCTAAGTTTTAAGAACTGACTATCCTCGCCGGGCGTGGTGGCTCACGCCTGTAATCCTAGCACTCTGGGAGGCTGAGGCGGGCGGATTGCTCGAGGTCAGGAGTTCGAAACCACCCTGAGCGAGACCCCGTCTCTACTAAAAAATAGAAAGAAATTAATTGACCAACTAAAAATATATATAAAAAAAAAAAAAAAAAAGAACTGACTATCCTCAAAGTAAAGACATGACATCTCTGGGATTTTGAAGTTGAGTTTCAAAATCTCCAAATTATCCCTAAATTTTTGGCTAATTGGCCCAACTTCAGGCAATGCTAGTATCTATCTGGTTTCATAAAACTCATTTCTTTCATAAAATTTATCAAAAAAAGTTGAGAGGATCAGTTCTAGAAGTCTGGAGTGAGAGCTGTTACATGGTCAATATGAAATTACCTAACATTTCTTAAGAATACCAGTGTTTTCATTGACTTGATTAAAACTGATCTCTGGATAACACTAGACTAGTATTTGTGTACTTTTATTATTTAAAGTTAACTAAACTGGTCTTGAGATTGCTTTTAAAATACTAAATAAAAATTAAACATTTTAAAATTATTTAACAAGCTATTATAACTATGGCTACCATAAGAAAAAAAAACTCACATTGTCTACAGATAAAAGAAATTTTGCATATGTGGTACATTTTAAAATAAAACAAAAAAATCCACAATTCTATGTCTTTGTCCTAAATCACTCAGGAAGAGGAGATTCTAAAAGATTAAAAAAAAAAAATTGCACCAAACCCAATCAAAACTACTTCAATATCCTTCCATTAATTATCTATATTTTTAGGAGGAATCAATAGCCCTATTTCACCTCAAGTGACCAAGATCTAAAAGACACCCCCCATTCATTGTCTTTTTCATACTTCCGTGAAATTTTGTTGTTAATACCAAGCACTCTTCCCCCAGCTGTGAAGTCAGTCTAGCAGCTGCCTTAGCAAACCATGCCAACCCTACACCAATACATAAAGACAGCTGCCTTCCCTGTCCTTACAGATGAAAGAAGAGTGCTAAGAGCCTAGAAAAATCTTTAGTACTGGCAATGGCTATGAAGGCAGCTGCTTGCCTATCATACTGCTGTAAGTGTGTTACGTGACAATAGATACAAGAGACAACGGAAAGAATGAACACAATTAATTTCTACCAATAACACATTATATTTTCAAATTGTTCTATCACAAAATATTACATTGTTTTTGATACTTTTAGATTCCTTAGCATTCTATGTGAAGAAGCAAAACCTCACTCTTATATATAAATAGTCCTGATTTCTACTTTAATTTCAATAAATAAAGCAATAAAGAATCTTGAAGATTTGTGTCCAAAAATCCAACAGTCACAAACAGCAATTGATTTTTTAACATGAGCATTGTTATAAAGCTTCAAAATAACCTGAGAATCACACCAGGATACAACCAAATCTGAAGCAGACAATACTTTGATGGGAACTAACAATTGTAACATAGAGTGTTTTTGTGTCAATAAAATGCCTCTCTGCATAGTCAATATGGATTAAAAGTCTAAATAGAGTTTATAAGCAGAACTGATATTAATATTTCGCTTTTAGGAAATCTTTTTACTTTAGTAAAAAACAGTGTATATGTGATAATTATGATGCCTACAATTTACTCTGAAATACTTAAAAATATATTATACACTGGGATAATGTGATGTGAGCTAAAGTAACAAATATACAATCCAGGAAATAGTCCACTTTAGTCATAATAAACATTCATATTCCAGAGGTGGCTACTCTAAATGCCTCTACTATCTTGTATTTCAGTGGACAACTGATCCTTTGCTAACTGCGATATTGGATATCAGAAAAAATGTCATTGGTGAAAATAGTGGGCTATAACTAGCATGATGAATATTAAAAATGGGGTCCCATTTGTGAAATAAAAAGCATTTAAGAAATAAAGGCATGGCTAGGCACGGTGGCTCACACCTGTAATCTTAGCACTCTAGGAGGCCGAGGTGGGCGGACTGCTTAAGGTCAGGAGTTCGAAACCAGCCTGAGCAAGAGCGAGACCCCCGTCTCTACTATAAATAGAAAAGAAATTAATTGGCCAACTAATATATATAGAAAAAATTAGCCAGGCATGGTGGCGCATGCCTGTAGTCCCAGCTACTCGGGAGGCTGAGGCAGGAGGATCACTTGAGCCCAGGAGTTTGAGGTTGCTGTGAGCTAGGCTGATGCCACGGCACTCACTCTAGCCTGGGCAACAAAGTGAGACTCTGTCTCAAAAAAAAAAGAAGAAAGGAAAGAAAGGAAAGAAAGGAAGGAAGAAAAAGGAAGAAAGGAAGAAAAAGGAAGGAAGGAAGGAAGGAAGGAAGGAAGGAAGGAAGGAAGGAAGGAAGGAAGGAAGGAAGGAAGGAAGGAAGGAAGGAAGGAAGGAAGGAAGGAAGAAAGAAAGAAAGAAAGAAAGAAAGAAAGAAAGAAAGAAAGAAAGAAAGAAAGAAAGAAAGAAAAGAAAGGCTAACTAAAAAGCACTTTAAAGACTTGGCCTATCCTTTCAAGAAGAGAGCCTAGGAATCTATTAGAGCATGGGTGCTTTTCCCTTATGCATGATGCCTTCCTTTAAACTGAATATTCTGATAGCTTGTTTGAGATGTGAAGGATTCTGTTTGCCTATTGTTGGGTATGAAGGAAGCAGAATTTTTCCTTAAGTGACCCCTTTTCTGCAAGGTGTTAGTCAGAGCCCCTCTGAAGACTGAGGGATGAGGTTTCTTCATGTTACAAGAACTGTCTGTGCCTGCCTGTTAATATTTAGTTAGTAAATTTCTAAGTGTGTGTCTGTATGTGCAGCAGAATTTGGTCTGAGATTTGCTTTCATTATAACCTAATAATGAGACTGCAAAAAAGTAGCTAGTCCTTATCTTCTTCAAATGGCTACCAGTATTTACCAAAAAGAGCCTATAGTAGGACATGAGCACACTGGCTCAGGTCAGTGTGGAATAGTAGAAAGATATGTAGAACACTTAAGAATAATCCTATTTAAAGCTACAATCCCTCAAAATACAAAATTTCAAATTCAACATATGACTATCACTATCAAGAGGCACTTAAAAATAACATCGAGTTAGACAATCTGAATAGGAACATATGACCTTACACATAAATATATAAAACACATTAAGTTTCAATAAAGCTGGAATGTAATTTTGCAAAGTCCTAGCAACCATGTCACATAAAAGGCCATTTAGAGATTTGTTACAGTTTATTAGGGAAAAATATACATACAAAACTATACTGAGAGAGCAACTAAAGGGAGGTTGATAAGAAGTCTAATCACAAGGCAGTATGTTTATAAATATAAGTTTACTTTTTAAAATCCCAGGGTGAAAGAACTGAAAAAAATAAACAGCCCTGTAACAAACCTAAGTAAATCATGGCTGTCCAGAAAGTATCCAGCTATGTATCTAATGCCTGGATACTTTCTGGACAGCCCTCTTATATAGGGAACTTGGCAGATGATAGAGATAGCATTTTACATTTGTGAGGAAAAAAAGAGCTATTCAATAAACCATATTGGGAAAACTAGCTTTACACCTGGAAAAAGGAAATTAGAGCCCCATATCAAGCCACATATAATGTAAGCTGTAAAATGGGTACAGGGTGTCATTTGGGGTAATGAAAATGTTCTAAAACTAGACAGTGTATGATGGTTACAAAACATTTTGAATGTACTAAATGCTAGTGAGTTGTTCACTTTAAAATGGTAAATTTTACATTACATGCATTTTACCACACACACACAAAAATGAGTAGCAAATACATTACAGAAACTAAGAAAATCAATCTTTGAACACATTATACAAAAATAAGGAAAATATCTTTTTGATCTCAGGGTAGGAAAAGCTTTTCTAGATAAGACACACAAAGTACTCCAGCTACAAAACAAATCATCCTAAAACTCAATGGCTTTAAACAACAGCCATTTATTGTGCTCAAGAATCTGAAATCTGGGCAGGCCTCAGCAGGGACAGCTGGTCTCTGATCCACATTATGTCCACTGGGGGGGTTTACTGAGGCTGGAAGACCCACTTCAAGACGGCTCACTCACATAGCCAGTACGCTCACATGGACTTTTCTGCAGGGTGAGGCAACCTGGGCTTCCTCACAGGATGGTAGTTATATTCCAAAATTAACCCAAGAGACAGGAAGTAGAAGCTCCTAATTTTTTAAAGCCTGGGCCCCCAAACTGGCACAATACCTCCTCTGCTATATTCTACTGTTCAAGGGCTCATACAGTCCAGATTCAAGGGAAGATATAGACCTCCTTAATGGAAAAGTGTCAAAGAATTTGGGGGCCATGTTTATGACTACCATAACAACTCATAAAGGAAAAGATGGGTATACTTAACTGTATCACACTTGCATGACAAAGTCACTATTAAAAAAAATAAAACACGAGATAGTTTGAAAAGAAGTAATTTGTAACACATATAACAAAGAATATCCATAATAAAGAATTATAAATCAATAAGAAAAAGATAAATAATCAAATAGAAAAGTGGACAAAGAATATAAACAAATTATGTAAGAAGAAAACTGGCCAATAGACATATGAAAGATGTTCAACATCACTTTATAGTGATTAGAAAAGAACAAATTAAAATATCTCATCTGTAATATTAGACTATCAAAATACAATAAAGTCTTTAAAAAAATCCAAAGTTTGGTTTGTGAGAAAATGGGAATTGTCATAAACTTTGAGTGTTAAATGGAATGATCAGAGAGCAATCTGGTAGTACCTAATAAAATAGAAAAAAAAAATTATACACACACACACACACACATATACATACATACACTCTTCCACCCTATAATTAAGCTTCCAGGTAACATGGAAACACATGCATGTGTCCCTGGAGACAAACATGCTCATAATGTTCATAATAATTAAAAACAAGAAACTATCTAAATGTTCATCACTAGGGAAAAGCATGAACAAAATTTAGTTTATATTTATAGAGTGAAATACTATATAGCAGTTAAAATTAACTAGATCTCAGTGTAGATACTCAGATTTCAAAAACACAATGATGTGTCAAAATGTTATAAAATAATATAAAGTAAAACATTTAAAAACACATGTTCCAAATAAAACACACAGAAAAGCAATATCATATATTCTTTATGGTAATATGCACTTACAGTAAAAATGTAAAACCTTGAAGTATATATTCATATTCAAAATGGTTGTTGCCACTAGAGAGAAAGGTAAATGGTACTGGAGAGTTAAGCAAAGTGAATATACCAGAGAGCACTGACTGTCACCAAAGATTTGTGCACCCTCTTTACATGTGCAGTGTTGTGGGAGGTGAAGGATTATATTTCCCAGTGTCCTTATATCTAGGAGGAGTCATATGACTTTTTCTCACTAATGGAATATGAGCAGAAATGAGGCATGTCACCTGAAGACCAAGAAACTCAAGTAGTCGAGGTGCCTTTTACAATCTTTTTCCTTTTCCATCAGCTTGATACACTCGAACACTGCGACCTTGGAAACCACGTGTCAAAGGCAGTGGAGCCATAAAATAGAAGGGCCTGGGTCTTTGTATTGCCACATGGAACAGCAGCCACCAACCAAGAATAGTCGCATGGCAGTGTTATATGAGTGAGAAATAACGTTAAGTCATTAGCATTCTGGAATTTATCTTAGCTAGCTTCACCTACTTGTACAAAACAGGGTTTCAAGTTTTTTTTTAAATATATTGATTTCTATTTCTTTGATTTTAAAAAAAAGTCTGAGTTTTTTAAAAAAGTCAATGCTTGTTAATTCTAGGAGGGACACTCAGGTAGCTGTTAGATTATTTCCTGTAGTTTTTACAGTTCAAAAAAGGTTTTATTAAGAGAGATTTAATGAAGTTGGCCATCTCTCTAACATTTTAGAGGAATGCTCTATTTTTATTGCAGTTTACACTTTCTTTGTAAACTTTTTGGCATGCTCCTAAAAGTTGTGCTTCCCTCTGCTGTGGCTACCCCAGTTTTCTCCAGACTGTAAATATGCCAAGGATTCAACTCAGTGCATATGTACAGCTCCAATGCTTTTTTCCTATCCTTCTATGTTTATTCAGATAAATGTAAAACCTCACTAACTGGTAAAATAATGAATGCCTTCAAAATTTTCAAAGGTATACAAGGAAGGCATAAAAAGGCACGAGAAAGTAAAAGAGTACGAAAGTCCAAGTGATCCTGTGCAAATTAGGAGAAAAATAACTAATATTTACTAAGCATTTAATATGTGCCAAATACTATCATAAGTCACTCTTATAAATATTAATTTAGTCTTCATAACAACCCTAACAGAAATATACTATTATACTATAAACTCCATTTTATAATAAGAGAGAGATATTGCTGAGAAACCTTCTAAAACTACTAAATCTGTGTTAGGGACCAATCCAAAAAGGTCTTACACAATTTGAAGACCAAACTTTGATTATCCAAGGTTCTTAAGCTGGAAATCTAAAAACCCTCCTTAATCCCAATACTCTGCATAAAACACCAATTCCATTGCTTACTATTTTCTAAATATTTTGTGAACTCCTTCCTTCCTCTATATCCCAAATGCCACTGCCCAAAGTTAAATCATCAAAATGTCATATCTTGACTATGACAATAATCTGTCACCTCGCTTCTGAATTCCTCTCACCCTTTTGAAAATCATCTACCTGAAAATCATCAACTGAAAATCAGCATTTCTTGAATCACTATTTTAATACAAACATGCTTAAAGTAAAGAGCATTGTAACATATGCTCTTTTCTTGTTTGTACTAATGAAAGTACAAACAAACCTCCTATCCAAAAGAGTCTGAGTTATTTAACTGAAATCCACTTTAATGTTCACTGTGAGGTTTAAAATCTTATAGAAAAAGAACCAACTTGCCAAAATTAGAGCTAGCTATTAAAAACATCACCCACTACATATTAAGACACATCTTCTCTGTTCAAGACATCTACTTGGGAAAAATCTCTAGAATGCCAGACATCATTATATTTCCAATGGTCATCTGAGTGGGATGATTAATTTTCCTCTTTTAGCTCTTGTGTAATTTTTACATTTTCTACAGTAAGCTTTATAGTAAGGAAAAAACACTTAGCAAGTCAGTAATTCCAGATCTATAAAATGATTACTTTTCTAGTGAAAATGATAAAACTTTTTCTGTAAAGCATTTCAATTTAAAATTCCAGAATGTTCTCTAATTGTGAAACAATCAGCTTAAGTAAATAGACAAAAAAGAAAACCAATAACTCGGTACTCTTATACTCTAATAACAAGAAGCACCACTATAGCCAACATATTTAGAAAACATGAGAAAAAAGAAGCATACAAATTGGAAAGGGGGTTATATTTTTCATTGCCTACAGATGATGATTATTTCTTTGGAAAAATCCCAAATAATCAAAGCAATATTATTTAATAGAAACCATAAATGTAGTAAGGTGACTATATACAAAATTAACACACAAAAATCCAGCAGCCTTCATACATGCAAACATGAATAAGTATGAAGATATAGATGAAAAGACACCACTGGTATTAACAACAACAAAAAGGTAAAACACCTTAAAAATAAACAAAAAATATGTTCAAGATCTTCATGAAAACCAACTAGAAAGCCCCTTAAAATCCTATACATCTTTCCCTTTGCTAATTCCATACTGTTTATTATCATAACTCCATAATATGTACTGACATAAAGTAAGAAACAATATTGTTTTGGCTATTTAGGGCTTGCCTTTTCATGTTAATTTAAAAATCACTTGCCAAATTTCTTAAAAAAAAAAAAAAAAGCCTACTAAGATTTTCATTGAGATTACATTGAATCTATGGAACAATATGGAGAAAATTGACATCTTAATATTGATTCCTTCTCATCCATGAATATAGTATCTCTCCACTTATTTAGCTCTTTAATTTCCTGTTGTAATGTTTTGTAGTTTTCAGTGTAGAGGTTTTACATATCTTTCATTAAATATATTTCTTTTCATTTTTAGAGTCAGGGTCTTGCTCTGTTGTCCAGGCTAGAGTGCAGTGGTGTGATCATAGCTCACTGCAGTCTCAAACTCCTGGGCTCAAGTGATCCTCCTGCCTCAGCATCTTGAGTAGCTGGGACTACAGGATTGAGACACCAAACCTAATTTTTTTTTTTC
This sequence comes from Microcebus murinus, assembly GCF_040939455.1. Taxonomy (NCBI): domain Eukaryota; kingdom Metazoa; phylum Chordata; class Mammalia; order Primates; family Cheirogaleidae; genus Microcebus; species Microcebus murinus. The sequence continues at coordinate 78,961,206 of NC_134110.1, read as the reverse complement.
TTTTAGAGATGGAATCTCACTGTGTTGCCCAGGCTGGTCTCCAACTCCTGGGGCTCAAGGGACCCTCTTGCTTCGGCCTCCCAAAGTGCTGGGATTACAGGCGTGAGCCACACCATGCCTGACACATATTTCTAAATTAAACCAAACTTACATTCCCAGGATAAACTCTATCTTTCGTCATAATGTAGTACCCATTTTTTAAAAATTATTTTTGGATTGCTACCATGTTGTATAAGACTTCTGCATCCATGTTCATAAGACAAACTGTTCAGTAGCTCTCTCTCCTTGTGACACCTTTGTCTTAACCAATATAGTTATCTTAATAAATAAATGCTTTGTGTCATCTGAAGTAAAATTTGAGTTTCGAGGCTTCACTTTGTATCATACTAGCTGACCCTTCAGATGTCCTTCAGGACAGATGTTAACCAATGCCAAATGAATAAATCTCTGCTGTTACTCATCTTGGAGTTGCCAGTATGAAGTCAGAGCATATGCCCTGTGACTTTCACTTTGGGACTCATATTCCAAACCACTGTATTTTCTCTGGCCATGGTGTCAATAGCAGGCACTGTTGATTCTCAACCTAATATCTACTCCTTTCCCCCACTTCCATTTAGTTTGTGTTGACAGAGCCCCTTTCCTTCTTGTTCAGGAAGCCACCATGATATTTTTGGGGGGAGGCTGGCTGCAGTCTCAAGCACAGGAGAAAATGAATGTGTGACGAGTGCAGGCACTCAGGACCTCATGAACAGAAGGGCCCTGTGCTTGGGGTATAATACTCTGCGGTTACTGACGTGGACTTCTTAATAATTTTATCTTTGCATTTGTGTGTAAGTGAAGTATGATGGGACAATGAAGCATGCACCCATGGCTTGGAGTCCAGGCTCACATGTAGTCTCAACTCTTCAGGACAGGTTCTCAGCCACCAGGTTAAGGGTAGGGCATCATTCTGCAGAATCTCAGTACAAGGCAAGGGGATGGCCATTCCAGCCCTAACCTGATCATGCCATAGTGTGTTATGTAGGCAATGTAATGGGAACCTCTCACCCCATCCCCCCATCCATGATCTAGGTACCTCTGTTATTCTGGCACATGGGCAGCAATCCCTTGGGTTGCCTTCCACTTTGGTTCAGGATGGTGGGCCCATGAGAAAAGAAAATTAACTTCCCTAGCCCTGGCTAGGGCCCTCAATTTTCATCTTGCACCGGGCCCTGCAAATTGTGTAGCCAGCCCTGGCAGATCTGGGTAAGTCTGACTCAATCACAGTGGTCTCACTCCCACCAATGACTGCTTTATAACCCAGCATGTGATGTAATTCTGGCCAATACTATATGAAGGAATATCTGCAGAAGAATTTCTGGAAATAGATACAAGAAATAGATGCCCCTTTCCACATCCATAAATTGTTAATTTTGGATATGATGTTTAGCACTGTTACTGCCATCTTGCAACCATGATGGGATCCAGCCTGAATACAAATCCAATGGGGAAGAGGGCTAGTGTAGACTAGAAAATTACAAAAAGGAAGATATAGGGCTCTTATCACAACTCAATTACAACTGCCCTACCTCTGGATTCCTTGATATGTGAGTTGTTATATATACTTATTATTTAAGACAGTTAAGGTAGGGTTTGCAGCTGAAAGCCTTCCAAATTCTGAAAGTATCTGGATACATGTCATAGTGTACTTTTTATAGGAGTAATACAGATCTCATAGAACCTATTACAACTTTGGAAAATAATCCCCATTTCTTTGCGATGTCTCCCAAACTCCCTTTCCCTAAGTTAAGTGTATTTTATGTATTATAAAACCCATATGTTAAATTAAAACATTAAAGTAACACCCCCTTCCAAACATTTTTTAGAATATTTTCAGTAGTTTCTTTGATCACATATAGATGGAAACAATTTTATTCATATTGATTCAGACGTATTATGATGGATTTAACATAGGATATTAGAAAGAAAACTAAGTTTCTAGTAAGCCTACTTTCTCTCTCTTCGTACCCTAACCTTCCAAAATCAAGCAGATCATCATTGAGCTGCATACTATATAAATGGAGAGTAACAATAAACATAAATATACACTGAGAGTAGAAACATCACCATACTGTTATTTGACAAAAGAATGTAATTAGATAGTTCTCCTGTAGAGGCAGAAATGTTCTTTTTATGACAGCATTCTGCCGTCAAGATCTATGCCCCCCAAATGAGCTGGAACCTCATCTCCACATGGCAAAACAATCATCATAGAACGCAAACCAGCAGATACATCCCTGTTCTCCCTAGTTGAGTCCTTCCCACCCCCTTGCATAAGGGTCCTTATCATAGGGAAGAGTCCTACACCCTCAACAGAGCTCCTCATTTCCCATGGGTACCTTCTCTGCTACAGGGAACCAGCTGTTCAATATGCCGACTGGGCCTCTCTTGAGAGCTGCTTAGGTCTGCAAAGCAAATGGTCTTTTCCTGGATAATAATAATGAGAAGACTGGGTAGTAACATTCACAATTTGATAAATTTGTGCTAGGTAAAGCATCCAAGAGCAGGTCAGGAACAAAGATTTCATCTGATTTTGGGAAAAATCATAATTTCTTGCAAAAAACAAAACCAGTTAAAGCACAAGATTATAACATTTTCAGAGATAACTTTTGGTACTGAGAAAATTAATTAAACATTCTTTAGAAGCCATGGAGCTGAAGTCAGCACACTGACTAACAGAGCAGCTGTCAGTGCAAAGTGGGTTCCTGTCCTAATCCTGTTCTGACCTCAGAGTTGAGCCTGAGAACCTGTCAGAAAGGTGCTCTCACAGTGGAAGACATCAAGCAGCAGCTGCCTGAGCTCAGCAGGCTGCAGCCGTTTTCTCTCTCTTTTAAAAAATACAATGCTACTCTGGTTGCATATTTCATGATGCAAGGGCGTGTACAGTTCTCATTGTTGCTGCAGAAGACAGTGAGTTTTCAATTTCATTAGTACATGGCTGTCAAAGGAAGTGGGGAGTCTACCAGAATCTCTTCAGAATCTGGAGCTGAATCTGGTATATATGGGTGCACATAGTGATAGTTACAGTCACAGTTATAGAACTTAGTTAATAGTACTATATTTGCCCTTTTTCCAGAAGTTAAAAATTAATATTCATTGATCTTATTTATACAACCTGAAACAAAACTGACTTTTAAATTTTCTTTTAGGACAGTTGAAGAAACAAATAAAATATAAAAGTTGAGGGAGAGAAAGAAAATCATACATATATTGAAAGAGAGAGATTGACAGAGATTTAAAAAAAAAAAGATCATTGACTTTGAGAAGCAAAACAGAAATACACTAACACCTCCTTTTAATTTTGTGATGGCCATTTGTACAACAATACTGTACTGGGTAACATCTCCGTGGTGGCACTCGTTTTAATTCTTTCTCTCCAACCATTCCCTTTTATACTTGGGGGATGGAGATGGGAATTTATGGTGAAGAATAAAGGAATTGGTGAGTTCATGAATTCCTCCTGCTACAAGTACACAAACTCCCTACAATGCCTAATCTGGAGTGGCTGCTCCATGGGCCTCTTTCTTAGGTTTTGCTGCTATCTCCCCAGGATTGGTCATTTCTATTAATTCACAGGCATCACTATTAAAAACATCTCTTTGTGGCTTTGCTTCTTATATCATTTGATACTATAGATGGTATGATGGTGAGTTTTATAGATCAACTTGGCTAGGTTATAGTACCCAGTTAATCTATCAAATGCTAATCTAGGCATTGCTGTGAAATTATTTTGTAGATGGTGATAATATCTATAATTTATAATAACCAAATAATGTTGAGTGGGCCTCATCTAATCAGTTGAAGGCATTAAGAGCAAAAACTAAGGTTTCTGAGGAAGAAATTCTGCCTCAAAACTGAAGCATCGGCCGGGCGCGGTGGCTCACGCCTGTAATCCTAGCTCTCTGGGAGGCCGAGGCGGGCGGATTGCTCAAGGTCAGGGGTTCAAAACCAGCCTGAGCAAGAGCGAGACCCCGTCTCTACTATAAATAGAAAGAAATTAATTGGCCAACTGATAAATATGTAAAAAATTAGCCGGGCATGGTGGCGCATGCCTGTAGTCCCAGCTACTCGGGAGGCTGAGGCAGCAGGATTGCTCGAGCCCAGGAGTTTGAGGTTGCTGTGAGCTAGGCTGACGCCACGGCACTCACTCTAGCCTGGGCAACAAAGTGAGACTCTGTCTCAAAAAAAAAACAAAAAAAACTGAAGCATCAATTCCTGCTTGAGTTTTCAGCCTACCCTGCAAATTTCAGACTTGCTGGCCCCATAATTGTGTAAATCAATGACTTACAATAGGTTATCTACAGCTGTAGCTATAGTTCTTTGGGAGCTGTTTCTCTGGAGAACAGACTGATACAGACGGTAACATCAACTTTTCTATTCTGTCAATGGAAACCTTAAATCCTCCAATTTATGCTGGGCATTCTTTAGGGCTGAATATTGACTCCAGGTACTCTAAGGAACTCAGGAACATGGAAACTACCTGGTCTCATGGGGACCAAGTTCACTACCTGAAACTTTGATTAAGGTTTGAACTTTTCACGACTGGCAGCTTTCCTTATAGTAGTACCTCAGCTGGATTATCCCTTGGCTAGAGATCTGCACCGAAGGCTCTTGACTTTTTGTTCCATATCTTTTGCTACATTTGATTTTAATTAAAGTAAAACATGTGTTTTTGTGTGTATATATATATGTATTTTATGTGTGCATGTACTTTACTTTCTTGAAAATACAGTAGGAAGATACATAGAGCAAGACCTTAATTATATGAAAACTTTGGAGGATGGGGCCCTCTGGCTAAATGAAAGTCCCAGGTTGCTAGGAATTTAGCTCCTTTCTTTGTTGAGCATATGTAAAAACAGAAAAGAAGGGGGGGAGAACAAATAGTAAGATGTTAATTTAAACACAAATATATCAGTAATTACATGAAATGTAAAATTACTATGTACTTCAAGTAAAATTCAAAGATTGGGCTGGTAGCGGTGGCTCACGCCTGTAATCCTAGCACTCTGGGAGGCCGAGGCGGGTGGATTGCTTGAGGTCAGGAGTTCAAGACTAGCCTGAGCAAGAGTGAGACCCCATCTCTACTATAAATAGAAAGAAATTAATTGGCCAGCTAATATATATAGAAAAAATTAGCCAGGCATGGTGGCACATGTCTGTAGTCCCAGCTACTTGGGAGGCTGAGGTAGCAGGATTGCTTGAGCCCAGGAGTTTGAGGTTGCTGTGAGCTAGGCTGATGCCACGGCACTCACTCTAGCCTGGGCGACGAAGTAGGACAATGTCCCAAAAAAAAAAAAAAAAAGTCAAAGATTGGCAGACTGGGTAGAAAAAGCTCGAATAAATGCTATTTATAGGAGTCACACTTTATAAGATATAGAAAGATTGAAAATAAAATGATGAGCAAAGCCATACTACATGAACATAAACTAAAATAAAGTTGGTGTGGCCATATTAATAAGAGATAAAACTTCAAGGCATGAAGCATTAGTAGAGTTAAAAAGGAACATTTCATAATACAAATGGACCAATTCACCAGAAAGATAAAATCATTCTAAATTTTTAGGCATCTAATAATGTATTAGTAATCTCAAAATATATAAAGCAAAACCTGGCAGAACTAAAAGGAGAAATGACCAAATATGCAATCAAAGTGGGGTATTTTATCAGTAACAAACATAACAGGCAGCCAAAAAATAATAGGTTTTGAGGATTTCAAGACCTGGATACAATAATTAACAATACTGAGTACTGGCATATACAAGATACCACACCCAACATGTGAAGAACACACATTTATTTTTCAAAGGTACAGGAAACATTTACTCAAGCTGACCACATGCTTGGCCATAATGTATGTTTCAACCAATAAAACTATAATATTTAAGAGAAAGTGGTATTGGACCAAGGACATATAAACAAAACAATGGTACAGAATAGAGATACCAGAAACAGAGCCATTTATCTATAAGCATTCAATTTCTGAAAAATGCAGCACTGCAAAGCACAAGGAAAAGGACAGTCTTTTTCATAAATTATGCTAATTTAACTAAATAACCATATAAAAAAGTGAAATCTGACTTCTACTTCATGCCATATACTAAAATAAATTCCAGACAGATTTTAGAGCTGAATATAAATGGTTAAACAATAAAACTTTTAGAATATATAATAAGACCATGTCCTATAACTTCAGAGTAAGGAAAGAGTTCTATAACTGAATACAAAAAAGTACTACATAAAAAAGATGAATACATTAAGCCACTACCTCTGCTCAACAAGATGCCATTAAAAAAGTGAAAAGACAAGACACAGGGTGGAAGAAAATAATTACAACATACGTAACCAACAAAGAGCAGCTATCCAGAATATATTAATATAAAGAAACCCTACAAATCTTTTTTTAAAAAAAGAAAATCCTACAGAAAAATAGGCAATGACAATACTTTTCTGTAAGTATGTACATACACAAAAAAGGAATTTCAAAGTGGCCAGTAAACATACGGAAAGATCTCAACCTCAAGGAAATGCAAATTAAAATCATAACAACATAAAATCCCACCAGAATGGGAGTGTTTAAAGACTGATAATAACAACTGTATGAAGTAACTGGAACTCTCATTCACTCCTGGGGAAGAATATAATCGCTATAGCTTCTTAGGAAAACTGCCTGGCATTATCTTCTAAACATACACATACCCTTTGACCCAACAATTATGTACACACACACACTCTCATGGAAATGTGTACAGATACACCAAAAGGCAGGTACAAGAACAGCAATAATAATCAAAATAAGAAATAACCCAAATATACAATGGAATACTATCCAGTGACAAAAATGAATATACTACTGTTATACACAGCAATATGGCAAAATTAATCTATAGTATTAGATGTCAGGATAGGGATGACCTCTAGAAAGAAGAAAAGAGACAGTGATTGGGAGGGGGCTCATGGCAGGCACGAGACGTACAAGTATTTAATCATTTCCTGTTTCTTGAGGTGGGTGGTGGTTACACATGGGCATTCACATTGGGATAATTTACTGAACAGCATACTTAGGATTGGTATGCTTTTTTGTATGTATAATGTTCTTCAATTAAAAGATTTTAAAAAGAAAAAAAAAGATAAACTGTCAAACAAAACAAAACTAATAACTACTCCAACCAAGCAATTTATGAAACCAAAACTATTAATACTAAGTGGTTCTCACTCGGGGTTTCTCCCATGGTTGCAGTTAGTTGCTAAGGCTTCCTCAGACTCAAACATGGCAGGTGATACTGGATGTTAACTGGGACCTCAGCTGGGCCTGAGACTGCCTACATTTGGCCTCTCCATGTGGTCTGGGCTTCCTCACAGCTTAGTGGTTAATTCCAAAAGAGAAAGAACAAGACAGAGCTGTATTAATAGCCTTATAACCCTAGCCTCAGAAACCATGTCACTTTCTCAGTTACTTCCACCACATTCTTATGTGTTAAAAGTGAGTGAAGGAAGCAAGCTTATATTCAAAAGGAAGGGAATTAGACTCCACCTCTAGATGAGAAGAATATCAAAACGATTTGTAGACATGTTTTAAAATCACCACAGTCGGATCCTGCCTCTCACAAATTATTTACATTCTTCTCACAAGCAAAATATTAATATATTCATTCCCTCCTCCCAAGATCTCCACAAAGTCTCATTTATTACAGCATCAAGCTAAGGGTCAAGGTCTCATCATCTGAATCTGTGGTACCCAACCCCTAGCCACAGACCTGTACCAGTTCGTGGCCTATTAGGAACTGGGCCACCCAGCAGGGGGTGAGCAGCAGGCAAGCAAGGGAAGCTTCATCTGTATTTACAACCACTCCCCATCGCTCACATCATCGCATAAACTCCGCCTTCTGTCAGATGAGTGGCAGCATTAGATTCTCATAGGAGCCTGAACAACTGCACATGTGAGGGATCTAGGTTGTGTGCTCCTTATGAGAATCTAATGCCTGGTGATCTGAGGTGGAGCTGAGGTGGTGACAGTAGCATTGGGAAGTGGCTGCAAGTACAGATTATTGTTAGTGGAGAGGTTTGACTGCACAATAAATGTAATGCACTTGAATCCATCTGAAACCATCCCCCAACCCCTGGTCCATGGAAAAACTGTCTTCCATGAAATTAGTTCCTGGTGCCAAAAAGGTTGGGGATCACTAATCTAAATAAACTAAAAGTACAGATAAGGCTCCTTGAGAGTGGTTCCACGGGAACAGATCCTGGAGTGCCATTCCTCTTGATATGAAGAGCTATAAACTAAAACATAAATTATATGCCTCTATACACTCCCCCACACCCCAAACATACAATGCTGGGACAGGTATAGGATAATTGCTATAGACACTCTGTTCCAAAAAGGAGGAAATAGGAGGCACGTAGTAGATTTTGTTCCATAACAACTCTGAAATCCAGCCAGTCTTAGCAGTTGCTTGATTAAGGCTTAGTCCTAGTATCTGAGAATGATACCCTGGGGCTACCCTCTGCCCTCTGGGTTCTCGGTTCCATCCTCTGAACTACCCTTCATTTTCCATAAAATGTAGCCTGAATTTTCAAGTAAGTAGTAGTTTTCTCAGTCTGTTTCTTCCCATAGAAATTCAGGGGTCCAAATATCACTTCATTTGAGAATATCTCTGTCCCGTTTAGTCCAGCTGGCAGTGTTTCTTCCACTACAAAACTCTGTGGGCTTTCTATGAATCATATTAAAATTAAACCAAAATCACACCCACAAATCTTGTTGAGATAAACCCTTCTCCTCCTTCTCTATGTTTTAATCTACTGTAGAATAATACCTGTATGAATAATGGAAGCTCTATCTAATGAAAAAATATCTAAGCCACACCCTTAAGATCTTTAGAGGGCTTTTTGTCTGTTTGAAAGAGCCTAAGGCACCCCTTTAAGTCATTCTGAGGTCTTCCATGTTTTCCTGACTGTACCTTTGCATTTTATTTTTGTCCACAAGCTGTTGTCTAATTTTAGAATCATCTGTCATCCTGAATGATGATTCTAGGCTGAGAATGAGAAGAAGAAGAAGAAGAAAAAAAATATATATATATATATATATATATATATTTGAGACAGAGTCTCACTCTGATGCTCCAGCTAGGATATAGTATTGTCATCATAGCTCACTGCAACCTCAAACTCCTGGGCTCAAGCAATCCTCCTGCCTTAGCCTTCCGAATAGCTGGGACTGCAAGCACACACCACCCTATTCGGCTAATTTTTCTATTTTTTGTAGAGATGGGGTCTCACTATGTTGTTCAGGTTGATCTCATACTATTGGCCTCAAGCAATCCTCCCACCTTGGCTTCCCAAAAGGCTAGGATTATAGGTGTGAACTACCACACCTGGCCAAGAATGAGAAAATAAATTTATTTTTGAACCCAGCAAGTCCTGGCTGCTTTATATTTAACATCTTGTATTTTAGCCTATTTCTCTTCTCGCCTCATTTTATTTAAGCAGGTAGAAGATGCCAGGTAGTACCTTTAACCTCTGCCTGGAAATCTTCTTAGCTAGATCCTCTAGTTCATTAGGTATAGTTTCTATTTTCCATATTATTGCAGGTGAGGGTGTTGCCAAGCTTTCCTCCACCATATAATAAGAATATCCTTTCTTTCAGCTTCCAATAACACTCAAGCCCACACTAACAGTTTCCTCAGTACCCTTCAGGCCGGGATGGAAGCCAATGTCATATTTTTAGTTTATTTTTATAGCAGTATTCCACTTTCAGGTACTAAAATCTGTGCCAGTTATCTATTGCTCTATAAGAAACAACTCCGAATTTAGTGACTTAAAACAAAAACAATCACATAGTTCATAAATCTATGATTCTAATCAAATTTCAAAACAAAGGTTTTGGCTGGAACATTTATTCTGTGTATGGTTGATATCCTGAGTAAAGGTGACAGTTTTTCGGTACTTCTTAATTAATACTGCACAGTTTTAGAAATGTTTCTGAAAATTAAGAATAGCTAACATTTATTGAGTGCTACTAAACCCTTCAGGCTCGGATTTTCCAAAGGCAAGCGATATAGTAACAAAGCTGTTGGAATGGGACTCAAGAATTCTAGCCGTTTGGATGCAGTTCTCTGGACATTAGTTACCATGTCTGTAAAATGAAAGGCTGGACTAAATATCTCCTGATTTCTTCTCTGCACCTATAGTGGGTGATCATAAATTAAGGAGATTAAATAATGAATGAACAGTTCTCTCAGAGCTCTCCAGTGTTTTTCTTGTTGTTGTTCCTACCCCATGAAGTGACCCGAGCCACCTGTAGTTCTTCAATAGTCTATGCTTGTTTTGTTTGCTCTTCCTTTACCCTGTTCCTTGATATAAGCTATTCATTCTCTTTGCTTAGAAGGCCTTCATCTTTCTGGTACATTCTCTCTTTTTTTCAGACCATAAGTTCCATTCTAGAAGAATCTTCCCTAATATTTTGTGGTAGAGCACTGTACTTTCTTTCCCCATCCCCCAAAGTCTGGACTGCTATAAAAAAAATGGTCAGACCTTTATGATAGCATGTATCATACTGGCCCATTTTTTGGTGTGCTTTTGTTTTTGTCTGTCTACTCTACTAATGGTGAGACTCCTGGGGGCAGGAACTATAATCTGGTCATCTCTGCATGCTTAACATATGAAACAGTATCTGGTATATACTAAAACACCCACAAATCTTCACTGAATAAATGCGTTTTAACTCTGCTGATAATGTGGTTCAAGAAGATACAAATCATCTTTTAGGGCTATACAGATTGACATGTTACAATGTAGGTATTATTATAAGCTATTAAAATGAAGCGAAGCTAATGATTTAGTCCACATATAACTTATATTTACTACACTAAAGTGGGGTACTTTGAGAGAGATTAACTATAAGCATAAAATAGTAATAATTTTTAAAAAATCTATATTTCCCATTACTAAAACTTCTTTAACAGTTTTATTGAGATATAATTCACATATCATAAAATTTACCCATTTAAAAGTGTACAATTCGGTGAGTTTTAATATATTCTCAGAATTGTGCAGCTTTTACCACAATCCAATTTTAAAACATTTTCATCACCCCAAAAAACCCTGTACCCATTAGCAATTACTGTCCATCACCCCACTCCTAACCCCTGGCGATGATTAGTCTACTTTCTGTCTCTATGGAGTATTCTATTCCAGACATTTCATATAAAATGAATCATATAATATATGGTCTTTTGTGACTGACTTCTTTCATTTAGTGTAATGTTTTCAGGGTTCATCAATGTTGTATTATAACTTCTTTATCTTTTACAATGTTTTCAAAAGTAAGGGCTAGAAGAAAAACATGCTATCACTTTTGAAAATCTTTCCCAAATGGATAGCATAATATGAAATGGGATTCCTGAGTAAAAGAGAAAATGTTGAGATACAGAGGAACTCAGGGCTATTTAAAAAATACCTTTTTTTTTTTTTGAGACAAGGTCTTGCTCTGTTGCCTAGGGTGCAGTGCAGTAGCATGTCACTGTAGCTCACTGCAACCTCAAACTCTTGGGATCAAGTAATCCTCCTGCCTTGGCCTCCCAAGTAGCTGGGACTACAGGTACATGCCACCACAAACAGCTAATTTTTTTATTCTTTGTAGAGATAGGATCTCACTGTTGCCAAGACTTGTCTTGAATTCCTGGCCTCAAGTGATCCTCCTACCCTGACCTCCCAAAGTGCTAGGATTACAAGCATGAGCAACCACTCCCAACCTAAACAATAATTTTTATTGTGGATCTTATTTGGTACATCAACAATTTTTAAAAAGATATTTACTAACAAAAAGAGTCACCAATCAATTTTGGTGAATTTTTCTTTAATGAAAAAAGGGAGGTCTGAGACTTTGCCAATAGGCAAATATCAAGACAAAATGATTTAGTGAATGACCATTACCCTGTTATTCTACTGTGTTCACACAGCTAAAAAAACTAACAAATGTGATATGTACTCAGAGCTACAAACACTGCATTTTGTTAGTATGAAGAGTCAGGGTGAATTTTTCTGAGATCTTACAAGAAATGTTTCAAATTTAACCCCCAAATACACCAAAACTAGTTTGGATTTGCTCAACTCACTTGAATCAAACAAATTACACAAGTGAAGTTAATAAGAGTTGACTCTGAGTCTTGTACCAACACTGCCTTAAGCATATACGCGGCGTTACAATCTAGTTTTGGAGGCATGTGTGAATTAAAGCAATAATACAATATTGTCTCTGAATGAGTGACAAACTAAAGGAGTTCAGCTAGAGCTATATAACAGATTTTTTTTTTTTTTTTTTTTGAGACAGGGTCTCGCTTTGTTGCCCAGGCTAGAGTGAGTGCCATGGCGTCAGCCTAGCTCACAGCAACCTCAAACTCCTGGGCTCAAGCAATCCTGCTGCCTCAGCCTCCCGAGTAGCTGGGACTACAGGCATGCGCCACCATGCCCGGCTAATTTTTTCCATATATATATTAGTTGGCCAATTAATTTCTTTTTTATTTATAGTAGAGATGGGGTCTCACTCTTTCTCAGGCTGGTTTTGAACTCCTGACCTCGAGCAATCCGCCCACCTTGGCCTCCCAGAGTATATAACAGATTTTAAAATGAAATTCTTCCCTCTTTCATATTGTGAGCTTGTAAAGCATTAGAGTGTACAAGATCTATATTATTTTAACTGCAGCAAAGATTACAGAACTAATGACATCCTATTGTTAACTGACTTTAACTGTAGCTGTAAATCAGCTCTAAAATACTGTTATTAATTTTCTTATGGAAGTGAAGTAGTGCTATATTAAGTAATGCTTCAAAGAAGAGGTCAAACAAGCTCAAGGCTGGAGATCTTTGTTACAGGAAGGCTATAAAATATAAAAAAAATTTCAAATTGCTATTCCCAGAGAGGTATTCTACCTGTTTTTAATAGCTATAGAAAAATTGGCTTATCTAAATAAAAAGACTTTTTTTATTTATGATTTTTTTATTAATGAAGCTTTTTCTAAGAACTGAAAGATTCTATGTTATATTTTTGTTGTATATACAGTTTTTAAAAGTTGGATTTCATTCTGAAATATTAAATACTACAACTTTAAATACAAGAGAAAAAAGGAAGTGTCTAATGCAAAATAAATGTTTCCCCATCTGAAATAATTTTACACAGAAAAACTGTTCAGCAAATAGAAATTCAAGCACATTTACAATATGGGTTTTTGGTATGAAAGAAAGATTATCATGGAAGTCTTAGTTCTAAAAACCTGAGATATGAACCATCCGAAAAGCAAATATATTTATTTTAGCACATAAGACAAGTAGAAAATCTTAGATTACAATCCTAGGCCTTTCAGATTTGTACACTTCACAAAACCAGTATGTTTTTAAAAATAATACATTTTATAACAATGTTTTATTAATTTTATCAATAAAGCACTAATACAAGTATAGTACTTTCCCTTTTTTGAAAAAGTACAGAGGCTAAACATTGACTGATTGAAACTTCTTAATACTGCCAAATCTACCATGGATCATTCCCAAACCTCAAATCCTAACAACATCCTGCTTTCCACACGGTGCAGTCTCAGACAGACCACAGGGCTTTCCTTAGTGGGCTTAAGGGAGCCCCTCCTGAATGAAGCAAAGCACTGTGCAGTGAATCACTACAGAAGTCGTGCTCGATGACAGGTACTCTTGCCTCCTTTTTTTAAAGAGACAAATACAATAGGAAAGCTGGATGGGAAAATGCCTGGCTGCTTTGTCCCTTGTCTGGACAGCCTCTCACTTTCCCACAACAGGTAGGCACAAGCACAGACTGCTGCTGAAGGCTCTAGACCTTGCCAAGATGCTGAAATACGCTGGTTTCTGCGGTTGTCCCAGGCAGACCCATTTTCTACTGTTCCTGGCTCTGTGCCAGAGCCTAATTAAGCCACTGAGAATGCTGAATGGTTAACCCTCTGTGCACCCACCTACAATTATGTGCAAAGCACTTCCATATGTTTTCACTTTTCCCAAAGATAAAGATATGTATTAGACAGTCCCAATGTACAGCAGCGTGCGTGTAGATGGATGCATGCAGGTACTCACAGGCTAGCACTTACATGTACTTACTGTAAAGAAAGAGAAGCTCGATTGCTAAGGCTAGTATTCAAGAAACTCTCCAAAATATACGTGTGGTTTGGTTTTATTAGTTAGGGTTTGGAGAAAAGTGCAAAAGAATTTTAATCATGTTTAATCTTAGGGAAATAATTTTCCATTAAAAGAAAAAGAAAACAAGTATTTGGATCACAATGTCTGCTGTGAATCCTTTTTACCATATGAACAAAACATTATAGAGCTTTTGAAATTCCCAGAGCCACTGCTGTTCATTAAAAAAAGAAAGCACCCTTTTAAGATTTAGGTGCTTTATCTTTTACAAAATGAAAAGATCAAACATAAAACCTTATTTGTAAGCAAGGCAATAGTGTCTCTGGGTTTCTTGCTAAGATCAACAGCAATGAGGATGAATGAGGGGAAGCAGTGACAATGGTCAAAATGGGTGAAAGGAAGCTCTCTGTTGAGACCAGCCTTCCCTGATTGCAATCTTTAGACCCAAGGCCCATAACTCTGTTTAACTACTATATCCTGAATAAAAAGTTAATTCTACTCTAATGAGAAGCAAGTGAAGTTGCATGATGAGAGAACACTGAGTAACCTAATTGAGCCATAATCTGATATCACAGAAGATCTCTATTTGAAGATAATTTAAGATTATCTAAACTGGAATTCAGGAGAAATGCAGGAAATCGATTAGTCAGGCTAATTATTTTCTCTTTTGGACAATAGGGTATCCCACTACACACAGCACATAATTAAGTAATCTTTTCTCATTCTATATTCCCTAACAACAGACACCTGCTACAGATGTTCAGCTTCCAACTTCCTGTTAACATTGATGCAATTTTCAATGGACCAAAGTGATAGAAATCACTTTTCAGCTATCCAAGTGCCAAATTCATAGTCTCATTTTATCCCAATAGTTCTTTTTTTCTCCATTCTTCTTGTGCTTCAATTGCTTATACTTACATCTCCTATTACTTTGTAGGAAAATAACACCAAAATTGACTGTTTTCCCTAAAACTATCATGGGTACACAACATATTCCTATCTGGTGAAGACAGAAAATTTCACACCTATATAACACCAATATGGCCAAAACAAAAGAGTGGCTTAATTAATTGCTGGCCAAGAGCCATGTTGTTTCCAAATCAGGGCTTCTGCAAGATGGCATATGGTTTCTTATTTCTTACAAATATGAAAAGCCTTTTGAAGTGACTACACTTGGTATCTGTCAAAATAATTCTGTATATGAAACAGCAGCACTGAAAAATGAAAGAAGGTATTCTTGTTAAAAAAAAAATTTCCCTAGAAGAATTTGAAAATAGTTTTCATCTCTAAGTATTAAAATAGTGACAAGCATACTATTTCAGTAAATATTAATTCCATATACGGTTCCATGTAGAAAATGCCAACTTTACTTAGAAACATAATGTGAAATATTTTTAAAGTGAAAGGAAAAGTTCTTTATTATTGATCCACACTTTCAAAAGGAGAACATATTTATCATTTAATTTTTTTATCATGTTATTTATTCTATTAAATTCAATCACTACGCCATTTTTTTCAAAATTGTGCTTGTTATTAGGATGGTTAAAAAAAAAAGGTATTTAACCTGAGTTCCCAGAGGGGGAAAGTTTTATATTATTCATCATTGTATCCCCAGCACCTAGGATGCAGGAGGTGATGCTGTATTGCCATCCTTTGAATAATCACCACACGTTCCAAGAGCCCAGTGCAACCAGCCCTAGCTCACTCTGAGAAGTGCAAGGCAAAGGCATGAGCTGAGCCCTGCTTACAGAACTCTGGTTCAAAAGGCAGGATAACCCAGGTCAGTAAGCATCCTGGGTTTCTTAATAAGGTCCCAATGGGATTTGCAATTATCTACTTGAAAAGACATTGCATTCAAACATTCAAGAGACAGAAAGTGTCAAAACATCAGAAAAATCTTCAAGTTACAAGGTCTTAAAACTTTTCCTCTACATCCTATATCAGTTCCACCATGATATACTTCATAATACCACTAGTGACAGTGTGAATTAGAAAAAGCAATACAACAGGTATTTATTTTTTTAATTGTACCTCAATAATTAGCATAGAATCCATCACCTACTAGGCTTTTAATAAATACTGTTAAATACTGAATTGTGGAGGTGAATGAAAATATAGTAGTGCTTGAGTGGTAAATGGATTTTCATGGTTAGTTGGAAAACATTTCTAAACATTTTTTTCTTTTACTAATATAAAAATAGTTCTTCTCCAGAGGACATGGAAGATATGATGTACTAGGACTAATTTACTCATAACTTTTGCTCCTTAGACTACTGAAAGAAACTAGACAGGATAGACTTTATTAACATAATTGATAGCCATAAGCTTCAATTTACTATGATGTACTTGCCATGACTGGAGAACCCATACCTCTTGCAAATACTGTCCTGCATTGGAGAGCACAGCAATGAAAGACTATGGATAAAACCCTTAGGCAAGCAAACAAAATTAAGTTATGAAAGGCAGCCCTTTCACAGTGTCTTGGTATGATGATGTAATTGTACAGGACGGAAACATAAAATTACCTTTACCTTACCCTACTTAAAAGCTAAAACTGAATCAAGATTATTCACACTGGAGTCATAGAAAAGCACTGATATCGAAGAAAAACATAAGCAAACATCTTTGGCAGAGGCTATTTTAAAGTATCCATCTTGTTGATCTTCCAGTCTTCCTAATCCATGATCTATTTTCAGTGAAAAATCATTAAAGTCCAGCATATAAGAACCTAAACACAGGACAAAAAAAAAAACAAACAAAAAAAACACATATTTTTTTTCCATGGGGGCGGTAACCAGATGTCAATAGCTGCAGCTGTGACTATATAATTACCTGTTTGCATTAACATAGACCACAGTTTAGATTTAATAGGTCAGATGACAATGCAGCAAAACGCATTTAGCCTATGATTACCCCTTTCCAAACATTCTCTCACTCGCAACTTCGACCCTGGGAACATAGCAGGCACAGACTTAGGTCAATAAGAAACACTGGCCAGCACAATAGGCCTTGCCTCAAACAGCGCTGTTGACAGACACCAGCACAAAGGAAATGAATAGAGTCCCCCTCAGTTCTCACACAGAGCGAAGAATGACTCAGTGTACTGCTGCTTTGGTGCTCTGTTTGTACAGTGTATACAGCTTTTGTCCTCAGCCACTGTTCGCAGCTCAATGGGGGCTAAAGAGCCTAGGAAGTGCAGGCGGAAGAATGCTCCACACTTGTCCCTGTGGCCAGCAGTTGTATCCATGTGCACATGACAGGTCAAGTGAGAACTGAAAGTCACTAGATAAAACTACTCTTACCCAGCTTATATGAGTGAAGTAATTTTTGAGTTAAAACTCAAATAAGACAAAATAGCAAAGTCGATATCAGTTTGATATTAATAAAGTTACTGACTGAACTATTGTTCTTTTGTTTTTTTCTTTTCTGACATACTTCTCTTATTGCCACTTACATAACCTTTTTCAGTGGCTTGTTTTGGGCATAAAGAGAAATCAGGATTGGCTCAAAGTAGGGAACTAAGGGAACTAAAGTAATATAAACCATTACTCAACAGAGATTGTTGGAATAGGACCAGAAAGCAGTTGAGGAGGCAAAATCCAGGGAAGGGGTCTGAGACATCAGCAGGGCTGGCAGTGGCATATGTGTGTGTGGGGGTGTGTGTGTGTATAAATATATTGTCCAAAGCACAAACATATCTCTCTTTATACCTACTTTCCTATAAAAATGGTTTGCTTCACACTAGCCAAAAAAACCTAGCTAGAGCAAGGTGCAAGCTCAAGTGCTAACTGAAATGTCATCTCCCTAAGCCAAAAACACCTTGAAAGAATCACATCTGTATTTATGTGTTTTGTAATTACACTGTGTTCAAATTCTGGTTCTACCAATTACTAGCTGTACAACCTTGTATAACCTCTCCAGTGTTTTAATTTTCTTGTCTGTAAAATAAGATGCCGACTCATTTCTTTATTCAAAAAACAATTATTGAGATAATAATAGCATCTACTTCCTTGGCTACTGTGAGGATAAAATAGTAAGTTAATACATGTGAGATACCTAGAAGAGGACTGGTACCACATAAGCAATCAATAAATGTTACCTATAAGCATTAGTCTCTATTGCTACTATGACACACTATCACAATCCTACAGCTACTACTACCATCATAATCACCACCACCACTCCTACAGTAAAGGAACTGCCATATTCATGACTACAGGAAAATGCTTACAGATGATCAACATCACTGATTATTAAGTCCATGAGTACATCCCATTTACCCAGAGGCTGTTTTTACTCATCTCTAGAAAATAGATGAATTCAAGTGAATGCTGTACATGTGACACAGCAATATGTAATATACACATACCTATTAATATTACAACTTTCAAAATTGCAAAATGATTTGACATTTTTCATAATCTAAATCAATGTACAGCCTAATAATTATTCTTAGGGGGGAAAACAAGAGCAAACATTAATTGCTTCCAATTTTAGGGCCAGATATTCTTCTAAGTGATTTATTTCTATGGTCCCCAACACCTGGGCCATGGACTAGTACTGGTCCGTAGCATGTTAGGAACAAGACACATAGCAGGAAGTGAGTGATGCGTGAACAAACAAAGCTTCATCTGTATTTACAGAGGCTTCCCATTGCTTGCATCACTACATAAGCTCCGCCTCCTATCAGATCAGTGGCAGCATTAGATTCTCACAGGAGTGTGTGAACCCTACGATAAACTGAGCATGCGAGGGATCTAGGTTGTGCACTCCTTATGAGAATATAATGCCTGGTAATCTGAGGGGGAGCTGAGGTGGTAATGCTAGTGCTGGGGAGAGGCTGCAAATACGGATTATCATTAGCAGAGAGGTTTGACTGCACAATAAATGTAATGCACTTGAATCATCCTGAAACCATCCTTCAACCCCTGGTCCGTGGAAAAATTGTCTTCCATGAAACCGGTCCCTGGTCCAAAAAGGTTGGGGACCACTGATTTATTTAAAGTACTATTATTTTTACAGTGAAGAAACTGAAGAACAGGGCTTTAAGTAATTTGCTTAAGATTACACTGTTAAATAAGCAAATCAAGGCAATCTGACTTCAGTCTTGTTATAAATATTACTCATTAATATTCCTATGAAAGCATCTATAACAAGTTGCTAAGTAGTATTATCCTTATTCTCATGCTTAGGAAAGGAAAGCAGTCACTGTCTTAGGAGGTCTGGAATAGAATCAAACCATATATCCACAATAGCCTCATAAATGATAATATATTATGAATTATAGTACATATTAATGTATGTCCTTTTATCCTTTTTGAAGAATAGGCAGCTGCCGACTACCTAGTTTAGTAGGAGTCAAAAAGTAAAATGCTTTATTTAATTGCTTTCATAAATTCTCATCACTACCAGCCATAATTAGTTTCATGCTTATGAATTTTATCTTACATGTTAATTATATCTGCAATGATTCTGAAAATGCAAAGTTAATTAATGAAAAAAATAACTGCTTTGAGGATAGATGCTTTAAGCACATAAGTGATTACAAAAAGAAAAAAATGCCTATTGTTTCAGTAACTTTCAGAGTGCTTCCCTATGCTTAAATCTTCTATAGTGTTGGTCAATGGATCATCAATACCAAGCAAGAACAATGTGAGAAGTTTAAGTAAAATTTTGAACTTATTTAAAAGTTCATTCCATATGGGTTCTAATTTAATTTATTCTTCAAAATCTAATTTTGTAAACATATATAAATATTCATGACTGATCTTGATTATAAGCAAATTTAAAAATAAAAGTTACAGACTTCCGTATCTAGCAGTATGTTAGAGAGAATAAACTCAACAAAGCTTCTGCTAAAAAGAAATAAACATAGTAGTTAAAATACCAAAAACATTTTCTTTAATTGTATCACTGAGTCAGAAGTTCAGAATTGATGACAGAAAGGCAGAAAAAGAAAAGAGAACTGCAACTCAAAGAATAAATACAATACTGAAGCTGGGTTTTGCAAAACTAGAGCTTCTTTTAACATTATTATAGATACAAAGGGTCATTACATAATAAAAAGAAGAAAATTACCTAGAATATGAAAATTCTAAATTTGTGTGAAAGTAGTAAAATAGCCAGCCTCAAACACAATAAAAGCAAAAATTAAAAGGATTATTAGAAGAAAAGACAAATCCACTAAATAGTAGTTTTATAAATGGAACATTCACATAAATTGACCAAATACTGGTCATAAGTGGAAGTTTTAACAAATTTCAAATACTGGAAGTCACTTTCTCTGACCCCAATACAATTATACTAAAAATCAATAATTACAAATTCTCATTGGTTTAAAAATTTTAAATATATTTCTACATAACTCGTGAGTAAAAGAAAAATAATGGAATTTAGAAAACAGCATGAAAAAAGTACATGAAAAATTGGCAAAGTTGTTCAAATGTATTATATAATAGCATGATATATACTATAGAAGCACTATAATTCTTATGAATTAATTTAATAGCCTGTAGTTTGTCTGGCTTTAGTGCTTTTTGTCATTCATAAAAAGTATACTTAATTAGCACAGTTTATAATCACGTATATGCTATGTATAGAAATGTGAACAATAATTTCTCATGATAAATCTGTTCTATCTCACTTGATTCTTATTAGAAAGCCTATGGCTGGGCTATTCCAGGTATAAATCCTTTTTTTAAACTGCTGAGTTATTGCATATATGCACTTAAAAGCAATCTTGGTTCCTGAATAGGTCCCATTCTCTCTACATTCATAAACTGGCTATAAAAATTGGTAAAAATCATTTGAAAAGAGGTAGGAAAAGAACAGTAAAAACAAAAACCCTGAATTAAGTGTTTAGAGATATACTGGGTATATACTTGTATTTAAAAATTTGTATTAGAATACATACCACAGTGTTTCCCACTCTAAATTGCTAATTCTGGTAGTGTTCAATCCAAATGCCTAAGCTGACTGAAAATATGAAGGCTTAACCTGCATTTCAATCACTAAATCTAAGTATGTTGTCCTAAGGTCAAACACTTTTCAAAAATGGCAGGCCTGGTATGGCTGATAGCACATCCTGGTAGTGTATCTTTTGACAACAGGCAAGACAGAGAATGACAGCAGGAAGTATTGCTATGTGGATACTGACTCTTGGCTCCCAGAAAAATTGAGAAGCCATAGGCCATAAGGAACACGGGCAATAATACTCACTGTCATATTCTCATATTTTCTCTTCTCTCTCTCTCCTCACCACCCACCCTCACTATGTCTGTGGATTCTTCTCTGTGGATCAGCTCTCTTTGTTCTCCAGTCTGCGTAGCATATGATGTGGCTACTCAAAGCCCATAAATTTGTAAGTTAAGGCCCCAAATGTAGGAAGAGACTAATTCTTTTTCTCTTGTTCCCAATTCCAGGGGATAGACCTTAGATTGGTCCCAGCTTACCCAGGTGTGTACTCTGGTCTAATCGGCTGTGGCCAGGTGGAAAAGGCCAAATAGTTCCAACATGATTGCCCAAAGACCACTGCTTGCATGGTGAGCAATAGCGAAAGGTGCCGTTGTGAGCAAGAAATGGCACAGGGCAGGGAACCTGCGGCCTTGGAGTAGCATGTAGCCTTCTGCATCAGCAAGCAACATGTGCTATGTATGAGTGACATGCTTTCTGACAGAATCCTTGCACCACCTTGTGTCAAGTTGGATAATCAAAGTGGAGGTCAACATCTGGGCTTCAGGTAGGGGATGGATGCCATTTGGCCTTGGATAAACAGTAGAGAGTGGGTTTTCCCAAGTGGAAGACTGTACCACAGGGAGATGTGTGGCTAGATGCGTGATACCCAGGAAGCTGTCGGGTCACATTTGAACAGACACTGCCAATTCTAACTCTCATATAACTTAATACATAATATTTGTATTATCCTGAATGTACAGATTGAAATAAGTAATAGTATGGCAAAATGATTTTGCTCTTCTTAGGTAAAGTATGATTATTCACCCATTTGCTTAGCCTATAAATCCTAACATAATTCTTTATCTCTTCCCTATCTCCTTCCTGTTTATTTACCTATCAATTTGTACTGTGAAATACCTTTTGAATCAGTTCCCTCCACTCCAT
This sequence comes from Microcebus murinus, assembly GCF_040939455.1. Lineage (NCBI taxonomy): Eukaryota > Metazoa > Chordata > Mammalia > Primates > Cheirogaleidae > Microcebus > Microcebus murinus. The sequence goes on along the minus strand of NC_134110.1, from coordinate 78,938,898 downwards.
CAACGATGCCATAGTCTTAATTCAAGATTTTATTATCTCTTTTCTAAACTTTTGCAATAGCCTCCTAATTGATCTTCCTGCCTCCAAATCTCCAAAATATTTTGTGCTAACTTCAATTTCCATAATTTTCACTTTAAGCAAAATCCTGTCCTTGTTATGCCCCTTCTTATAAGTCTCTACTAGATCCTTACAGGCTATATAGCAGAAGTTCCAAGCATGCCTATACATCAGAAACACCTGGATTTCTAGCCCTCATCCCAGACTTTCTGAATCAGATCTCCTAGAATGGGGCTTAAGAATTACCTTTTTAGCAAATTCCCCACTTGATTCTGGTGACCACCCCAGCATTAATCTTTGGATCTGTGTAATGGAACCACTATTCTATAATATAAAGTCCAGATTCCCTGAATGGATCACAAGTCAGTTCACAATCTGATTTCAACCTCTTTCTAGTCTCATGCCCTGCAACTTTCCCTTCTCAACCTTGCTCACAACACACTATGCCCTTTGAGATTGTCAGACATCTATATATGTGCCTTCTTTCCCCCTTCTAATGATTCTTTAAGAATCAATTCAATTGTCACCTTCTCTGTGAAATCTTTCTTCACTGCCTCTAACATTTATTTACTCTTGACTATAGAGTTTAAGAGGCAGTCTACTATGGTGTTTAAGAGCACAGGCTCTGCAATCAGATTGTGAATATTTGAATCTAGGCTCTGAGAATTACTAATCAGTAGTGAGCAACATGTGAACTTGGACAAATTGATCTCTCTGTGCCTTCAGTATTGCCTTCATTAAAAATGTGAATAATAATATTCTGTGTCCAATATAATTCCAAAGGTTAATGAGTTAATACATATAAAGCATTTGCCTGAATCCTAGCAAATGATCCTTAAATATTAGCTAACAGTTATTCTTGTCCCTTAGACTATGAACCAGTCTATTATATTAAGCCGGTCAGTTTAAGAATTCCCCTTATTAGTTGTGGTACCAAAAAAAAAGAAAAGTTAATTTAACAATATAACTTAATCTCCTCAAAAGATGACTGAGGATGATATACTAACCCTATTTTTTTAAAAATGTTATTTATGTGAGAAGGACTTAAGATTATCTTTTTAAGTCATTCACTAGAGAGGCAGAAACAATTTGGGAATCTCATATATCTATTTGAATTACAAAGAAGAAAATACTAAGCCAAGTTTTGCAAATGTACAGAGAAAGAACCAAAAAATCTAGAAAAAAATCTCAAAGAACAAAATTTCCATTACTTATAAAATGAAAATTTTAGCCAAAAACATTCTAGAAATCCTGTAGGCTTTCAAAATAACTAGCAACAGTACAAAAACTTTTTGTAAATCCTACCTTTTCTCTAATTACTGAAGTATTATCTAAAATGGAAAAGACAGAGTAATAGAAAATAGATGACCTTGGTCATCTGCAACAAAAGGAAAACAAATTATGGTTAAACAAGGTGAGAAGTAAATAGGAAAATTAAATTTGTGCTCAGATGTAAAGTGAACATCTTCTGAAATGTTACTAGATGCATCTTTTTTTTTTACTTCTTACACTTTTTTTTTTTTTACTTTGCCTCTGAAATATTAGCTATTAAGAAATAGTTGAAACAAAATGCAATGCAATCTTATAATAGCAGTCAACTCTTTTGGAGAATACATTTTTCATTGGACCCATCTTCATATATTCATTCATTCGTCAAGTATTTACTGAGCACCTACTATTATAATACATGCTGGAATAAAGGAGTTAGTCAGGTGTGATGCTATTCCTATAGAGCTTAACATGTGAACAAACTCAACATTCCAACAAGTTCAGTAGCACTTTGTATACTTATACACTGCCATAGGATCACATGGCTCCACCTGCAAATTATCACCATTAGTGACTCCAGAAGATAAAAAGCTATCTTGCTTCCATATCATCAAACCTCCAGATTATGGGGTTTTAACCTAGGTTCATGGATACCTAAAGGTTAATAGGTATACTGGGGTAAATCTGCGAACCCCCTAATATTGCTTGCAAAATGTGTATATGGGTATATATATATGTGTGTGTGTGTGTGTAAATTTTCCTAGAAAATGTGCTTTCACTGTATTCTGAAATGGGCCCAAGTCCCCCAAAACCATAAAAAAAAAAATAACTGCTCTAGGTATAGGACATTCTCTAGCAATTCTGTCCTACTGAAAAGGCTGCTGCCATATACCAACACAGACAATACTTAGTAAATTCCTTGCCTGACATTTTATAGCACAATGTTCAACAATTGACCATCAACAAGTTATGTTTTGCTCATCTGAATTCTGTCTTCTAATGTTTTGAGTACCAACAATCTAGTCAGTCTGTTAGACAAAGACTTCTTCCAAAAAAACTGTTTATAGAACTTGGGCTCCAGCGACTCTTGCAATATAATCCTTGTGCATTACTGAACCACAGAAAAATAACTCCTTAATTTGTGGTTAGAATAACCACTGCAGAACAACCTACAGTGGGTGGCATGAAACTATCACAATTATAAAGTAACCAAGCAAATAATATACTATGTCTCTAAGAGATAAAATGTTATAAATCCAAAACATACAGTGCTATAAATAAAGTCTGTGGTTATTTACTGAGATACTCTAACATTGCAGTGACAAGGGCTACTCTTAGCATGTTTTATAAAGAAGTAACTCAAGCTATTTGACAGTAGACTCAGTGGCACCACATGTATTGTTTGGGCTAAGAAATGAGGTGAACTGCACTGTACAGTAACTTTGGGAAAATGCCGCCTTTAATATAAACAAACAGTGGACTTTCCTTTAGAAGCCGTGAGAAGGCAGAGGAGGGCAGCAGGACCAGTACTACTAAATCAGCATGTCTGCAATTTGGGAAACCATTGAATAGGAGCAATCAGTGTGTCTAAATGCGTATTTGTTGACAGCTGTAATTAGATCACTTCCCCAAAATTAAAATCATAGATTTTAGAGTAGGGAAGGCTATTAAAGGCCAACCAGACCATGGGGACTCAGGACCAGCCATAACTTGCTCAAGTCCACAGAACAGAAAGAAATTGAGTCTCCTGACTCCCTTATCATGCTGCTTTTCTTACACAGAAAAGTTTTTAAAATTAAAATACAATTCATACGCCATTCAATTCACCAACTTAAACAATTCAATGGCTTTTAGTATAGTCACTAAAAATAGTTGTGCAGCCATCATCACACTTTTTTAACATTTACATCATGCCCAAAAGAAACTCTGTATCCCTTAGCCATCAAGCCCTTAAGTTCCCTCCTCAACCCCCACATTATCCCTTCCCTAGGCCACCACTAATTTACTTTCTGTTTCCATAGACTTGACTATTCTGGACATTTCATATAAACGGAATCATGTAGTATGTAGTCCTTTGTGATCAGATTCTTTCACTTAGCATAATGTTTTCAAGATTGAGCCATGTTGTACTATATCTCAATAACTTCATTACTTTTTATGGCTGAATAATATTCCATTTTGTGGTTATATATAGCCCTCCACATCTACAATCTTCACATCTGTGGATAGAAAAATATTCCAAAGAAAAAAATTTAAATAACAAAACAACAATAAAAAATACAAATAAAAAACAACTATTTACATAGCATTTACCTTGTATTAGGTATTATATAAGTAATCTAGAGATGATTTAAAGTATACAAGAGAATATGCAAGGTTATATGCAAATACTATGCCATTTTATATTAGGGACTTGAGCTTCTTCAAATTTTGGTATCTATAGAGGTCCTGGAACCAATCCCCCTTGGATGTCAAGGGACAACTATACCACATTTTGTTTATCCATTCATTAGCTGATGGACATTTATACTGTTTCCACCTTTTGACTATCATGAATAATACTGCTATGAACATTTGTGTACAAGTTTTTGAGTGGACATATGATTTCATTTCTCTTGGGTATATATTTAGGAGTGGGACTGTTGGGTCATATGGTAACTCTGTTTAACCACTTAAGGAACTGCTATTGTTTTCCAAAGTGTACCATTTTACACTCCCGCCCATCAGAAAGTGCCTGCTTTTAATATGATAACAATTAATCTGATCATGAATGCAAATTCCTTAATTTCTGCTAATAGGTAACTGAAGATAAAAACAAGTATTGATAAATACGTTTTTTGTTTTTTGAGACAAAGTCTCACTCTGTTGCCTGGGATAGAGTGCCGTGGCATTAGCCTAGCTCACAGCAACCGCAAACACCTGGGCTTAAGCAATCCTTCTGCCTCAGTCTCCCACGTAGCTGGGACTACAGGAATGCACCGCCATGCCCAGCTAATTTTTTCTATATATTTTAGTTGGCCGATTAATTTCTTTCTATTTTTAGTAGAGATAAGGGTCTCGCTCTTGCTCATGCTGGTTTCAAACTCCTGACCTTGAATGATCCGCCTGCCTTGGCCTCCCCGAGTGCCAGGATTACAGGCATGAGCCACCATGATAAATACATTTTTTAAAAACCACAAACTACTAGTACATGAAACTCAAATTCAAAGTTCAGAACACAGAAAGAAAGCTTTAAATTGCTCTTAATATTTTTAAATGAGTTACAGTATAGAAAACATTCCCTTATTGCTAAAATCATATCAAAATATTATACATGGATACTGATATATGTCAAACATTTTAAAATATTGGGAAATCATACGCATTAATAAAAAAAGGACAAACTAGATTAAAATCTATCACCAGGTGATATCTACATACTTTCAGTCATTGGAAGGGAAAAACCCTATACATAAGATAGATAACTGACAGGCATTCAACAGGGCGAAGTAAAGGTGCAAAATGGAGATTAAAGGAGAATTTGGCCAAGCATCACTAACTTCTATGGTGTTTCTGCCAAGGAGAGAGTCCAGAACTTTGGAAACAGCATCAGGTAAACAAGTGGCAAAGGGGAAAGTGCAACTAGAAACAGCAAGAGACAGTGAAGATCCTAAGAAGATACACAAAGGTGGTGCATAGAAATCTGAACTTTTATTACGTTTCAGCACGAGCCATCTTGTCTTATCTTGTCAGTAGTTATTACAATCTTCCATAGTTGCCTTTAGTTCACCATTACAATCTCTAGACAATGGTGGCTGACAAACCTTTTTGACAGTACCCCATAGTTTACATGTTTGCATGTCAAACATAGTTTACATGTCAAAACCCAGCACTCATAAAGTAGTTCTTTCTATTAATATATACACATACATACACATAAGTGACATGTTTCCTCAAAGTATTAATTAGTCTTACTATTTGCAGTGTATTCTAATATTTTCTATTCTATTTCACTAAAAAAAAAAAAAAAAAAAAAAAAAAAAGCTGAGAATGGCTCAATGGTGATGTGCAGTTTACCAAGGACATATCCCAAAAGAAATGATGATGATATAAATAGCCAACACTAACTTCAGATATGGGCTGGCAATGACAATTACATCACAAGTGTCACCTGGCTAATAGCAATTTCAAAGAGGTAAGACAGGCTGAAATGCAAAAAGCTGTGTGTTTTATGGACAACAAAATAAGGTAATAAGAGCTCAATAAAGATTAGCTCATGAATATTAGCAATTATTATTATTATTATAGGAGAGGGCTGTAGGAGTCCTGATTTAATTCCAAAATAAATGTCAAGTAATTTAAAATAAATTAAGATCAAATTATAAAACTATAAAATACTAGAAGGAAACATAGGCCAATATTTTCAGGAAAGCAATGGCCTTTCTAAGTACGACATCCAAACTAGAAACTATAAAAGAAAAAAAATATGTCAAATCAATTACATAATAGAAAAATTTTGTGCAGCAAAAGTAACCAACAATAAACTGAAAAGTTTTAACAGTTACAATAAATAGTATAAACTAATAAGAAAGTGATAAATACAAAAGACTAATGAACTAGAATAGGCCAATGAAACTGTAATACAAAATTCATTTACAAATAAATGGCAAAATGTTCACCATTGGCAGTCATTAAAAATGCAAATTAAAACAATGACATAATATTTTTGTCTATTAGATTGACAAGATGACAAAGTAACACCTAGTGTCAAAGAGAAATAGTTACTTTGGAAATTTAGAAAAATATATAAATCTTTAAAGAACATACATCCTTTCCGGTTCTTCCACTCCAAAAAGTTTATCCCAAGCAGATAATCAGATAATCATACCAAGATGTATGTACAAAATTGGCACTGAAGTGTTGTTTATAAACAGTAAAAACTGGAAACAATATCAATATATATCAATAGGGGACTAGTTAAACAAATTGTAGTAATGGAATGCTATACAGTCTTCAATAATTATGCTTATGACAAAGTTAGCTGGCCCTCACATCTATTTATTTGGGGAGGGGGCCAGTTATAAAGTGGCTTTCAAAGATATGATTTTTTTCTGTTAACCTTTTTTTACATCTATATGAAATATTTTCATTAGATGAATTTATTTTTTTCTTTATCTGAATTTGTATTTTGCAATCAGCTTGAATTACATCTGTAACAAAATGATATTTTTCAAACAAAAAGATAAGCAATAATATCAAGAACTCATGTACACAGATCAGGAAGACACTAGAATCCCTATAGATAGATAAGCTAAACAAAGAAAACTGATAATTAACAAAAAAGAAAATACTATTAATAGACACATGAAATGTTCAATCTGTTTACATAAACCTGAAAAATATTAATAATCATTTAAGCCTAGTTATTCCACTTAATATTTCATCAGGAAATAATCCTAGAAGCTTTATCCATGAAGATGTTCGAGGCTGTGTCATTTACAAAAGTGAAAATGTAGAAACATCCTGTCTAATAAATAGGAATGCCTAAAGAAGTTGTGATATATTCAATGATATAATGTATTCTTCATAATGAAAAAATGCTATGCTATAAAATTAAATGCAAAGCTCAATATTCATAATTATAGAGAATATAATTAAAATCATATTATGTACAGATAAAATAAAAATCTGTTTCTAGTTGAAAAGACTGAAAGGAAATGTACCAAAATGACTGGCGGAGCTATGAAGTTTTAAAATTTAAATACTTAGGGAATTTCCCATAGTTTCTTTATTAAAATACATTACTTTTACAACTGGAAACAAAAAAGAAAAAATAATTAAAAACATAAATACCAACATAAATACAATCTTACTAATTTGGCTTGATAATTGAAGAATATTATCTTTGATACTATAGTCATTAATATGTAGAATAAATGATTTAAAGCCTTCATCTATTAAATAAAATGAAGAGACCAATAGGATTAATTAGGTTTGGTTTGGGCAATAAATTATATTTAAAATAAACAAGAGAATATATAGGAAAAAAATATATATATAGGAAAAAAGAAAACCTGCATAAATTGAAATTCATGCATTTTCAGTAAATCATAAATTTTTTTTTTTTTTTTGAGACAGAGTCTTGCTTTGTTGCTCAGTCTAGAGTGAGTGCCAAGGCATCAAGCCTAGCTCACAGCAACCTCAAACTCCTGGGCTCAAGCAATCCTGCTGCCTCAGCCTCCCGAGTAGCTGGGACTACAGGCATGCGCCACCATGCCCGGCTAATTTTTTCTCTATATATTAGTTGGCCAATTAATTTCTTTCTATTTTTAGTAGAGACAGGGTCTCACTCTTGCTCAGGCTGGTTTGGAACTCCTGACCTTGAGCAATCCGCCTGCCTCGGCCTCCCAGAGTGCTAGGATTACAAGCGTGAGCCACCACGCCCAAACTAAATCATAAAATTTTAATGTAAAAGAACACAGAATTTGATATTTATAGTATATAAATACTTCTTTTTCCTATTTTCTTTTTACTCATAAAAATGTAGCCAGAAATATTTTACTTGGTTAATTATCCAATTCAAAAATATGAACGTGAAAATAGAGCTATACACATAGAAATGTAGATAGACCACATCACAATGTAGTTAGCTAAAAGGACAACATACTTTGGAATTCAGACTAGAAAGATCGACATAGGAACAGTCCATTTATTAGTAACTGCCTGCTTATGGTTGATGATGGTGCAGTTGAATTTAGCTGTGATTAGCTAAATATTACTTTATAACATCTCTGATAGAGTAACTGATTAGACAAAAATTGAAAAGTGTGGCCTAAGGTAAATGACAACTTATACTTAATGTATTTAAATTATTTTACAAAAGATTATTTAGTGTGACAAAAAGTTGTTAAAATTTAAAAAGTGATACTTAGGAGATATGGCTTTTTTTTTTTCCTGATGAACATGTAATTTAAATATTTGAAAAGAAGTAGAAACCAAGAATCTAAGTAGACAGACTGCTCAGGATTTCTTCCTCACGATGTTGGGTCAGGCTTCAAACCAAATTCTACCATGACATGAGCTTACTGACTTTATATAAATTTCATAATTTCTCTAGGTCTCAGTCTCCTTGACTAAAATATGTGGCTAATGTCACCTAACTCAAAACATTACTGTATTTATCCTTTTTTCTCTACAAAATTCAATATAATGTACCTCAAAAAAAGGCAATATAAGAATAAACTATGGCTCACGCCTGTAATCCACGGAAGGATTGCTTGAGGTCAGGAGTTCGAAACCAGCCTGAACAAGAGCAAGACCCCGTCTCTACTAAAAATAGAAATTAATTGACCAACTAATATATGTATATAGAAAAAACTAGCCAGGCATGGTGGCGTATGCCTGTAGTCCCAGCTTCTCGGGAGGCTGAGGCAGGAGGATTGCTTGAGCCCAGGAGTTTGAGGTTGCTGTGAGCTGGGCTGACGCCACGGCACTCACTCTAGCCTAGACAACAAAGCAAGACTCTGTCTCAATAAACAAACAAACAAACAAACAAACTATGGTTAGGTATTTTAGGACTGAATAGAGAATTTAGATTATGACCTAATTTTCATCCACTCTTCACCCCATCCCCATCTCTACAAAAAAAACAAAAAAAAACCCCAAACTAAAACTAAATATGCAGTTTCCAAGAACTGTGACATAATTTTATTTTCTAGAAAATGAAATCAGTGGAGGACCACCCCTTAGGAAATAAGCATGGAACAAACTCATTTAATATGAGTTAAAACATAATAATTAGAACAGAAGAAGGCAAAAACTCATTACTTTAATTATGCATTATATATTTTTTTCACTACAGAAAGTTGAAAATTGTAAGAAATTCCCTGAAACGAACATATCTTAGTCATTTCTAAGATAAAGAGCATTCAGTCACTAATTTTTTGTGTTTTTATACCTTTAGTTGAAGAGAGGAACACATAACCTATACTTTCAAACTATAGCCAGCCTAAAAAGGTAAATAGTTTTTATTCTGAAAAATACAAAATTTCAAGAAGAAAACTGTACCTATGTAGATATTGGATAATGTTCATTCAAAATGTTTATAATGTGGGTGTCTTTATTCTTTGGGAGACAAAATTGGAGAATTAGGCCTCTGGAGGGAGATACACCTGAGTTAGAATCCAGCCTTGTCATTTAATAGCACCTGGAGCTCAGGCAGAGGCAGAGCCCACTGGCTAGGTAACACATGAGTTATTCCCAATCCCCTTCTCCCATGCAGCATGCACAAAGAAAAATGCTAAATGCTGGTTTTCAGAGCCTTCCCTGAAGCTAGGGAGAGGGCCATGTTCTACCGGTCTCACCAATGAAACATACTCTGAAAGCCTGGGAGCGGTTTCCAAAAAAGCTCTAGTTTCCCTGATAAAAGGGACAAAGAAGCTGACTCTGCCCCCACCATTCTCTTCGTCCCTTCAACACAGATGTGTGGCCTGTAGAATCAGCAGCCTTGTAGCACTCATGACTCAAGAACCAAGCCTGATGTTGATACTGAAGCATGAAATGCTGATGTTGTCAAGCTGCTAAACCAACCCCAGAAGCCACCAACATCCAGATTCTTATGTAAGAAAAATAAGACTCTATATGTTTAAGCCACAAGTAGACAAGTTTTCTGCTATTTACAATTGACACAAGTCTAAATGACTTAGAAAGTCATTTAAATTCTGAGGCTCACCTTCCTCATCTATTAAATAGGTACAATGCTAGTAAGATGTACGTAAAGCACAGTGTCTGCCGTGTCACACCAACCAATTGGGGTTATCATTCCATCCATCCAAAGACAAGAAAATTGAGACTCCATGAAGTTGAGCAACTTGCTCCAGATCACATAATTTATTTAGAAATATAGCCAGGATTCAAATTCAGATATCTTCATTCCAGGGCCGATGAGCTTAAACTACCATTATACTTAGAAAAGTGACTAAACATAGTAAAGAGTTAACAGTAAATAACTGTTGCTATAGTGATTATGATAATGTAGACAACTATGAAGACAAGAACAAGTAGAAAATTTCCAAATTTTCAATTCTAGAGAATAGTAAATTCTCATTTAATCCAACCTTAATTTTATTTTTCTTCTTAAAATTGAAATGGCTCTCTTTTCTTCACTGAAACAGGATTACTGTTTTGTTGAAGGTTAATTTTGTCCCTTTAGAACACCAAAGGAAAACTAAGAACAGTATATCTCAACCAATAATGGAAACACCCTACTATTAGCTAAATAATGTTGTCACTCCTATCAAAAAAAGTAAGCAAGAAATATTTATGGTGAACTTAAATTTAGTAAGGCATTATGCCAGACATTTAAAAATTATTTTCTCCCAAATATGTAGCATGTTTATTTCTTCAAGTGACTTAAGATTTCTTTGCAGGGAGAATTTCATAACAGTTCTAAAAATGAGGAAGTTGCTGCTGCTGCTGCTGCTATTAGTTATCAACACTGTCGCCATCATCATCACCATTACTAACATACAACTTATATCACAAACAAGCATATGCTAAGCGTTACTTTTGGAATGTTTTGCTTCAAACTTCAGATGTTTTCTTCAGTGAAATAACTGAAACAAAGGACCTAAAAAATTCATGTTGAAAACCCAATATTTGAAAAACAAGCTAAATTCAGAATTAAAGTTTCTAAATAAATTATATTCAGGAAACAGGCAGGCTAAAATATGTACAACTGCAATTAGAAAAAGATACTTAGTTTCTGGAACAGATTTTGAGATTTAAAGAGTTTATGGGCCGGGTGTGGTGGCTCACGCCTGTAATCCTAGCACTTTGGGAGGCCGAGGCGGGCGGATTGCTCAAGGTCAGGAGTTCGAAACCAGCCTGAGCGAGACCCCGTCTCTACTAAAAATAGAAATAAATTAATTGACCAACTAAAAATATATATACAAAAAATTAGCCGGGCATGGTGGCACATGCCTGTAGTCCCAGCTACTCGGGAGGCTGAGGCAGGAGGATTGCTTGAGCCAGGAGTTTGAGGTTGCTGTGAGCTAGGCTGACGCCACGGCACTCACTCTAGCCTGGGCAACAAAGTGAGACTCTGTCTCAAAAAAAAAAAAAACAACAACAACAAAAAAAAAATAAAGAGTTTATGTTTACCTGTTAACTTTTAAATTAGTTTAACATATTATCTTCCTAGTAAATAAAAAATAAATGTAATGTAAAAGCCAAAACAATATGGATGGTGAGTAAAATAGAAGTTTAGAGGTTAAAATTAACTCTAGTAAAAATGCTGAGTCTCAGGCTGGGCTCAAGCCTGTAAGGCACGGTGGAAGTATCTCTTGAGGCCAGGAGTTCAAGATTAGCCTGGGCAACATATTATCCCATCTCTATAAAAAAATTAATTTTTTTTTAATTTAAAAAATGTTTTTAAATGCTGAGTCTCAAATATGTACATTTACAGCAGTATATTTTGGAAGCCAAATAATTTCAAATCATATGAACCACAATGAAAGAGGGATCAAATGACAAATAGTTGATATCACCATTTTTATAAGAATACTGTATATAAAAGAAAATGCTTTCAAGGAAAAGATATCAAGGTAAGATTTGTTTGCTTAACAAATTCAAAAATGACACAGAAAATAGCATAAAATCTACATGAACATTATAATATGCTCAATGAGTACTAATTAAGGATCTAATTATACCTACTTAATACCTAATTTGCATTTTTAAAAAGAAACAAAGTATTCTATTTTAGGACCAAAATTAAGGTTCTGAATTAAAACTTTATAAGATAGCTAACTGTAATATATTTATGGGAAAAAATCTTTTCTTAAAAATTAGAACAAGTTAAGAACAAAGCATCATATTTTCAAATATAGGACTATACTGACCATGAATGATTCCTAATTTACCAAAGAAAAATGGATACATATAAATGAAGACTTATAAAAAACACTTATAAATAAGCATCATTTATAGACACATAAAGTGTTTTTCAATTACTATAATGTGTTTTTAAAAATAAGTGAGCTCCAAAACAATCCTTTTGAACAATTCTGTTCATTAAATTAGCCTAGACTCCTGGGTAAATGAATTTTTACAGAACATACTGACAGATGTAGGGTTAGACAGAACCTCGGCCTCTTGCCCTCCACTCCATGTTCTTCCTGTTACTTGCTTTGCTCAACTTCCTTGCCCATGCCAAAAACTGCTGTTATCTCCTCCCTACCATTTTTATCCTCTAATATTTTTTAAAGTACATCCTAGAGTAATGTACAAAAAGAACAGAGAAGTAGAAGGAGAAACAAGAAAATGAAGGGATGTGACAATTTCAGAGAAGGGAATAGCTAGCAGTGTTGAATAACACACAGCACTTAAGCAAAAATTCTTGGGCAGATGACCAGAGGTCACTGATGAATTTAAGAGGGTTCTTTCAATTAGTATAATGGTGAGGGCAGAGCCTGGTGGGCTGAACTGAGAAATTTAGAAAAGAAGGGGAATATTTGGGAATGGGGAAAGTAGACTAGCTTGAAGAGGAAACAAGCTAAAACGTTTCCAATTTTATCAAATGCTCTAAAAAGATAATAAAGAGCAAATTTAAGGTAGCAAATAGGAAATCCAGGGACTATCAGGTTGAATCATTTGAAATGTCAGATATTCAACTATTTTTTACTTGAAAACAGGAATTTTATATGGTTTAAACTAATGTACAAACTTGTTTTCAGGAAAGGAGGAGAAAAGGTTATCTTCTAAGGAGGTAGAAGAAAGAAACAAGATGCCTAAGAGTGGAAAAGGTAAAGTAATAAGAAATCTACTAGAAACAAATGAAAGAATTTAAAGAGCCTATGGTTGAAGCTGAATAACAGAAAGCTATAGTGAATATACTTCGCAGGATATAATATTTCTCCAAAAGAATCTTATTATTTTTACATTTGCATTTCACTTTTAGAAATTCAGCTATTCTGCTCTAATAGGATGCCTGAACATGAACACTGCAACATTTCTTCAAAGCAATCACTCTCACTTAAAGTGGTACAAAAACAAAGCTGCACTGATGTTGTTGCCTGTGTATTTTGTTTTTTTGTTTTGTCTTTGCTGATAAAGGTAGACAGATATATATACTTAGAGCCCAATATGAAGTTGCTAATTCCAGCTCTAATGTTATTCTATAGCTTAATTTCTCATATTTACAATCCCATGTCATCAAATACCTACAAAATAACCACAGCATGTCTATAAAACAGAGTCCATGTCCTGCTGTATGAATAGTTCCTCTACCAACTTCCCTAGCCCTGTGACCTCTATTTTTCTAGCCACTTGGGCTGGAAACCCTAAAGCATCAGTTACCAAAACCTATCGGCCTTTCATTGAACAGCATCTCCTAGCTTTCTGTTCTCATCTCTTCCTACTCTCGTCCAGCCCCTAATCAGCTCCTGCCAGAATGACAATAGTCTCAGAACTGGTCTTGCTGTGTCCACTATATCCCACACATCACTACTAATGTCAAGATCCCAAAACACCAATCTCCAAACATCACTCTTCTGTCTCTCCACTGTCATAACATTTCCGTCTGAAATTCAGAATTTTCTAAAAGGATTCTAGCCTATCTAGTAAAGCAAATACTTTACCACTCCCTAAATCTCGAGCCACACCATAGAATCTTGATCACTGTGGTCATTTTAAAATACATACACAGAAAAAAGAAAAGAACAGATTAGCGGAGAAAAAAAGGTAGAGAGGAAGAGAATGATTAGGAGTGAATCACCATAGTAAATCTCCAATGGCTGGAGAAAAGCCCCAATGGTAGAGACAGCAGGAGGGGAGATTGATAAAAGCTGCTAACTGACTGAATGCATGAGGAGGGTTGTAATAAGAACAGTCTATTACAACTCTCAGGACTAGATGGCTGGGTGCATGGTAATTCAATTAAGCAAAATAAAATATTCAGTATGATTTGTTTGAAATTAGTAAGGCCCTCTTGCAGGAGGCAGAAATAACTGTTTAAAAGGAGTGCCAGCAGCTTGAAAAAGAGCTTTTGCCATCAGTAGGTTTCAATTACTATTGGGAGGGGAAAAGGTGGAGGTGGAGGGGAAGGGGAGGAGGAGGGGTGAGGAAGCAGTATCGGTTTTTATAGCCCAAGCTAGCTAGATCTAGGAGTGATAAAGAGTATCCACTTGATAAATGTTTACTGAATTAGCCCAAAGCTACCAGCAGTTTGTTCAAACAATAGATAAGTAAAGAAATAAGGATTTTGGATACCCAGAATCATAGCAGGGAAGAAAAAATAAAGGTCATCTAGAAAGTATACAGAAAATCTAGGACTAAGAAGTGTCTAATAATAGTAATATTAGTGATAAAAGTATTTTTAACAATGAAAACAAAGAGGGAAAGGTGTTTTTATTTTCTTAAATCTTGCTCTGTCACGTATGTTTTTATAAATAGCTATTACATTTTTGGATTAAAGCTTCCTTCACAAATAAATGATAAAATACATACACAAATTTTGTATACATGAGCCTAATTCCCCTCCCCTCCAGTGTGGGCTGGGCTTTGTAACTCCCCTTTAACAAACAGATATGACAGACGTGATAGTGTGTGACTGTGTCATAACAGGCATTACAACTTCCTCCTTGCTCTCTCAGATCACTCCCTCTGGGGGAAGCTGCTATGTTGTGAGGATGCTCAAGCAACCTGATAGAGAGGTCTCTGTGCCATGTTGGCCTCCTGCCAACAATTAGCACTAACTTGCCAGGCATGAAGTGAACCACCTTGGAAACAAATCCCCTAGACCCAGTTAAGCCTTCAGATGATCACAGCCCTGGACAATATATTGACTGAACTTCATGGGAGACCTTGAGCTAGAATCATCCAACTAAGGCACTCCTGTATTCCTGGTCCACAGTAATTGTGTGAAATAATAAATGTTTCAAGCCACTACATTTTTTTTTCTTTTTTTTTTTTTTGAGACAGAGTCTCACTTTGTTGCCCAGGCTAGAGTGAGTGCCGTGGCATCAGCCTTGCTCACAGCAACCTCAAACTCCTGGACTCAAGTGATCCTACTGCCTCAGCCTCCCAAGTAGCTGGGACTACAGGCATGCGCCACCATGCCCGGCTAACTTTTTGTATATATATTTTTATTTGGTCAATTAATTTCTTTCTATTTTTAGTAGAGACGGGGGTGGGGGGGGTGGGGGGGTGGTGTCTCTCTCAGGCTGGTTTCAAACTCCTGACCTCAAGCAATCCGACCGCCTCGGCCTCCCGGAGCACTAGGATTACAGGCGTGAGCCACCGCGCCCGGCCAAGCCACTACATTTTTGAAGCAATTTGTTATACAGACATAGATAATGCTATCACACCAAGATCATTCTCAATTCTGTGCTAGTACTCACCATTTGCCCCAGGGGTGTCCTTCCATTATCTATCTCCAACACCTCCTTCCCCAGCCTTTAGAATCTAAAGTCCATCTCTTTGGGGAGGTACTATTTTTGTTTACGAAACCATCTCAAACTTTCATTTCTCTAGCTTCTCTTTTGAACTATGCTTGACCACATCATTTAGTTACTTATTCATAAATTCCTTTGTTACTGTTCTCTCTCTGTATGTGTGTGTGTGTGTGTGTGTGTGTATCTTTCCTCCTAATGATGTCATAAAGTCTTTAAAAATTGCATTAAACACACTATAATTAAGGTACTCAATAAATATTTGGTGAGAAAATTAACAAATTCTCCCCCTCTCTCTCTCTTTCTCTCTCACATACACACCCCTGAAAGTATATTTGAACAGTATAATGCAGTGGTTAACAATATGGACTTAGAGAAGCTATATTACCTACTGTCTGCTTACTTACTAGCTGCTGTCCTTGGGTAAGTTACTTACAATCTTTGTAAACCTTAGATTCTTTAGTTTTCTTTTTTTTATTTAATAAGGATTCTAACAGTATCTACCTTAGAGGAACAAAAATGTTAAAGAAAATAATGAATGCAAATCTCTTTAAGAAGTGTCTGGCACAGAGAGCACTCAACAAATGTTAGCTATTACTGTTCTTATAATTAATCACAAATTACAAAATACATGCTGAAATTCTGGGTCCCTAAGGGTCTCTAGATGTTATCAAGTGGCAATCTAAATTAATACAAAATTCTGTAATTTTTAAAATAGAACTCAGGCCTTCTATTAAGATAGCTTTTAATTTTTCTAAAATCCATCCACTCTTAAGTACAGCCTGAACCAATTGTAGGAGTGCAGCCTTGACTTTTTCTCCTCTCTGTCCTATTAAGATATTAACTTCAAAGCTTTTGTGGGAACACTTAATTGCTTGCATTCCTTAACAAGCAGCCACCAAAGTAGTTTCCAGATTCACTTTTGACCTTTACAGTCCTGGGAAGGCATATATGGCAAACTTCCTTGACATATAAATTTAGACAATCTCTGTACTGATATAGTTGTACGTATGGAATATGTAGCATGAAGCAAATCAACTGTTGCACATCAATCAAAATAGAATCCAGTTGAACAATCAATCCAATAGAACAAATCAATCAAAAAGAATTTTGCTATGATATGTATCTAAACAAGAAAAAAGGAAACGAAAAACCTCCAATGTTATTCACACTCTAAATTTTATGTGTTTCATGAACTCAGAACTTTGTAAGATCATATTTTATAATTTGATCATATGTAAACATAATTTATATTTGAACATATAATTTCGACATATTCTTAAGGATTCTTACTAAAAAGTTAAATATAACAGATGCTCTTTTATCTTAAAAAGAAAATCCAGAGGTCTGTGAAAGAAAAACTAATAATTTTAAATCATCTATCTATTTTAAAACATGCATACTTTTTAATTGTGTTCCATGTCTTCTGGAATAAAAAGACCCACTTAATTCAAATTCTTATTTTTCTCTTTTCCCTACCAATACACCTCAAAAACTTTAGTTTTTCAAACATGCAATATACATTCCCTTCTTTATTTGACCCTACATATCACATAACCTGAAATAGAAACAAAGACTGGGAAATTAGCTTGTTTATTCCACCTTAGTGTCAAACAAAAGTACAAATGATATTCAGTGCACATGCTAGTTACCTTAGAGCTGCCAATCATGCTTGTTTTGAAACTCTTTGATTTTCAGAGCTGTCAATCATGTGTGTTGTGATAGAGATGCTAGTGTAGAGATAATGCTTTTTAAGACACAATTCTCATTAACACATTAATAAATAAATGAGCTTTACTTGTAAAACTGGACTTAAGGATTTAACAGAGATGTTTTCAACTCTTGAAAAATCAAAATTAAAATATAACTTAATGAAATGAAAAAATATGGAGGATTTGGCTCTATAACCAAAGTAGTAAGCATGGATTAACCACAGGGATTTTACATTTCAGTAAAAAGAGAAATGTCCCCTGACTGATACAAATGAGAAGTGTTATGACCATGAATGGGAATGAGAGGATCAAATCAATCTAAATCTGGGCATTTTTTGTTTTTATTTTTATTTTATTTTTTTTTTTTCTTTTCCAACAAAGCCTCCAGATATATTTTTTGTTTTTAAAGTAGGCAAAAATATCAATACAATGCATACCCCTTCTCCACCTTCTTATTACAACCCAACTAACTATCTAACTCAGGGGTTCTCAAACTTTTTAAACAGGGAACCAGTTCACTGTCCCTCAGCCGCTGGAGAGTGCAGTGCACATTCCACACATGCACACTGTGGGCCTGGACGAGTAGGCTGCTAAGCAGGACAGGCAGTGGCGGCAAAAACACCCCGAGGGCTGGATAAATGTCCTCGGCGGGCAGTAGTTTGAAGATGCCTGATCTAACTAGTCATTCACACCTGAAATAACACACTTTTCCCTCTACCCACAACTACTCAGTCACCAAGACCTGTCTCTTATACGTCCTAAATTGCTAATGAAAAGTTTCTCCTTATCTCACTTAGACTTAATTCATATTCTCATTTCTTTCTAGCAGCTTCCTTACTAACTCCCCAACTCTAGCAACATTCTTCCAATATATGCACCATACCTGTGCCAGAATGACTGAAACACAAATTTGATCCAAGTTACCTGTTATATTTCAATGGTTCTTTGCCACCTTCAGAATACAGCCCCAATTTTTTAGAATAATATATAAATTCCTTAAAAATCTGGCTCCTGCCCATCTCCCCATTCTCCCATCCCCCATCACTCCTCCTAAACATAAGCCAACTAAGCCATTTGAGTTGCCAGAAGAAGCAGGTTCTCTCATACTTAAAACTTTGCAAGTCCTGCCCTCTCACTTGGAGATACTCTGATTTCCTGCACTTAGTATCTCCTACCTATCCTTTACAACTCAATTGTATTAGTTTCTCTGGGAAACCTTCTATGACACAAGCTGACTGAACCACTGACCCCCTCTTCTCCATTCCTGTAGAATACAGTAAATAGAACTTACATGGTGTTACATATTTATTGGTTTACTTCTCTATCCTCCTAACTGAATCAACTCCCTGAAAGCAGGGATTGTCTTTAATCTGTACATCACTATCATTAAGTACATATTAACTGCTTATTAAAAACTTGCTGACTCAAAAATTGTACCATGTCCAGTTTATTTAAAATTAAAACTAATAAAATCAACAACTTATTTCTTGAGACTGATAAAATATCTTACAGGTACATTCCAAGGCAACCAAACTAAATGAGGCAATAAAGCAATTCTTTGGGTTTAACAATTTATTTATGTACTTACAAATTCAAATTGGCACTGTTTCAAACAAGAATTGGGATCCAACAATCCCATCTTATTTTTGCTGCTGTTCCTACTGGAGGTGTTAAAGTATCAACCATGATAAATGCTTATGTCCAAAACACTCAGCACCTTGATTGGTTCAACAAACACTGTTCTGATATGTGACAACCTCCATCAAGGCATCAGTGAACATGCAGTCAACACAGGCAAAACCCCAACCCAGCTACACTTCACTTATCAGGAAGCTAGTTATCTGGTGACATCAAGTAGCTACAGAACCCAGTGAGAACTAAGTAAGAGTTTAGAAGATATCAAAATACATGCTGAAGTCCAAGCACTGAAGTACATGCACTTTTCTTACACAAGAGGCTGCTAGGTCCTTACTCAAATGCTAGTTGTCCTTATTTTAAGCACAAAAAAACTTGGTGACCAATTGCCCAAGTAGTGGCACACTTGAAGAAGAAAATTAAGAGAGTTGAGAAAGCTATAAAAAGCAGAAAAGGAGAGCTGACACCCAAAGGTGAAGCACAAAAACTACAGAACTAGAGGAGTATGTGGTTATGAAGCAATAATTCCATATGTTTTATTTATTTATTTATTTATTTTTTTTTAAATCCCCACAAAGATGAATTCCATATGTTTTTATTATGATACAATATAGAAATTTATGTTTATAATTATGACTCTGGGTCATTAAAAAAAAAGGTTAAATTACTTTAGGCCTAATGACGTTCAAAGAAAGATGATGCATTTTACTTAACAAACAAATCAAAGAATTAAGATTAAGTATTACATGTAGAAATAGCCAACTTTCTATTATTTACAGAATCAACTTTTTTGAAATATATCATTCCCAAATAACATGAGGCATGCTGACTTTAGGCAATTAATCATTGTCAAACATTAATAGGTTCTTGTGAGTGTCACCATAATTATAATATAGATTCATTCCAAAATAAGGCTGGACCTGCTATGGTTATTTATTCGTGATAATACTTTTCAAACACACTATACTGCTGCCTTAAGCTGTTTGAGCTACTATAACAAAATACCACAAACTAGGTAGTGCGTAAAAAAGAGAAATTTATTTCTCAGAGTTCTAGAGGCTGGGAAGTCCAAGATCATGGCACCAGCAGATTCAGTGTCTGGTAAAGACCTAGTCCTCTCATTCACAGATGGCAGCTACTCTCGGTGTCCTCACATAATGAAAAGGGTAAGGCAGCACTAATCCTATTCATGAGCGTAGAGCCTTCATGAACTAGTCACCTCCCAATGGCCCCACCTCCTAACAGCATCACATTGGTGGATTACATTTCAACAAATCAATTCTGCAAGGACACAAACATTCAAACCATAGCAACCTTGGATAACATAACCAAAGATATAATAAACTATTTACCATTCTTTTTTTTTTTTTTTGAGACAGAGTCTCACTTTGTTGCTCAGGCTAGAGTGAGTGCCATGGGGTCAGCCTAGCTCACCGCAACCTCAAACTCCTGGGCTCAAGCAATCCTCCTGCCTCAGCCTCCCAAGTAGCTGGGACTACAGGCATGCGCCACCATGCCCAGCTAATTTTTTCTATATATATTAGTTGGTCAATTAATTTCTTTCTATTTATAGTAGAGACGGGGACTCGCTCTTGCTCAGGCTGGTTCTGAACTCCTGACCTCGAGCAATCTGCCCACCTCAGCCTCCCAGAGTACTAGGATTACAGGCATGAGCCACTGCGTGCCCAGCCTACCATTCTTTTAACAGACCTCCATAGAGCTTCATTACCACACTGTCTTCAGGGTCCCTGATATGAAACTGCTTCATGTGTGAGATTGTTACAGTAACACTTCAGTTACTATATGTTATATGATTTAGACAGCAGCATAGTAGGATGAAAAGAACATTCATGGGCTTTGGATATACACAGCTCTAGGTCTGAATCCCTGCTTTATTGATTACTAGTTTTGTGGCTGCAGCACATTATTTATCCTCAGAGACTCATTTTTTTCATTTGGAAAAGGGGGATAATATCATCTATTTTCTGTTTACTGTGAGAAATAAATGAGACAATATACATGAAATGCCAGTATAAGTTTTAAAAAAAACCCATTATGGTTATTAGAAGGAAATCAGATGGACTATGAAAAGGAAACAATCTTAATTTACACTGCAACAAATTTTGTGAAATTGCATGCTATATTAATATGACAGAAGAAAAAATGTTTTTAAAAGAAGAGGAAGACAGGTTCCCAAGATGGGAAACGTGCCTTGTACTTTTAAATCATAGTAGAAGACCTCTGACTCATAGAATGGTTCATGGAAAATTAGGTCAAAATTAAAAGACTCAAAGTATACACATACAAAGTAAAAATATTAACTTCAAGCAAATTGATGGAAATATACTAATATGGGGTCAAGACCTTCTCTCTGAGTAGGTGTCTATTCACTGGAGCTCTGTCTCGACTTCCTTATGGAATAATACCTACACCTGGAAGGTCTGTGATTGCCAAAGTCAGTTACATGAAAGTAGACAAAGAACAGAAAGACATTTGGAAAGCAATACCTTACACATTTTTATGATTTTTCTTTCAATCTTTATAACCTAATTCAATAGCAATTTCTTAGAAAGAAAAATTATCTTTCTTTTATGAAGTCGTTCCAAAATATTAACATTAGCTTTCATAAGAACAAAAACCCTTTCTATACTCATATTTTATTAATTTATGTGATATTCAAATAAATTACATAATATTAATAATATAAACATATTTTGAAATAAGCACAATTAGTTTTTGCTAAACATATACCTCACTGGAAGAAGCAAAAATGCTCGGGCATAGTACAGGATTTCTAATCTCTAATGTTTGGTGTGGTATTGGCATCAGTCTAGTCAGTGGGCTTTATAGAACAAAGAAAGACTGTTGATTAATTTGGTAAATCAGTTAAGTAAATGATAATTGCTAAAGAAGTTGTTAATGCCACAGTCATTCTGATTTGTCATATGTGATTTCTGATTTCAAGTCATAAGCTGATTTAAAAAACAATAGTTAAAACTTTCGAGACTGGTACTACAAGTAATATAATAGGTCTTAATCATGCCCCCAAATCTCTGAATTTACTTATAATATTTCTATTTTGTAGCTTACTTTAAGTAGATCAAATTACATGCTTAAATATTAATACAATAGCTTAGATTCTGAATGTTATTATTAATGAAATGCCTTTCTAGAATTAGTTTCTTCCCTTAAGTGTTTTTAAACTTTTTTTTTTTTGCAGTAGAAATACCACACATTTTAAACAAAATGTTCCCAGAACTGTAATATACAAAACAGATAAATGTAGAGTGGCTCTAAAAGTAGGGCCTAATACCCCTTTTACCACCAGAGCAATCTCTGATGCCTTTCTGCAAAACTCTAAGGCTTTTGGGTACAAAATTTGAAAAGTATTCCTTTAACCTATCATAAAAAAATGAATATTAAAACAGTTATAAAACTTATTAAAAGCTATTACTTAGCTAATTAGAATATTCTGTTAACCAAAATGATTTCTGATACTTATCAGTTGCTGTAAGTCTGAAATACCATCAAACTTATTTATTAAAAGCAACAATGACAAAATTACAACATTTTGCTAAACTGGATATTTCATCAAATGTTAGTTATTTTTCATTATATTTAATCTTTAACTTGTAAAGTAGAAAGTATTCAACTACATGTAAGTCTGAAGGTAGAGGAAAAAACGGTTTTCTAAAGGGATAATAAAACTAAGTAAGGCTGATGAATGATAAACAAATGATGTAAATTTCTATGTCTTTTTTTTTTTTTGAGACACAGTCTCGCTTTTTGCCCAGGCTAGAGTGAGTGCTGTGGCATCAGCCTAGCTCACAGCAACCTCAATCTCCTGGGCTCAAGCAATCCTACTGCCTCAGCCTCCCGAGTAGCTGGGATTACAGGCATGTGCCACCATGCCCGTCTAATTTTTTTCTATATATATTAGTTGGCCAATTAATTTCTTTCTATTTATAGTAGAGACGGGGGTCTTGCTCTTGCTCAGGCTGGTTTCGAACTCCTGACCTCAAGCAATCCACCCGCCTCGGCCTCCCAGAGGGCTAGGATTACAGGCGTTGAGCCACCACGCCCAGCCTCTATGTCTTATTTATAGGGATTTACAAACTACCAAAGCAGGAAGATCTGCCATTACTGAGATTTATTTAGCCTTCCAAAATCTGGTTGGTGAGAGGTCTGGCATCATGGAGTTAGAGAGCAAACATGTGTTCAGCCCCATAAACTGTTCTATTTAGTCATATAATCTATACTTGCAGGAAAAGGGGAAGACCAGAAACAACCAAACTGGATCTCATTACTTCCTGGATCACTGTATCATCCTCCCACCAATGATGAAGACAATATGTAAATATTTGAATAAAGTAAGTTCCCACCCACAAATTTTGTTTTGGATACAAATAAAAGTAAAAAGTAACTGAAACAGTAATTCTGTTTGCCTGACACTTCTCTACAGTATTTTAAAAACATAAATGACAAAAAGCTATAAAAAACCTAGAGGAGGGTTTTAAAAAGAACCTAGGTATTTCTTCATGTATCAATCAAGACAGATAATAAATAGTCTGTGAAAAATATAAATCTTCATTTTATGACATTAAAAACTGGACAATATGCTGGGCGCGGTGGCTCTCGCCTGTAATCCTAGCACTCTGGGAGGCTGAGGTGGGTGGATTGCTCGAGGTTAGGAGTTCGAAACCAGCCTGAGCAAGAGTGAGACCCCGTCTCTACTATAAACAGAAAGAAATTAATTGGCCAACTAATATACATAGAAAAAGTTAGCCGGGCATGGTGGCGCATGCCTGTAGTCCCAGCTACTTGGGAGGCTGAGGCAGGAGGATTGCTTGAGCCCAGGAGTTTGAGGTTGCTGTGAGCTAGGCTGACGCCACGGCACTCACTCTAGCCTGGGAAAACAAAGCGAGACTCTGTCTCAAATAAAAAAAACAAAACTGGACAATAAGGAATTTGCTAAAAACTAGTACATGCAGATTTAGAGGTGGAGTTGCTATCTAAACAGCCATAGGGTTTGGATATATAGTATATAGGTAGCAGAAAAAGGGATCAAACTATTCAGGTTAAATCTTGGCTGAAGTAAACTAGTCCCTTGGGCACACTGTTAGAAGTAACAACACCAGTCTCTAAGCCCAGAGGAAAGGGGCTTAAACTTTGACTCTTGCTTATCATTTAAAAAAAGGAGGGGTGAGGGGCGGTACTTTGATTGTATTTCAGACCTAGAGCACTAGAAGTAGAAGCCAAAGGCCTTTTTTTTTGACTGTTATCTTCCACTCACCAGACATTTTGTCACCATATTATCCTTTTCTACTTGTGTAATTACCAATATTTTAAAGTGATTTAAGTACTTGTTTACTATCAGTACTCCTTCCTCCATTAGACTATGCATTTCATGAGAGCAGAGACCTAGTCCTTACAACACTGCCTGGCAAATTGAAGAGGTCTAGTGAGTGTGTGTTGAATGAATGAATAAATGAATGAACAAATCAACTGCTGTACCACTTTGGCTCCTCCCTTTTCATGATCCTCATTCATGAATGTATTGATTTGGTGAGTATGGTGGAAGTTTAAGTGGGTATTTGTGAGTACAGTGGAAGTCTTAAGTGGGTGACAGTAATTGGATAGTGTGCAGGTGGTTCATTAGAAGCAGGAGTTGAGAGATAACTACTACAGATAACTATAAAACAATGTAGGCATTTAACTCTCCTAACTACATTTAAAAAAAAGACTATAATATAGTAACTGCTCCAAAGACTAGAGAATTTATTTGCAAAATTACTATGAGCCACCCCTCTCCCCTCAAAAGACTTTTGCTAACTAGACTGCTTCACTGGGAGGAGAATGACTGGAGATGGAGGTTTTAAGCAAAGAATAATTTCCATAATAGAATGTGTGCATACATGGTGTGTGTACAGTTTTAAATTAAAAAATTAAGATTTAGTAAATGTGGGAACAGATTCCAGTATTTAACCATTTAAGAATCAAATCAATGATTCTAGTTTTCTAAGGCATTCTGAAATATTATGTTCAAAAATATGACATGACAAAACTTATGTCTTAAGAATTTAATTAAATGAAAAAAAGCAGCACAGATAAAAGAACATCCACAAAGAAATAAACATCCATGAAAGAGATACTATTAACAAAATTCCATCCTTAAATATAAAAAATATATATATCACTGGTATCTGCAATATATAATAAACTTCACTAAGCAGGTGAATATTTGCTGAGAAATAGCTAAGCAGAGTTGTCTGTAAAATACAACTTTTTATAAAGTTAATACCTGATTCTCTTGGCTGCATGTTAGGTCAACCTGTAAGAATAAGATAGCCACTGCAACTGGATAGCATCCATGGTAGCATGATGAAAAATCCATCAGTTGTAAAGAGGGACTAGAGGATTTCTTTGTGTAAAATAAAACAGCACTTCATTTTAAAATTACTATTATATTTTCTACTAATGAAAAAATGATCTGCTATAGCTTCTGCTGAAAGTACCCAAGAGCTTAGGATGTCTCTCTTAAAAGAAAATTTACAGACCACATATCTTTGCATTTGCCTCCTTCACAAACACTCCTCAACAGGAATTCTTCAGGGATGTCATCACTGAGTCGCCAAGATTTCAATAATAACAACACAACAAGAATAACAATAACAACAGTAGCATCTGTTTATTATATGTCAGTCGCTGTTCTAAGTCTTTCCATACAATAACTAATTTAATTCCTCCAATAACCCTTTATACAATAGATACTGATTACAGTCTTAAAATCTAGATTGACAGACACATCCTATATAGAAATTTTTTTAGATCTTACTACTACTTTAACTAAACTTATATAGTTATTTGACAAACCAATTCAAATTATGGCTGAGCCATTATCTCTTATGTCAGAGAGTTTAAGAAGTCCATTTTCCCTTCCAGGTATCACCTAGTTTATACCACTCACTTGGTTAAGACACTGTTCTGTTTTTGATTATATGAGATAGAGGTGTGCTGGAGCCAGCTATACCAGCTCATGAGAGCCCATTGTGCACGCATCTTCCCAACTCTACATTCAGTGACACCATGTTAGTAACTTGAAATTGACTGTAGTGGGAGTATTATTTTATGGCACAGAAATTGGGAAATCAGGGCTTTTTTTAAAAAATCAGACATCTGGTTGTTAAATATTTACTCATACAGCACTGATCTGAAGAAATGTGTTATTTTGTTAAGTTTGACAGGTCCTATTCAGATTTGGGTAGAATAAGTTTGTGTCTCTAATTTGGGTAAGCCCAGTTATCAACTATACTTTTAGACATCCAGAGCTCTCAGGAGAGAAGCAGCACATTCTTGCAATTGCTCTCCTAGGTCTAGAGTAGATTCTTTCCCTATTTATTTCTACAGTATGACTCATTCTCAAATGTTACAAACTTCCTAATCACTGTAAGTCATTCTATCTAACATACCACCGGTTACTAGAGTCATCATTATTTTATAAAGCACAGCTAGTTCAATTGATATACTATCAATTAAGATGCATCCTACTAGAAATACTGAAATCTAAAAAATGTGCACATTAAAAACTGATAGAAGAAAAAGTCATTTCTGTTTTGTTTACTACTGTTTTCCCAGCTCAGAATCTTAGTTCAACATCTCATTTACTCCTGATAGTCTACTCCTAGATCTCTCACATTAGTGCTTTCTCCAATGCCTATATATATTAATAAATATCTCTACCTATGTAGACTACTAACAGAATGGATTCTGTGTATATGATAGAAAAAATAATATTCCTGAAAATAGATGCAAAGTAATAAGAAAAGAAAAGATAAAGGATCAGAATTTGGTGGAGTAAGAGAAAGATACCTGAAGAAGTAGAAAGGGGAGGCTTCTCTGAGAAGCACAAAGAGACTGTGGAACAGAGAAGGGGCAAAAAAGGTTACAAGCAAAATAGCCTAAACAGCATATATTATTACAAAGTTGCTTTTAATTTTATGGTGTGGAATGGTTTATTATCAGGATGAACATTCAAGTCTTCCCCAAAACTGCTTTCACTGCTTTGAGAAGACATGAATATGGCCTAATGTGAATGGCAAGTACTTTTAATGCACTTCAGACTTTTCTGCCAACAGCATTACCAAGAGAAATGAACATATTTTCTGTCTTTTCAAAAACGACCTACATCAAACAATACTGAGGTACCTCAACTTTTAAAAACACTCTTAAAGCACTTGGAAATGATTTTACTTACTCTCCGTCCACTTCTGGTCTTGTACATACACAGTGAAACTTGCCACCGAAATCTATATAAAGATCATTCTCCACAATATGAAAGATTCGTCCAATGACTATTTTATCCTTGGCAGGTCCCATCTGTGTAAGAGGAGAACGTCTTAGCATGGATGCAAACGATTCCACATTTTTTGGAGAGTCCTAAATATGAAAAGAGATATTTATATACATATAACTCAGCATAAAGGTATAATAAAATCTTAAAGGGGAAAATTTTTAAAGTCAAATTTTGTAGCAATAATTAAAAAAAATTTTTTTTATATGGAATTTTGCTATAAATATCCAGTTATGCTCTTTAATTACCTCTACCTTTCTTTTCTTCCTGAAGAGGAGCTAAAGAAATGTAGCTATCTGGACTTGGTGGGGGATGGCAGGGATGCGGTGGTCCAGAGTGGGGTCTCAAGAGCCCAAGCCAGGTCAGGAGAATAGGAGAGTGTGTATACAAAGCCTCCCAGAATGGGGCTAGTGGTGGGGGTTGGAAGGTGTCAGAGTCTGAGCACATGAGAAGGTGCTCAACTTTATTCTCAATTCTGACCATCTTCGAAAATGCTTTCTATTAATAATTAAGGTTTGGTGAGAGTGACTATTTTTAATACAAATTTAAATATACACTAAGATAAAAATGATTAAGGACTCTTCATCACAGTTATCAGTCTGAACATGAGTTCCTGTTATTTTTAAACAACTTGAATTTGTTATAATTTTCTTTTTCCTAAAGTAAAATTTCAAAGGAAAAATAGCTTCTTTAATTGTTTTGTGCTGCTTACTCTCTAGGAGCCCTTTTACGTATTGAATACACTTGAGGCATGACTGAACATATAGTCTGACTACTCCTTTTTTTCCTCTTATAAAAATGTTTTCCATACACATGATTTTTCAGAAATCCATGAACATAGATTTATGCCTTCTATTATCTTTAAATCTGTGTATGGTGGGGTGTGTGTGCACTTTAGTGCAATATAAGGGAAGTACTAAGTTTCTATTTGTGAGAGCTAATCACAGAAGAATATTAACATTTTGATCTACCTATATCCTGTATTTGGAAAGAGTTTTACATTTGTTATTCAAAGGAGAATTTTTATTAAGAGTTCAAAAGCATATTTACTTTTAAAACTACAAAACAATATTTATGACTTAATTTTAATGCATGTACTACTCCAAGGATCACAAACTCAAATGCCAGGGCAGGTGGGGGCTTTATAAGCAGAATGTGCCCAAGTCTAAAAGGTGTAGCCACTACTTAGCTCCAGCTGCAGCTGCAATTCAAGTCCAGTTGTTGCCACGTTTTAATTTTCCAAGAAAAAGCAGAAATCCACATATTAATGTAAAATTTCCAATTTTTAAATGCTTATATGCTGGGGAAAAAAAGTTTTCCATCTTACAAAACTGGCAAAACACATTTGGGTGTTGAATTTGGCCCATGAATCACAAGTTTATGACCTCTGCCTCAGGAAGAAAAGTTAAGACATTTGGCTGATGACAACTCCCTCAGGTGCTGGAGGAAGGGTATGGTGATGAATTTATTTAGTAGATTGAAACACATTGGGAAAAAGCCTTACACAGGAGGGTCAATCTCAAACAAAGACAAGTCAATAGACCTACGTACCAACTAGAGCTTAAAGGATACCCAGGAATGCATGCCATGAGCCATAATCCTATTTTATTACTCCACACAGAATAACATTAAAGGTCCTTAAACAAGCACCTTGAAAAAATAGTTCTTGCAGAGAGCCAAGGATAAAATATGCCCTACAGACTCCATACAGACACAGCTATGACTTGCCCTCTAGAGGTAGTACAAAGAGAGTAAATACTAAATAAGCTATCCCTGACAAGAGCAGCTGAGAATAGCACTGCTTAAGGGAAGAGCAGACAGATTTTCAACTAGGGTGTCTCATCCTGCTTGTAACCAGGTTGGGTCCTGCCTGATTTCCCCCTATGACCTGCTTTCTCATTACTCCACTTCTGTGGTTGATATCTACCAGGCTTCCTCTTTTTTCTCTTACCCTTTTTTGGGAGGAGTGGGAGGTAGACAGGCTTCCAATTGAAGCCATAAGCTAGTTAAAACAGCCTTAGTTGACAGAAGATCCAGTAGCTGATTCAGTAGTTAAACATTTATTGGATATAACTCAGCCATCACTAGAGCCTGTTCCTAAAATAGTACTATAATCTCCTTTATAATTGTGAAGAAAGGTTTGGGCTAAGATTAGTATGATAGTAAGTAGTATTTCCCCTTGGTTTAAAAAAATTATAGAGTGTTCCCAAATGTTTAAAAGAATTCTCTCAAGATTTTTAGTAAGTCTGTCGTGAAATATTTAATCCATTATACAATTCATAAAATTACAAATAATTATTTATTTATTTATTTTGACAGAGCTCTGTAGCCTGGGCTAGAGTGCCATGCCATCAGCCTAGCTCACAGCAACCTCAAACTCCTGGGCTCAAGTGATCCTCCTGCCTCAGCCTCCAGAGTAGGTGGGACTACAGGCATGCGCAACTGTGCCCAGCTAATTTTTTTTATTTTTATTAGTTTGGCTAATTTTCTTTCTATTTATAGTAGAGATGGGGTCTTGCTCTTGCTCAGGCTGGTCTCGAACTCCTGAGCTCAAGCAATCCTCCCGCTTTGGCCTCCCAGAGTGCTAGGATTACAGGCGTGAGCCACCGCGCCCAGCTTAAATAATTATTTTTTAAAGACAACTTTAAAATCTAGTGGAAATAGAACACTATTGCTTCCTCGCCCATTATTTTTGCCTTTATTTTGTTACATTTTGCAAAGGAAGTATGTTTTCAGTGAGTGAAATGATTTCACTAAAAACATAAGACTCCTAGATTAACACCTGAATTTGCTTTTAAATTGTATGCTCATTATTGCAGTTGATATTTGATACTGCATTATTGATTTTCGGAACTGTTTCAAATAATCAAAGTCGTCCTTCAAAAATCATAGTCTAGAACCATCTCTGAATTTCTAGGGCATAAGCCAACATGTACTCATTTACTTGTCAAGGGACTTCTAAAAACAATAAATGTAGCAACTCCCACAATACATGTTGACTACAGGGAGTCCTATTTTTAAAGTGTCTAATCCAACATTGTTAGCTCCTCTCATGCTGATGCAGATTGCAGAAATTGTAAGCACATTGTCACCACTGGGTGTGTACCATAGAGCTCAGTGTCTAACCCTGGAAAATGTTACAATAAGGCTTATTCATAGAGTTGTCATAGGTAAAGCAAGCAACTTGGAGTTGACTGCTCCCTTTAAGGCTGGTCATAGAGCTCAGATTTCCTGTTACTCTGCTGTACTATTTTCTCCCTTTGAAGCCTGAAAGTTCAACAGGACTGCATAGGTAGCAGATAAATGGAACAGTACAGCTTTCATTCATTCATCAAACATATGTTGAGTGTTGACTGCTTATCATGTACCAGGTTCTGTTCTGGGCCTTGATATGAAAATATGTGAAATGGTAAGGGAATACAGAGTTAAACCAACAGGACAACAGAAATTAGGGTTCAAAAAATTGCTGAAAACAACTGCTACCCTCACTTAGGTTGTAAAAAGTCTTGTATCCTAGGCTAAATAGGTTAGACATCTTATAAGCAGTAGGGAGTCAAAAGAAGTTTCTAATCAATGGGGTGACAGTACTTGTTCTTTGTTTCAACAAAACAAAACAAAATGCTTTGGTAGCACTATAAAAGATGGACCAAAGGGAGAAAAAAAGAAAAGAGTCAACTGTGGAGAGGCTCTTCCAATTACCTAGGATAGAGGTAATAAATGGCTTACACTAGATATCTGCACTCCCATGTTCATTGTAGCACTATTTACAATTGCCAAGATATGTAAATGTAGGTATCTGGCAATGGACAAATGAATATAGATACTGTCATATACATATATATACAAAATATATATATATATGTAAAAATAATCGAATATCACTCAGCCTTTTAAAAGGCAGTGATCTTGACTTTGCCACAATAGGGATGGACCTAGAGGACATTATGCTAAGTGAAATAAGCCAGACACAGAAAGAAAAATATTGCATGATCTTACTTTTATATGTGGAATCTTAGGGAAAAAAATATAGACAGGGAATAAAACAGTGGTTAACCAAGGTTGGGGTTAGGGAGAGGAAATGGGGACCTGTAAGTCAAAGGATACAAAGTAACAAATATGTAGAATGAAGAAGTAAAAAAATCTAATGTACAAAATAAGGACTATAGTTAATAATAGTGTTTTGTATTCAGGATTTTTGCTAAATGAGTAGATTATAGCTGCTCTTGCCACAGGAGGGAAAATGAGTAACTGTGTGAGATGATGGCTATGTTAACCTGTTCCACTATAGTAACTATTTTAATATATACATATATATGTATATATGTCTTACAACACCATGTTGTATGCCTTAAAGATATACAATAAAATTATTTATTTTTTTAAAAAAGGGCTTACACTAAAACATTGGTCATTGGAATACAGAAGAAGAGATAACAACATTTACCAAATAGTACAGCAAAGCCTTAATACCCAAGGGGCTGCAGAAAGTGAGGCAAAGGGGAGGTATGGATGAAGGTGAAGAATAAGCTGAGATAAGAGAGTAAGCTTAGTTGTGCACATATTAGGTTTATAATATAAACCTACGTAAAATTTCAAAGAACGTTGGCTATCTGGTAGATAGTTAAAAATAACAGTGCACATATTTATATACAAATTTATATAAATTTATATATCTTTATAGTAATATTACATAGATACAAATCCCTCACAGAAAAGCACCAAATGCTATCTATAATAATTTTAATATAGAACTATTTTCTTCTTCATACTATTATAGAAAGTCTAGAATACAAAGAATATGTATTACTTTAAAACTTTTAATATACCTTAAGCATATATATATATAACTTTTGTGCATATGAAAAAATTTAATATATAGCTTGGAATAAGGGGCTACTAGTGCTAAGATAAACATGAGACATCAACTAGTCCAATTACCTCATTTTACACAAGTACCATATACGCTATTCAAAGCTACATGGTATGTTGAACAGTGGTTCTTAAATATAAGTTGCTGTGGAATTTGGAAAATAGATAAAAAATCATAACAAACTTAAAAGAAAGGAAACAGGCTGGGCATGGCAGCTGACGCCTGTAATTGTAGCACTCTGGGAGGCTGAGGTAGACAGATCGTTTGAACTCAGGAGTTTGAGACCAGCCTGAGTAAGAGAGAGACCCCGTCTCTACTAAAAAATAGAAAGAAATTAGCTGGAAAACTAAAAAAAAAAAAAAAAAAAAAATATATATATATATAAAAACAGCCGGGCATAGTGGAACATGTCTGTAGTCCCAGCTACTCGGGAGGCTAAGACAGCAGGATTGCTTGAGCCCAGAAGTTTGAGGTTGCTGTGAGCTAGGCTGACGCCATGGCACTCTAGCCCAGGCAACAAACAGAGTAAGACTCTGTCTCAAAACAACAACAACAACAACAACAAAAAAAAAAAACAGAGAGAGGAAACAGTACAGAAGAATCACAGAAATACTTAGGAAACCTAAGTTCTATGACCAACTCAGCCAATAAAAGCTAAAAAAAAAATCTTGAATAAGTCATTTAACTTCTTTGGATCTGTTTTCTCAATTGTAAATGAAAGGATTAGATACCTATAAATTTTCTTCCAACTCTAAAGTAGCAGGAATTCTTAAATACTCTAAAATAGAAAAAGAATTGTATAAAGTATTAAACATTAAAAATGGAACACATCATCCTACCCAGCTTTATCTTTTAATTTCAACAATAACAACAAAAATGATGAAATGGTATATATACTTTACCTCATATTAAAAAAAACTTCAACATGCATCTTCTCTGACAAGTAATTTTAAAATGACACACTTCTATTAACTGTGCTGTAATAACTTTTGTATCTTCAACAATAACCAACAAATGGTATGCTCATAACAATGTTCTTTTATTAAAATAAATGGATTAGTGGGTTTAAGATGGCAAAGTATATTTATCTCTCTCCCTCTTGAAATCCCATTAAGTGATGGCAAATGAATGAAAAAAATATAAAAATTATAAACCCTCAATATTGAGGAGAATAGGATGGAAACCAAAAGCATACAAATATACTTTCTAAGGCCGGGTGCGGTAGCTCACGCCTGCAATCCTAGCACTCTGGGAGGCCGAGGCGGGCGGATTGCTCGAGGTCAGGAGTTCAAAACCAGCCTGAGCAAGAGTGAGACCCCGTCTCTACTAAAAATAGAAAGAAATTAATTGACCAACTAATATATATAGAAAAAATTAGCCGGGCATGGTGGCACATGCCTGTAGTTCCAGCTGCATGGGAGGCTGAGGCAGGAGGATCGCTTGAGACCAGGAGTTTGAGGTTGCTGTGAGCTAGGCTGCCACCACAGCACTAACTCTAGCCTGAGCAACAAAGCGAAACTCTGTCTCAAAATAAAAAAAAAAAAAATATATATATATATATATATATATATATATATATATACTTTCTAGTGGACAAAAAGCATGTAGAAGAGTGGTAATTAACGAAGCAGAGTAAAGGAAACTACAGGAAGGAGAAAACGACAGAAAAAAAGCTAGTTTATCCTGAAGAAATCCATAAAGGAATGGCTCAGTTATGCCAGGAATAATAGAAGGCTAGAATGAGAAGATGAGCTGAAAACAAGGGGAATAATGAAAAACAACAGAGGCAGGGCAGTCAATTTTCTGTCAAGTCCAAAATATCTCAAGTGCATAATACCTAGTAATAAGGCATTTATTGCCCTGATAAAAATATATGATTTTTTTCTCTTCTCTAAAAGAAGTGAATAAATTGTCTAGAGAACTAAGTTTGAGACGGTTAGTTATGCAGCAATAGATGACTCATAGAAGCAGTAAAGAATCAAAATGACAGCCGT
Source organism: Microcebus murinus (assembly GCF_040939455.1). Classification (NCBI taxonomy): domain Eukaryota; kingdom Metazoa; phylum Chordata; class Mammalia; order Primates; family Cheirogaleidae; genus Microcebus; species Microcebus murinus. The sequence continues at coordinate 78,904,582 of NC_134110.1, read as the reverse complement.
GCAGCAAGAATATAAACAATTAGTGCTGACTAGAATAGGAGGGGGCTCCTACAGGAAGGCTCTGAAGTCTGGCCACATAATTCAAATCTTGGCTCTACCACTTCCCAGCTCTGGGGCTACGTACTTATACCCTGTGCTTCTGTTTACTCATTTTATAAAGTGGAGTTAATAATTATACCTATCTTACAGGGTTGTTGTGAGGAATAAATTCATGACCATACATATATAAAGCACTCAAACAGTGCCTGAAGGTAAGCACCCCCAAAAGTTAGCTTTTTAAAAAAAACTAATCAATTTCTTATAGACCCAGTCACCATCAAGTTTTATAGACTAATCTAGTATTTTTCAACCAGGACTATTTTACCCCCCGGGGGACATCTGGCAATGTCTAAAGATGTGTTTGATTATCACAAGGGATGCTACTGGAATCTACTGTATAGAGGCCAGGGATGCTGCTAAATATCTACAATACACAAAACAGCTCCCCCATCAAAGAATTACATGGTCCAAAATGTCACCAGTGCCAACGTTGAAAATCCCCTAACAGGACCCAGCAGCATGTGGCAGGCTAGGTATAAGAGCAATGCAAGTTACATTAAGGGAGCTCTAGAATGACAGAAAAGGCAAATGATTAAGGAAGTGAGATTCTAGGATATTAGAACGGCTGTCAAGTCATTCCAGACTAAGTATGAAGGAAGGTAGACCTGGAAAAAAGTTGACAGACCTGTAATACCAGCACTCTGGGAGGCCAAGGCAGGAGGATTACTTCAGCTCAGGGGTTAGAGACTAGCCTGAGCAAGAGCAAGACCCTATCTCTACTAAACACAGAAAAATTAGCAGGGTATGGTGGCAGGTGTAGTCCCTGATACTTGGAGTTTGAGGTACAGTGCACTACAATGACACCACTGCACTCTTCCCAGGACAACAGAGTGAGACTCTGTCTCAAAAAAAAAAAAAAAAAATTAATGTAACCCACCACATCAGTCAATTAAAGAAGAACAATAACATGGTCATATCCATAGTAGCAGAAAAGGCATTTGACAAAATCCAACACCCATTGGTGATAAAATTCTCAGTAAACTAGGAATAGAGGTGGGACCTTCCTCAACTTGATAAAGAATATTTACAAAAACCCTACAGCTCATATAATACTTAATGGTGAGAAACTTGAAGCTTTCCTACTAAGCTCAGAACAAAGCAACAATATCCCCTCTCATCACTACTTTTCGACATTGTACTGGAAGTCCTAGCCAATGCAATAAAACAAAAAAATAAAAATAAAAGGTATACAGATTGGGAAGGAAGAAATAAAACTCTTTTTTTTCACAGACAGCATGATGATCTATGTAGAAAATCCAAAGGAATCAATGGAAAAACTTCTGGAACTAATAAGTAATTCTGTAAGGGTGCAGGATAAAAGGTCAATATACAAAAAACTATGTGGCCAAATTATTGACAAAGTCATGAATGTAAATGCTGAAGTCAATGAAGAGGATAAGTGTGAAGAGGAAAAGAGAAAAGCTGTGAGCCAGATGCTAAAGAAAAAAATCGAAAGAATTGGAAAGATTTCTATCAAGGGGCCTTTTTAAAGTATTTCTAATAGAACAGTAGTCTGAAATGGTACAGAGAAGCAAGAACCTAGATGACTCCTATTCTTCTCTTAGTCTTGAGACCCATCACAACTAGGGGAGGCCAGAAGGGAAGCCATATTATCAAGACAAATCAAGAAAGCAAGCAAGAAATACTTGTAGAGAAGATTAAAGGGAAAACTTCATAAAAAAGACATAGGAGACATTGGGCCAAGGAATACAGATCTATAGAGCAGGCCTGAAGGAAAGAGGCCTGGTAGTATGAAAGAGTGGTAATTTCCATAGGAGGAGGTAACCCATTGGACAAAAGAATAGAACACTGGAATTTCTATTTTTTACTTCACCTTTAAAATGTTTTTGTTTAAAAATGTATATAAAATAGCATTATAGTACATTTATTTTTAAAGTAAATATTGGAACATGTGCTTAAAATTTTCTTAATGAAGGGGCATGATCAAAAATTTAGAAATCTCTGTAACAGAGGTTATATCGCATAATAGGAGAGTAATTATGCTAGGGAAAAATACAGTTACAAAAGGAGACTGGATAATCAGTGCCTTCCCCTACCCTACCCCTCATATGTGAGGCAGCTACTGGAGGGGAGAGTGGGAGACAGATAAAACCTAGGACCAAGGGATTCCTTTAAGGTTTCTAATAAGACAGAAGTTGTCTAATAACTAAAGGCTAAGGTATGCAGGCAGACACATGGAACTTTACTTCCAGCTATTCTAGCTTTCTTGGTATTCCACACAGCATTGCTTCTAACCAAAAACATCATTTTACAGGAAAATAACAAGGGGTAAGGAGCTCATGCTTTTGAAATTTGATGGTCTTAACCAATGCTGGGCCCAACAGACTAGTGAAATGATTCTTTTTGTTGTTGTTGTTTAAACTAAATTTTCTATTCTGAAATCACTGTAGATCCACATGCAATTATAAGAAATAAAACAGAGATCCTCAGCACCCTTACCCAGTCACTCCAATGGTAACATCTTATAAGAGTATATAATATAGTATCACACCTACTAAATGGATATTGATACAATCTACTGATCTTACTCATATTTCACCAGTTGTACATGTACTCACTTGTATTTGTATATTTAGTTTAATGTAATTTTATCGTATGTACAGGTTCTCGTATTTGCCACCACAGTCAAGATACAAAACAGTTCCACTGCCACCAGGATCCTTCCTATTGTCCTTTTATAACTCCCCACCTCCCTTGTCCCTCTCTCCCACCCCTAACTCTTTAGAAAACATTGATCTGTTCTCATCTCTACAATTTTGTCATTTCAAGAATGTCATACAAATGAAATCACATGATATGTAACCCTTTCAGACTGGCTTTTTTTTTTATTCAGCACAATTCCCTTGAGAGTCATTCAAGTTGTTGAGTCTATCAATTGCTCATTACTTTTTATTGCTAAGTAGTATTCCATGGTAAGGATGTGCCACAGCTTGTTTAATCATTCACCAGTTGAAGGACATCTGGGTTGTTTTCAGTTTTTGGCTATTACAAATGAAGTTACTATGAACATCTGTGTACAGGTTTTTATTTGAATGTAAGTTTTCATTTCTGTAGTATAAATAATCTACTCTCTGCCCCAGTGACACCCCATTCCCAGTGTGCACTTATCTCCCTTGGAAAAATCCAAACATCTCAACTTTTTAGCCCTGGCTGGAGGTCAGGCAACTTGCTGAGTTGCCAACTCCTGGATTGAGTCCACTACTGACTGCCTGGCAGTTGCCAACAGCGGAGTCCCTAAAGCTTTAAAAAGGGAGGCAATGGCCGGGAGCGGTGGCTCACGCCTGTAATCCTAGCTCTCTGGGAGGCCGAGGCGGGCAAGGATTGCTCAAGGTCAGGAGTTCAAAAAAAGGGAGGCAAAACCCAAACTGAATCAAGACTGTTTAATTTTATTCCCAAATCCCTACAAACCAGACTCTACTCAAATGTTCTTAGTTTCCCTTATTTCCTCTGCTATTTAATGACAATAGATAAAAACAAACTTAAGGGCCATAATCATGTTACAAAAATGAAGGTAATCAAATGAGAAAAATTTAACATATAGTAACCTTTTTTTAAAAAAACCCAAAACTTAAACATAAAAAAATGGGAGTAAGATTTCTGAGCAAAAATGAGAGTTAAGAAAGATCTACAAACAGTGAAAGCTAATGCTGACTTGGGAAATCATAAGAGTCTGATTAGGTATGATCAGATCATATGACCATCCACAAAACAAAATATATACAGAATATATGTATCTCTTCTTTTAAGAAATGTATACCACTGTTTATTAGTATATTATAAGCGTTTACAAAAACCTACTTTCTCCAGAGAATTCTATTTACTTCAATTTACTTTCATTGTTTTTATATTAACTGGTCATTTCCTTGAAATAAGCTTTGAAAATGTGAGACTCCACTGTGAAACTAAACATTTCAGAAGATTTTTATTACTGACTCAGAGATAGCTCTACTAGAATTCTGGGATGTAACAATAGGCTGGCATCATGGTTAAACCACGAAACATTTTTTAATATTTCTTTACATATAAAATAGTTTTTAAAACACTGGTATAATTTTTAAAGCTGTCAATAAAACTGGTAAGAAAACAAAAGGTTAAGTAAAACTATATAACTTTGCTACTACAGTTTATGAATTTAGTGGACTTAAAACTTACACTAAAAGGGAATTTTCCCCTTATATGAAAATAAACATAAGTCCGTATTTTTTATTTGTTCAGTCCTTCTGAAAAAACTAAACAGCTAATTTTAAATAAGCTGCTTCTGGAATATTCTAGTATTTCAAAATAAAAAATATCAATAAGAAATATTCATGAAAAAGTGAAAACATTTAAAAAAATATTTGCATGAAATCTAAGCTAATGTAATTTCTAAAATAAGGTAAAATCAGTATTCTAAATAAATAAGTTCCCACAGTAAAATGTTCTACTGCATGACTCTCAAAGCTCTCTGAAAACCATTTCTTCAACATGCTGAAAAGTGATAGGCCGCCCTCTACTGTTAAGAAATAGTAATATTATAAAGCAGAAAAACCAATTCTTTGCTCAACTACTGCCACCTTGTGACTCTGAGATGGGGTATATGCTATGGCACAGCTGCCAATCAGTTTAACAGATTTCCATAAATCTAAATTGTCTAACTGACATAAGAGGGATTAAGGTTTCAAAATATTTTTTAAAAGGAAAGAAAAAGGTGTCTGACTTAAAATATATCATTAGCGAACATTTATCAAGTCTTCTACACATAAAATATGTGCTGCATTGGTTACAGAGATAAATAGTACTTGGTCCCTACCCTAAAAAAAAAAAAAAAGAACTAAGTGAAGAGATAGTACATAAACCATTATTAAATTTAATGAACTTCTATTCTACTTTTAAAAGAGAAGTAAACAAGTGAGCATGGAATAAGAATGGAACCTACAACCTCCATATAAAACAATGGCATTACAGGTCTTTTAGATTTGAGTTCCTTTTAACTAGCAACCTCAGTGAAATATCAGGATAACGATTTCATGATTCACTGCCCTTGATTAAATTCCTGGCTACAGGGGAAAGTTCTTCATAAGAATAATTTTACTAAGGAGGGCTCTTACTGAACATCATTTATTTCTGGTGTCCACATATATAAGTCTGTACTTTAAGGACCGAAAGAATTAAATCAATGGGTACAACTTGAACTTTCATCACCATATATACGTATTTTTAAATCCAATAATAGGCCATCTGAGATGTTATTTTTCATTTATAATTATTCAACCATCAAACTAAATTTTATTCCAACTTATACCAACAAATGTATATTCAATCCTTACTTGTGTGTAAAGAATCATATGTACAAAGGATGAAAAGGGTGGAATAAAAAATGGTCCCTCATCTCCCAGAACTACAGCTAGAAAATACGATAAAATAAGGTTCACCATTGACTTTAATATAACTTGAGACTTGCAGGTATACCACAAAGGTAGTATAAAACAAAGCTTCAGGACATCCAAAAAGAGTTTCTCATCTAGTTGGTGAGATCAGAAAGGCCTAATAGAAGAGGTGATTTTTACAATGGAATTTGCAGGCAGGGAAGCTAATTCCAGGGTAAAGGTAAAGAAAAAATGATTTGTTTAAGGAACAGCAAACTTTATCTTCAAAAATATTTTTAAGCAGAAGCCATTTTACAAATGTAATCTTACACAGAACCCCAATATATACTTAGTAAATGTATTTTGTTAGTGTAAGTGTATTTTATGAGTTCAAATTAATAGCATTCTTTTACTATGAAGTCAAAAAATAGGAACAGAGTTATCATAAAAATCAAAAACTAAAGGATAATAATCCCAGTTTGCATTTTTATTTTATGTATTTATTTTTTGAGACAGGCCTCACTCCATTGCCCTGAGTGCAGTGGCATCATCATAGCTCACTGCACCCTCAAACTCCTGGGCTCAAGTGATGCTAACACCTAACAAGTGATGCTCCTGCCTCAGCCTCCCAAGTAGCTGGGACTACAGGAGCCCGCTACCACGCCTAGCTAATTTTTCTATTTTTAGTAGAGATGGAGTCTCCCTCTTGTTCAGGCTAGTCTCTAATTCCTGAGCTGAAGCAATCCTCCAGCCTTGGCCTTCCAAAGTGCTAGAATTACAGGTATGAGCCACCAGCCCGGCCACCAGTTTCCAATTCTGTATTTTGTTTTGGTTGACCAATATCAAGAAAATCTACCTATTATAGTCCTTCTGTTGATTGAGGGGGTGAAAAAAACAGGCATTATACTAAGTGAAATTTAGTATAAACAGGCTATATCTATCAAAATTCAAATTGTATATATACTTTTACCCAACACAGATCCTACAAATATACTCCCATTAAGCACGCAAAAAATAAAAATGTTCACTGTAACATTGTCTATGGTAGACAAAAAAAAAACAGGAACAACCTAAAAAGCTCATTAATGAAGGTCTTTCTGGTTAAATAAATTATGCTACATCCATATCATAGAATACCAACCAAATATTTTTATAATCAGATATACGTAATGATAAAGAAAAATACTCAAAGTCATATACTAGGCCGGGTGTGGTGGCTCACACCTGTAATCCTAGCACTCTGGGAGACCAAGGCAGGGGATCATTCAAGGTCAGGAGGTCGAAACCAGCCTGAGCAAGAGTGAGACCCTGTGTCTACTATAAATAGAAAGAAATTATTGGCCAATTAAAAATGTATAGAAAAAATTAGCTGGGCATGGTGGCACATGCCCGTAAGTCCCAGCTACGCGGGAGCTGAAGCAGAAGGATTGCTGAGCCCAGGAGTTTGAGGTTGCTGTGAGCTAGGCTGATGCCACAGAACTCTAGCCTGAGCAACAGGGGAAGACTTTGTCTCAAAAAAAAAAAAAAAAGAAACAAAGCAAAAAAACCAATTAGCTTAATATTTTTTTCAAAAATACTAATCACACAAATAGTATTTATTCATCTTATAATCTCAGGATATTCTTCAATTAAATAGATTCAGAAACTTACAAGAGTAAAGAGGTTTTTTCTGCAAGTTGAATCCCCATTAACACCTAACAATTGCTCATATTCCTCATCATAAATATGTTAGGAAAGCACCAAAAACTTCCAATAAACACTAAAATTAAAACTAATGTGGTAGTTTCAGTTTTCTTATTACTCTTACACTTATGTTTGTTCAAGTATTACTCTGGACAGGCACATTTATCTGACATACTCGAGCTTGTACTATTCTCACTTGTATAACTATTTGTGAACAGTCACACACATCACAATTCAAAGACAGACCAGATATAACTGAAGTTAAAATATATACCATGTGTACTATTCATTCATTCACACATTTGGCAAATATTTACTGAGTGCTCACTATCAGTCAAGCACTGTGCTGGGCACTGGGAACTTAACAGAATAAGAGAGACAAGGTCTCTGCCTTACTGAAACTTACATTCTATTCGGGGGAAAAGTCAGAAAAACCTGTATTCTGATGTGTCACATGTTACTCTCATACCACAAGTTAACATACTAGTAATTACAAATGTCCTTAAATTTGGGATTAAACAGAATGGCATGTGCAAGGTTTTTATTTGTCTAGTTTGGGATTGTTTGCTGTGAAAAACTTGATTTTTATCCTCTCTTTGAATGTCACAGCTAGACCTCTAGTTGAAGCACATACCTACTTACATTTTTAAATATCTTATTGTTTAAAAAAATGCACAAGAAACTTTAAGGCAGGGTATAGTGATTTATGCCTGTAGTCCCAACACTTTGGGAGCCAGAGGGGAAGGATCAATTGAGCCCAGGAGTTCAAGGATTACAGTGAGCTATGATCTCGTCACTGCACTCCAGCATGGGCTACAGAGCAAGACCTTGTCTCTTTAAAAAAAAAAAAAAAGAGAGAGAGAAATTTTTAGAGTAGTTTTAGGTTCACAGCAAAATTGAGAGGACAGCACAGAGATATCCTATATACCCCCTGTATCCAAACATTCATAGTCTCCCCTGTTATCAACATCCACCAGTGTGGTACATCTATCCACCAGTGTGGTACATCTATTACAACTATGAACTTATACAGTTTGATAAATTAAAGTTTATTACTGGGCTGGGGGCAGTGGCTCACACCTGTAATCCCAGCACCTTGGGAGGCTGAGGCAGGAGGATCACTTGAGCCCAGGTGTCCCAGGCTACAGTGAACTATGACTGTACCACTGCACTCCAGCCTGGACAACAAAGCAAGACCCTGTCTCTAAAAATAAAATAAAGTTTTACTACTAATTATTTAAGAAAATAGTGAGAGTTCAAAGAAATGTACAGTTCTGGAAACATCTTTATGAAACTATTCCTCAGAAAGCAAAAGGCTAGAGGAAAAATGGCTAGGGCCACATAAAAGCTAAATTGTACTGAGTAAAAGAGAGCACTTTAAATGTATTATTTCACGTAAATCTCCCAATAACTACAGTTAAGAGTATTATCTCCACACTGAATAAGAAAGCAAACTCAGATAGGCTAAGTAAGTTGCCCAAAGTCACTCAGCTAGAAAGATGGCAGAATCCTGGCAACCTGGAACTGAGCCTAAGCTTTTAACCTCTGTGCCAGGTACAGTCCTGAATGATGGCAGGCCTCTGATGCCATGACAGAGAGATATACTATTGCATATTTAATCTTGTAGGCAGTGTGAACAGAGGTTTACAGGATTCGCAAGGGAAAAAAAAATCACCTCATAAAGTCTGAGGTGTCCAACTTTAGGAAGAAAACTTGGTCCACAGTGTGTGTGATGACCTGGACCAGGGAGCACTGGAGTCAGTGGTTATCAACTAAGAAACAGTAAAGGGGTCCATCTAACTCTAAACTCTTCAAAGCAAACTTGTTGAACAGAGACAACCCAGCCTCCTGATACCCTCCTTCCTAGAGAAGTTTCTTTCCATTAAAACAAGATGTCAAAGAATTGTGAACAAGAAACTGGTGAATCCACACAGTAAACCAAACATATTTACCCTCCATCTAGTAGAATAATGTTTTCTAAACTGTGTTAGGTGGAGAACAACTGCCCAGTCAGACTGTTCAGCTAGAGCTAGACTGAACAAATCTAACGGATGTGCTGGGGCTGACGGGAAACACCCTGGCCTCCTCCTAAAAAAAACTGAACAACCCAATTAGAACTCTTAGAAAAGAAAAGGAATACTGGTTACTCTAAACAATTTGGTTGTTTCCTTCATTAAACAAACAGTTATTACTGATTACCATGTGAAACCACAAAGTATGAGAGACATTCCTGTTGTATGAGTTGCAAGCACTTACTATATACATGTGATGCTACAATTTTCACTCTTGCCACAATTAGCTCAGTAATTTAAGAATTGTTTTCTGGGGGTTTCTGCAGGTGCTTGGAATATGTTGTGGATAGGAGTAGATTATCAGTGAGAAATGCTGGAAGGTGAAAAACAGGAAAATTCCTTTCCTATACAAGTATCTGGAGGTGCACTGAACTGTATTTATGTTTCCTGTCTTACTGCACTTTGAAAGTCTCAAAGCACTACATTAAGAAAGAATCGAACACCTATCCCTTAGGTGGCTTCAGGTCAGCCATAGCTATTCTGTTGAGATTTTACGATCTCTCCTAGTATGGTAGACAGAATAATGTCCCGCTAATGATGTCCACATCCTAATCTCCAGAAGTTTAATTACAAATTTCCCTTCCATAGCAAAGAGGAATTAAACTGCTTGTGGAGTTAAGGTTGCTACTCTGCTGACCTTAAAATAGGGAGATTATCCTGGATTATCTGGGTAGGCCCAATGTAATCACAAGGAACCTCAAAAGCAGAAGAGGGAGGCAGAACAGAAGTCATCACAAGCTCAACAGGCAAGGAAACACATTCTCCCAAGAACCCAAAAAAGAAACACAACTCTCCCAAACCCTGATTTTAGCCCTGTATCTCTCACCTCCTCAGATTCTTCACAACCCCCCCCCAAATAAATTTCCTTGTTGTTTTAAGCTACTAAATCTTTGGTAATTTGTTACAACATAAAATAGAAAACGAATACACCAGGTTTCTTCTAATCCTCGGATTTTAGGAAAATTCTGATAATAATTACTACTAAAATGACCCTGTAATACAGGACATTGTCGGTCTGAACTGTTTGGTACTGCTCCCCAGTGAGATAAAGACAAAAATTGAGTTTATTTTTATATAATTCAATTTCCTGTCTTCTGAGTCTACTATTTAAAAAAATACTCAGGCTTGTACTCTAGTTTATTTCATCCACTTCATTTATCTATAATTTTATGGTATTTCACAAAACTATTGGCTGAGGCAGATGGATATTCAACTTTTTTTAAAAAAAGAGATCATTTGCCGAAAAGGAAAGTGAAGCGCTGACACGTTAAATCACTTGTTCAAGTTCAGACAGACGGAAATTCTCTCATTCACCTAACTACTGAATTAATAAATGTATATGAAGAGCCTTGTGCGGCAGACACCAAGCTCCAAGCCGGAGCTACGGTGTACATACAACACGTCCGAGCAGAGCCCTGACTCTCCCAGGTGAGTCCAGTTCGCCTCAGAGCCCCAGGAGTCGCCCTAGACCACTCAACGGCAGCGCTCCCATTGGTATCCCCCCACCAGCACTCGCCCCAGGAAGACGCGCGCGGAACAGTGTGGACAGAGCCGGGCCAGCACGTAAATGCCGTATAAAAGTACAACGAAGGGAAGAAAAACACCAACCACACGCTCTTATCACAGTGGCCGGCCGCTGGGCCACGAGGCTGCCCAACTCCGCGACCCTCCCCGGAATCCTTGATCCACTCCCCGCACGGGGCTCCGCCCGGACTCCCGACCCCGCCCACCGCGTCACCAGCGCGTCTCCCGAGACTCCTCGGCCGCCCCACCTCTGCCTTCCGCTGTAGCTCCGAGTGCCGCTCCAGCGCGCTCGCGAAGCCGCCCGGTTGCGTCTTAGGCTCCTGAGAATCGGAACTCTTACTCTGAGAACCACTCTCAGTGCCTGCGCTCCGAAAGGGCCTGGAGAAGAGAAACACTCGCAGAAAACGGCTCTCGGCAGCCACAGCACGAGTCCGGCACAAGGTCGCCATGACAGCTTCACAACCTCTGACCTTTGGCCTTCTCTCCGTAAGCGCGCGGGTTACGGGGCGGAGCGACAACAGCCCCGCCCACCTGCCGCAGCGCACTTATGGCCGACGGGCTTGGTTACGTCTGGTACCACCGGGCAGGGAAGGCACCGTAGGGCAGAGGGGACTTAAGCTGAAATTGGTGGGTTAAATCGCTGGTGGCAGGAGGTCCGCTAAACTTTGCGTGGGAAGCGCTTTTAACTTGCAGGAATTTCGCTTCCCCAGCGCTGGGCACCCGTTGGTCTCTTGCAGCTTCTGGTTAAGTGACGTTTGCCGTTCCCCTCGCCTGGATATCCCCTCTAGATGACCGCCTGGCTCTCTCTCCCACGCTCCTCCAGTCTTTACTCAAATATGAAGTTCTCCTTGCTCACCTATTTAGAATTGGAAGCTCCCCTCCCCCCATTAACACTCTGCCCAGCTCCTGTTTTTTTCTATACCACTTAGCACTTTCTAATTTACCATATACTTTACTTGAAATAATCTTTAGTGTATACTCTTCCAACTTTGTAAACTCCGTGAAAACAGGAGCTTTGCTCTTGTACCCCTGGCACTGGGCATACGGTATGGCTGGAGAAATAGTTGTGAAACCCTGGATCCACGTTTGTCCTTGTTTGCCAATCCACCATCTACGTTACAAAACTAGTCTTTCTGAGACGTTTTGTTACTTCTAGATAGCTACTATGCCTGTTAGAGAATTAAGAAGTTTGGAATGTGCCCAAATATTGCTCCACCGGAGACTCCCCCACACTCTTTATGTTCTTCCACTTTTCCCCCCAATGGTAATTCCCAGAATTTGCATACCCTTTTCTAAACTGGGCCTAACACCATACCTGAGGTGTTTACAAATTAAGTTGTCTTTTATCTGGCAGTTTTATATTTAACCGCAATTAATTATTCTAAGGGCAGGTGACACACTCCTTTCCAGTTCATCTGCAAGTACTTTGAGATAAGGAATTTTTGAGACAGGGTCTTGCTCTGTCTCTTGGGCTAGAGTGCAGTGGTGTCATAGCTCACTACAACCTCAAACTGCTGGGCTCAAGCAATTCTCCTGCCTCAGCCTCCAAAGTAGCTGGGACTGCAGGCAACGGAGGCCACCACGCTCAGCTAATTTTTCCATGTTTAGTAGAGATGGGTCTGGCTCTTGCTCAAGCTGGTCTTGAATTCCTGGCCTCCACCAATCCTCTAGCCTAGGCCTCCTAAAATGCTAAGATTACAGGTGTGAGCCACCACGTCCAGCCAGACCTTATTTTAGTAATGCCTTTGACTATGGATTTTAAATTTCTGATGCTCTCAAACTAATGGCATAGACAGCATACAGAATACAGGACATTGGGCCGGGCGCGGTGGCTCCCGCCTGTAATCCTGAAGCTCTCTGGGAGGCCGAGGCTGGCGGATCGTGTGAGCTCAGGAGTTTGAAACCAACCTGAGCAAGGGCGAGACCCTTCTCTAAATAGAAAAGAATTAATTGGCCAACTAATATATATAGAAAAAATTAGCCGGGCATGGTGGCACATGCCTGTAGTCCCAGCTACTTGGGAGGCTGAGGCAGTAGGATTGCTCGAGGCCAGGAGTTTGAGGTTGCTGTGAGCTAGGCTGACGCCAAGGCACTCACTCTAGCCTGGGCAACAAAGTGAGACTCTGTCTCAAAAAAAATAAAAATAAAAAAGAATACAGGACATTGACCTTGGAATGGTGTATAATTGTATGGATCATGTAAGATTTATTACTAGCCAACTCCTGGGTAAGTCCTTACAAATTCAGCAGGGGGTTTAAGATAAATTCTACTCCAGGTGAGTTCTCCCTCTTGACACTTAAACTATTTCCCTTGACCATAAATGGACTCTAAAAACAATTTTGCATTATCTATGCCTGTTGCTACTTCCACTTCCTTTCAGAAGAAAGTGTAAATTGTAAAGAGCATAGCCAATGACTTTTAAGAACCCTGAGTTCTAGTCCTGACTCTAATCCTGATCTTAAGCAGGACAATTTAATGTTGCTGATTTGTAAAACCAAGCTATTGCCCTCTGTCCCAAGTTTAAGGAAGTGCTTTGTAAACTTAACTATTAATACATCAGTACGCACAGAACAAATGGGGTTATTAAGGTCCTAGCTCTAAAATTCAGCAGATGTATTTATATTTTTGTCCCATCTCAGCTAGATAACAATTCCTGAAGGATTGTGACAACAGGCATTTGGAGACAAATCCTGTAGTTTTTAATGTATTTGGTGATGGATGTATGTACTCACAAGATAGGATACATCATCTTGAAGCCTTCAATTTTACTTGTAGACAGACAGTTACTTTCACATTAAACACATTTTTAAAAAATATATGAAATGCAGAATTCATCTGATTTTAAAATGTAGAATTTGTGTCAGCTGACTTCAAGTTATGCCTTAAAACTGTCTGCCTTTGGTAGAGCATCAGAAGCATCAAATGAGAGGAACTATGAAGTACCAAGCAAGTCAAGCAGGATGTCTGCAGACTCTACTTGTCTATACAAGCACGAACAGTGATATGGGCCGTAATGGCAGTGTTTCCACATCTTCATGGCATCTTAAGAGTTCTGATCCTGCTTTAATTACAACTTCTTGCTTTATTAAAAATATAAGCCTCTTTTTTTCTCATGTAGCTTCCAAATTGTTAACACACATTGCAAAAATATTAGTAATGGCAGATGGCAAAGAAAATAGTTCAAGTCTACTAAGAAATGTGATACTTTACATCTACTGGCTATGTTTCATCTACAAAATATTGACACTGCCACGTACCTGAGTAAAGAATTAAAGGTGATAAGTGTAAAATGCCCAGGCACTTCCTGAAAGCTCAGTGAATAGTAGTTATAGGTGGAGATGACATGAAGTTATTAGAAATTCATGCCTCTTAACTACATACGCAAACCTGGGATAATGTCTGGAGGTACAGATTCGGGAGCTACTAGTATCATTCTAGAGGTAGTCATTTCAGCCATAGAAATAGATAAGATCACTAAGAGGATCATGTAGAAATCACAGTCCCCAACACCCAGGCCACGGACCAGCCCTGTTGGGAATGGGTCTGCATAGCATGAGGTGAGCAGTGGTGGGTGTTCAAAGTGTCATCTGTATTTACAGCTGCTCCCCATCACCTGCATCATCGGCATAAGCTCCACCTCCTGTCAGATCAACATTGGCATTAGATTCTTACAGGAGCTTGAAGCCTACTGTAAACTGCACATGCAAGGGATCTAGGTTGCACGCTCCTTATGAGAATCTAATGCCTGATCTGAGGTGGAGCTGAGGCGGTGATGCTAACGCTGGAGAGTGGCTGCAAATACAGATTATAATTAGTAGAGAGTTTGTACAATGAATGATATGTGCTTGAATCATGCTGAAACCATCCCCCCAAACCACTCCCACCTCTGGAAAACTGTCTTCCATGAACCTGGTCCCTGATGCCAAAAGGATTGGGGACCACTGATGTAGAAGGTAACTGGGGGATAGCATTTGAGGAATTGGAAGAACACTAATACTAAAAAATAGTGAAACTGTTAAATAAGAATCCTAGAAACCAAGGAAAACTTTAAAGCATGTGTTGAAGTGGAGAATGTTACCGTGAAAGATCATATCCACTTACAAATATTGAAACAACAAAATTGTGTCTGGTTTTTTACTGTGTTGTACAAAAACCATCAAATAATCACACTACTAACAACCTCAGTGACTGACATCAAAGTTACATATAAGAACTGGCAAGAATTTTAGTTGCCAAATAGGATTTAAGTATGAAATCCTGGCAGGTGATAGCATATGCAGGCCCTACCCACTGAGGGCTTGCAAACTTAAGAGTGAAAAGCCTTTTGGTTCATTGTTATCTCAGACAATAGGGAAATTGTGAAAACTAAGCTTTGCAGGTTTATTTAAAAGTGATACTGGTTTATATTAACTGTGATCCACATGTGGTCTCTATAATTAATCCAATTAGAATGTCATTAAAAATGACAAATCAATGGCCAAGGGTCTCTTCACTATGGGCAAAAATGTAATTATTCATCTGGACTTTAAGAGCTATGAAGAAACACATGACTGGGCACAAGGGCACAGGTCTGTAGTCTCAGCTACTTTGGAGGCTGAAGTAGGAGGCTCACTGGAGCCCAAGAGTCTGAGGCCAGCCTGGGCAACATAGTGAGACCCTCCCCCATCTTCACCCCCCAAAAATGAAAAAGAAACACATGATCTCGACAAACATATGTAGCATCTCCTCTGGCACATATGCAGCAAAAAAGTTAGTTAATAAGTGCCTTTTGGTAGCCAGCATGTAGCTTTTTCAGTTTTGCTTGATTTTTTGTTGTTTTTTTTTTTTTTTCCTTGAGACAAGAGTCTCACTCTGTTGCCCAGGCTAGAGTACCATGGTGTCAGCCTAGCTCACAGCAACCTCCAACTCCTGGGCTCAAGCAATCCTTCTGCCTCAGCCTCCCAAGTAGCTGGAACTACAGGCACGCGCCACCATGCCCGGCTAATTTTTTCTATATATTTTTAGTTGGCCAATTAATTTCTATTTTTAGTAGAGACGAGGGTCTCGCTCTTGCTCAGGCTGGTTTTGAACTCCTGACCTTGAGCGATTCGCCCGCCTCAGCCTCCCAGAGTGCCAGGATTACAAGTGTGAGCTACTGCGCCCAGCCTTGATATGTTGATTCAATAGGATTTTTCATGGTTTCTTTACATATCCAGAACATGAAGGGTTTGGAGAGAGGATGCATAATAGGCTTGCCCCTTTCCTTAACAGACAGGTAATACATACAAAAGAACCCATACCCAAATCATAGAATTTTTATTGTTTTCAAATACTATACAAAAAAATAGACAGTATGTATATTTTAACAGATCCAGAAACAGTCCAAATTAAACATTTTCTTCCCCTATTTCAAGTTACTTTGAGATGCTACAATGATAATCCAATTACTGAGTTCTATTCTCTTCCATCCAGTCACTTGGCCTCATAAGCATAAGAATTCTTGCTTTATTTCCCACAAAGTTTAAATTAAGGACATCCCTTTTTGTAAGAAAGGAATTATCTTCAGGGATATTTTCTTTTGCACTTTTTGAGTCCTTAAATATCTGAGATTTCATGCTCTTGTTTTCTTCCAGTGTTAAACAAAAAACACAATAACCAGGACTTCTTTCTAGTATTTCCATTAATTACTGTTTCAAATTCCTTAAATATGTGTGAATTCATGTTGAATCTGCTACAAAGACCATTTTGAATAAGTCTAAATCTATGTCTATTTTTCTAAAT
This sequence comes from Microcebus murinus, assembly GCF_040939455.1. Classification (NCBI taxonomy): domain Eukaryota; kingdom Metazoa; phylum Chordata; class Mammalia; order Primates; family Cheirogaleidae; genus Microcebus; species Microcebus murinus. The sequence goes on along the minus strand of NC_134110.1, from coordinate 78,888,078 downwards.
TCATCTTCACTCTTTGTACTACTTCTTTAAGGGGCAGAGTACTTTACAATAGATTAATTTTTATTTTAGATTAAATGTATGTAGATGTCTAGAAAAGTGATTCTCCAATTTCTTCTTTCACAACCATCCCCAATACGCACTATGTATACCCATCCCACTTCCCACCCCTATTTCTATCATTTCCCCCCCAATTGGGCCATAAAGGGATTTGAGGATATTTTTCCTCAACTAAAACTGCCATCTCACTCAATTTTGCCTTGTTGAAAAGATAGTAATAGGGCAGGACACCCAAGAAACAATGTGATAAAAAGATGTTGGAATAAAAAAAATTAAAGACTAGTTGGCAGAAAATAATTTAACAGTTATGTTGAATCACCACAATATTTCCATAGAAAGATAAATTTCTGCAGATCCACTTTTTGGGGACAATGCTTCAACAACCTTTACCTTAAATCCTCTAAAAGGAAATTATTTAGAATATGTTAATATGATACCATTAAGCAATGATTTAAAATGGATGGTTAAAAAACTCTTTTTTTTTTATCATAGACAACAGTTGATTCTTTAACACAACAAGCTTTTTCCGGACCATTGGTCTCATAATAAATATTAAGACCTATACTATTGATATACAGAATTTACTAAGCTTTTCACATGTAATAGAGCATAGTTTTAATTGCATCCAAAATGCTAACAAAAAAGCTCTAGCAATCAAGAATGGCAACATGTTATTTCATAACAATCAACACTTGTGGCTTTTCAAATTTGGTTTTCATAAGATAATTTATCCTGAAGTAAATCTAGCCATGCTTTTAAAAAATGCTTTAGGTCACTCCAAGCTTGGCAGTTAACATTTGGCATAAACAATAAAACAACCACAACTTGATAAATAACAAATACAACATTGTAGGCCATAAACATATACAGCATAAAGCAAAAGTGGTGGTGATGTGTAAGTAGTTATTAGAATTGAGTACCTTGGCCTCTGCAAATTCGTCCAGAGGCCATGATTCACTCAGCCCCAACGCTCAGTTCTCAAAAAAAAAGAGGCAGTGTCTACAGTATCCTTTTACAACTTCTAACACATTGAAAACAAACTAAGTAGAAAAATGATGAGTTGATTTTTATTAATGCTTTACAACCTCAGGAGTTATCACCAACCCCTTAGTACAAAAAATGCTCAAGTTATATTAGTCTTATAACTCTGTGTGCTTATTTTAAATGGTGCTAAATGGATTAAATGAAGACAACAATGTTTCACCTAATGTGATTGATTTTGGTGTTTTTACAGCAATCTAGATCTAAAAGACTTTCAGTTTGAATTGACAAGAATGCTTATATTTTAACCTACTGATAATACAATATGCTTGATTCAGAATGTTATTTTGTCAATTTACTCAAACTAGAATTTTAACCTGGTAAAAAATTAGTTGATATGAGTGACATAGTAACCAGTACACTGAAATGGTTACTGTCATAAATGGAGACAAGGATGGAGGGGAGAGGAGTTCTACTCTCATCACCTACAAGTTTGATTATTGTACACATTGTCACTTACAAAACTGTAACAAATTAGATGGAGAGCTGTTTATGCTAATCTGGTGTCTTCAGATACCCAAGATGTGTACCTTGTACCTAAACAGTGTTTATTCCAAAATACCTATTTGTAGCTGGTAGCTCTTCCCTTAAAGGTAAAGAAAATATACGCAAACTTTTAATAACTAGGAATCAGAAAATGTTAAAGAACAATTTTAATTAGGAATCAAATATACAGAGATTCAAAGAGAAAAGGAAATCTTGTAGAAGCCAAACTGGCATCCCACATCTAGAGCAATTTTGCAAAGTAAGAAAGTGACTATGACAACCTGCAGCTTCTTAGATCCTTCTAGTGAGTGTCCCCAGGTACTATAAGTGTTTTTAATAATGGTGTTTCCTAAATAAAGGGCCTTAAATACACATTAAAGGGTGTTGCCTAGGAATAGAGGTGAAGATATTTTCATTTTGTTTAACCCACAAACTATTTGGTCAAAGGAATATGTAAAGCTAAATAAAAGCACATCTGGTAGAAATTCATGACAATGAATGTTGACAAGATGTGCTTGGATCTTGCTTGCAGCATCTGGCAGTGGGTAGCAGAACAAAGGTAGGAATCTCACAGGCTCTCCTGTGTGGGTTCTGGAAGAGGCTCCGTGGCGGTGGCACTAGCATTTGCAGTTGAATTCAAGACTTCTCCAAAATCACCGCCAGCAGGCTTGGTTCCCCCTACTTTGGACTTTTAAAAAAAGTTCATAAAAGGAAAAGACATCATGAAACATAAAATTAGCTGATTCTGCATAAAGTAACTGTAATTTTACTTTCAAGAACAAATAAATCAGGAACCTAATAGCTCAGTGATTAGTATGTATGTATGGAATTTAGTACTGTTGTAATGTTGACTGTGGTTTCATAGCAAAACTTATGCATTCTTTTTTGAACTACTCAGACTGGTAAATTCTATACTTTCTCCTTTTTTCTCCCTGTCTGCTAATTGTTCTTCACATGGAAATCTGTCTAAAAAACTTTGTAAGGTCTATTACTTTAAAATATCTATGAACTTTCTTTATACTTGGATAACATTTTGTATTGCATCAAAGTGTTCATTCAGCTACACTCATTCAAGAAATATTATTGAGTACAACAAAGATAATGTATGTATTTTTCCCAGTTACAGTAAAGCTTTCTAACCTTTTACTACTTAAAGTGTGGTCCAAGGACCTACATACCCAACATCACCTGGGATCTTGTTAGAAATGCAGAATCTCAGACATCCCCTCGACCCCCAACTCAACTCCAAATAGAGTTTAAAAAGATCCCCAGGTGGGCCAGGCACGGTAGCTCACACCTGTAATCCTAGCACTCTGGGAGGCTGAGGTGGGAGGACTGTTTGAGCTCAGGAGTTTGAGACCAGCCTGAGCAAGAGAGAGACTCTGTCTCGACTAAAAATAGAAAGAAATTAATTGCCAACTAAAAATATATATATATATATATATATATATATATATATATATATATATATATATATATATATATATATAACTTAGCCAGACATGGTGGTGCATGCCTGTAGTCCCAGCTACTCAGGAGGCTGAGGCAGGAGGATTGCTTGAGCCCAGGAGATTGAGGTTGCTGTGAGCCAGGCTGATGCCACGGCACTCACTCTAGCCTGGGCAAGAGTGAGACAGACTCTGTCTCAAAAAAAAAAAAAAAAAAAGATCCCCAGGTGATTCCTGTGCACATTATAGTTTGATTACCCTAGAAGCACAACTCCAAGCTACGTACTGAAATTTTGTCAATAATTGTTTATTTGAATGAATATATCCTGCCTTACATTTATACAATATTTTATGCTTTTCAAAACCCTTACACATAACATGTCACTTTACCCTCTTCAACACAGATGTATCTATGCTCTCTCACTGTGTTACATCTCATGATTATCCAACAGGACAACTAACATTAAGAAACCAGTCAGTGACCAAGGATGCAATAAGCTCACAGGGGATGTGAACTTGACCTTCCTCTTAGCTCAATCTTAACTGACTGGGCAGAGACTCATTAACAACTACAATCTAGTTGAAATTTTCCCTCATTGTTTTTGATTTCCCATCCAAATATCTTTTAATTGTTTGGGAAATTTGTATAGCATATCTATTATTTATTTATAGAATTTACTAAAATACATTCCTTAATTATAAGAAAATATCAAGATTCCTTGCAATTCAACATGTCTAAAACTGAACTCCTCCCCCACAACTGGCCCCTTCTCTCTATATATATTTTTTTCCTAAGGCAGGGTCTTCTTGCTCTGTCTCTCGGGCTAGAGTGCAGTGGAGTCATCATAGCTCACTGCATCTCAAACTTCTGGGCTCCAGTGAGCCTCCCAAGCTGCTGAGACTACAGGTGTGTACCACCATGCCCGGCTGATTTTTCTATTTTTGGTAGAGAAAGTCTTGTACTTGGCTCAGGTTGGTCTTGAACTCCTGGCCTCAAGTTATCCTCCTGCCTCAGCCTCCCAAAGTGCTAGGGTTACAGGCATGAACCACCTTCCCTGGCCTTCTAATCTTTTTTTAAGACTACTTTAAATGGCAGTAAGCACCTACCTAGTTGCCCCAACTCAACACCTAGGAGTTGTCCTTGATCCATATCCATCTTGTTCTACATCCAATTAATCTTTTTTCTGCCATTTGTCACTTCTAAATACCTCAAGACTTTGTCACACTGTACTACCTTAATTCACTCTACCATCATCTCTGGGGCCCCAAGCTTCAAACATTCCCCTCAACCTAAAGGTCTCCATTTATATTACTGTGTCCTCTGAGCGACCTTCTCTGACCTTCCCTCCTGCCAAGGTAGATGAGGTTCCTACTACTTGTCCTCATTGCACCCTGAACTTTCCCTGTCATAGCCCTTACTTCACTTTATTTTCATTGCCTATTTAATTGTCTGAACATCTTATAGAAAGGATCTATATCTCTCTTGCTCACTGTGGTACCTCTAGTGGCTAATACTCACTGCACTGCATGGCACATGACGAACACTCAATAATCACAGATCAATCAATCAATCCAGAATCCAAATGTAGTATGTGTAGACCTGATGTTCAATGGAATATAAATTTATGGCCAGGCATAGTGGCTCACACCTGTAATCCTAGCATTCTGGGAGGTCAAGGCGAGAGGATTGCTTGAGCTTAAATGTTTAAGACCAGCCTAAGAGGGAGACCCTGTCCCTACTAAAAAAAATAAAAATAAATAGATAAATAAGTCCTACTTATAAAAAAATAAAATTAAATATAAATTTAGCAAAATTATATCCCAAGCATACAATTTTATTTTATAACTTCCTTGGGATATCTGTTTAACACACTATACTTTTTAAAAATTACTTTTTAAGGCCGGGCACAGTGGCTCACGCCTGTAATCCTAGCACTCTGGGAGGCCAAGGCAGGCAGATTACTCGAGGTCAGGAGATCGAAACCAGCCTGAGCAAGAGCGAGACCCCGTCTCTACTATAAATAGCAAGAAATTAATTGGCCAACTAATATATATAGAAAAAATTAGCCAGGCATGGTGGCGCATGCCTGTAGTCCCAGCTACTCGGGAGGCTAAGGCAGGAGGATTGCTCGAGCCCAGGAGTTTGAGGTTGCTGTGAGCTAGGTTGACACTACGGCACTCACTGTAGCTTGGGCAACAAAGTGAGACTCTGTCTTCCAAAAAAAAAAAAAAAAAATTACTTTTTAAAAAATCTGAATGGTGCCTAGTCACATTTTAAAAGATTACAATTTACAGAGTCTAAACATATTCAGGAAGAGAGTATATAATAAATGACCTGGAAGTTTCTCCTCATCTCCAACATCAAAAGGACACAGGGTGCCTGGCTTTCCAACTAGCCATTTCAAAAACTAATGCTTACAGCAGATTTCGAGGAGAAGCTGTAACAGTCCTAACAATATTGAGAACTGAATTACATACAGTAAGCCTCGACTTACTGCAACTACAGTTCCTTTTCAAATATATGACTTGACGTTAAGAAGAAGAAAAAGCGGGTCTCTTGGAATGACTATGATATATTTTAATACATCAAATACATATCGGGCAATGTACCACGGAGTGTTCTAAGCCCCTGAGAAGCAACAGTGAGCGAAAAAACCAGGTCCCTCCCTGCATTCATGGGTTCGCAAAGCATCATGATAGTGGAGATTGAATAAACAAGTCATAGGACTGTGTGTACAGTGTGATTCCTTTTTGAAAAACATTCATATATTTGCACACAAACAGAAAAGGTATGTGCTGTTTGTTATGTGCCAGAAAAAAAGATCCAGATCACTTTTAATAAACATACCTGCTTCTATAGTTTTTAAAAGATGCATTTAAATATAAGTGACTCAAAGTTCTAAAAGACTAAACTGAGTATTTAAGCTGATTTATTAAAAAAACACTTAAGATATTATTTTTAATCCTTAAAATATATCCATTGTAATTATCAGAGTTAGTTAGGAAAAATGAACATAAGGCTTTATATTAATATTAATATGAACTGTGTCTGTAGAAAGGATCAGGTAGTGGATGGGAACTAGATGACCTTTTAAGGTTGCTTGTGATCCAAAGACTTGATGATTTTGTAGTTTTGAATATGATCTTTAAGATAATACAATTTAAAAACCAATAAAGCTAATCATTATGGGAAAATATTCACCACCATTAAAATCAAAGAAATAAAAAAAAATAGTGAATTATCAATGACAATCATGGCATCATCATCCTAATAAAAATGTTCAATAATTGAGGACCGAAAAAATAATTTCTATTATAAGGTAATGTACAAGCAGCCATTACACATAATACTGAAGGAGAATACTGAATGGTACAGGAAAATGTTTATGATATATGGTTGATTCTTTTTTAAAGTATAACAGCATAGTACTACTATATACAAATATTAATCTCTGGGTGGGCAGATCAATTTTTTTGTTTTCTCTTTTGTGCTTCCTATATTATTCTTAATTGTCTATAATAAATTTATATCAGATTTTGTCCAATTGCAAAAGTATTTGAAATGAATAAAGCAAAAAGCAGCACAAATTTCTGAAGTGCTATTGCTTTCTAAATTGTACATTTCCTTTCAGCATTTAGCAGGCTGTGCTATAACATACACTAAAAAAATATTAATTAAAAGAATACATAATATCTTAAATGTCTATTAATAACATAAAAGAGTTCCTAAAGTTCTTTAAACATTTTTAGAAAGAAATACTAATGTGAATGATTTACCCACACCAAAGAAAAGTTAAGGCACCAAGCAGTGTATCACAAAGATCCTATTCATCTCTCTACTTGCCTTTAAGTTTTCAACCTTTTCTTCAAAGGATTTGAAAGTTGGGGAGTTTCTATGGAGAGAAAAGAAAAACAAATAGTAAAATTACAAATACTAAAAAAAAAAAAAAAAAATCTAACAATTTATAAAACATCTTTAATTTATGATTAGATTATATTCCTCTTCGACATTATTCTCAATCAGCAAAAGAACAGATATATATCTGTATCATATGTGTGCAGGTATATACACAAATATTATGATGCAAGATTATCAACTTCTGATGCAGTATTTCTAAGAATGTGCTTTTGCTTCCATGAAGAGAGCCATTCATAGACAAGTGATACATTAATAGACAAGGTCAAGTATATGTGTGAGTAGAGGGAACAAAGTCAGGTAAAACATCAATTCTGTCACTTCCCCAACCAACTTGTCATGGTCCAAGAAAATGCCACCATTAGATCAGTTTAATTTTGGTGAAGGCACTACACTCTAAAACTGTTTAGATTGGCATCCTGCCTGGCAGGATTCCTACGTGAAACCGTATCATCCAAGCAAGACAAGCAGACTACATACACTTCCATACCAGGGATCCTAATTCCCAGGGAGCAGCATAATATACAGGGAAAAAGGAAGGGGGAAGGACCAAAAGGAAGGGAGAAGCACAGAAACTTGGCTTTGCCTACTTCACAGTGTTGCCCCAACTGACAGAGAGAACACACTCATCCCACAGGACAGGTGCCTTCTGTTCATCCATATTAAGTAGAATCATAGCGCCTTTGTCTCTCACACATGGGTTTCCAAAGCTGCTATCCTAGCCACCTGACATTGAATATCCTTCTTACTACCAAGATGACAAGGCCAAGAAGGGAACAAGGGGTTTCCCTCCCTCCCACAGTGGTGACAGCAGAAGAGTGTAAGAGGATGCTTCTCAAAGCGTGGTCCCCAGACCAGCTTCAGCAGCCACTCTTGGGAACCTCTTAGCAATGCCCATTCTCAGGCCCCGCCCCACCACCACAGAACCAGAAACTCTAGGTGTGAAGCCTGGCAAGCAGGGTTTTAACAAGCACCCCAAGTGATTCCGATGTACTGTAAAGTTTAAGCCAAGTATCTAGTATCTATTGTTAAAAATCCTCTGCCTTTCTAGAGAGGTTAGGTGAGGTATTAACAACAATATGAACCAAACCACTTGCAAGTGCTTACTGATAAAAGCAGATAATAGAATGAAACCATGGTTGGCTCCAAATGTCACACTGGGATGAGGGAAGGGAAAATGGGGAGGATGGAAGAAAAGAGGAGCATAACTAAAGCTAATTTAGACAAAGGCGGTGGGACACCCATATCCAGGAAAAGAAAAGGGTTATTAGACAAGTAGTGCTTACTTTGTCAAGTAAACAGATTTCAGAAATGAAACAAAATAAGGGTTTTTACAAAGTAAAATAGAAATAATTCTTTGTTTTTAGTTCCCAAATATTTAATGGATTTCTTGCACCTATGTCAACATTAGAGAAAGAGTAACTGAAAATTGATAGTGTTAAACATGCAGTTTGTTTAGAATAGAATTTTAGGCCCCTACTTCAGGACAGTTCAGGTTAAACATCTAAGCAAAGAATAAGAAAGCATAAGACCAACTACATTTCATAAAAATATACTTTACCTCATAGCAGGCATGCTAATTGAATGTTGAATGGAGCGTATACTAAGGGGCAGCATTAAAAAGAAATAGAAATGAAGTTAGTATAGTGGTGATTTGACATTACAAAAAGCCAAAAAGACATAGCTGTCTAGTCACTTTATTCTTTCAGCACATGAAGAATTATCTATTTTTTGAGGTGGAGGGGATCCAAAATTATTTCAACATAATTTGCTTTTATTCAGGAGCCAATTTAATCCTAGTAGTTATTAGAGCTAATAACACAATCTTGCATTTTTGTAGCACTTTGAAAACTGTAAAGCACTTTTACCTGGATCTTTAAGGCATATAGCATCAAGGCCCCAAAGTTAAATGATTTACCCAAGATCACAGCAGAATCAAAAATAGGACTTGGGTCTTTGGGACTCCTAATTTGATGTTCACCGCCTCCCCTCAAAAATGAAGTGTGCACACAGACACACATATACACACACAGGCACGGGCACTCAAGGCCAGGGAAGGGCTCTTGCAGCCGACTTTCTCTCAGATATTTGTTCCCAGGCCAGAACAGGAAGGTTCCAAAAATCAATTGCCTATTTGACAACGTTGAGTGATTTTAAAATTGCATCTCCTGCCTCAGTAGTAATCTTAAATAGTACCAGTTTTCCAATAAGAGACACTGTACTTCATCTGAATTAAAGGCCATTCAAATAACATTTTGCCTCATATCTCACTCGGACCAACATCTCACTCAAGGACAACGCAGTTCATTGACTGTTCAGGTTTAAGGTTACCTACTCTTAGCCATCTCCCATAGAAACCTCCTCACGAGATGAGAGTACCTTAATTTGGGGGCTTGTAAAATCATTATATTCTGCTGATATTGTTACTTAGCTTATAATATTTTCATCACTGATCCAGCTTTTTAGGTAAATAATCTTTCCTTTGGGTAAAATAGATAGTTCAAAATATTAATTCTCAATTGCATTTAAGTATTTTGTGTGTTTACAATTTATTTTTCTCAAAGACTCAATTGTTACCAATGATAATGTGTTGAATATAGCTCCTCAACTCTAGTTTTGTAATATGTGATAACATGGAGTATGATCTTGATATCCATCAAAATATGCTGGCAGTTTGTGTAACCAAGATAATCAACGAAATATTTAGACGTCTCTGTACTTGATGTCTTCTGTAACAAGAAAAGATCCGTGTAACTCAGCATTCTCTCTATGCTACATGTTGGTGGTTGACACCTTGGGTATAAGACTACAATTTATTCTGGGAGGAATCTGCTAATTATTTTTCGACTTGATCTACTAAAGTGTGTTGGTCCCACATTTTAAGGACAGAGGTTAACCAAAAACGTCCTTATAAATATACACCACCACAACTCCAAATATCACCTGCCCTTCCTCAGACCCTTCAAAAGAAGCTGCCTGGAACAGCCACACTGCCACACACTACCCTCCACCACAACTAATGCCATAACTGCATCAGTGGAGCACCACCCATCACAGCTAACCTCCTGGTTAAAAAAGAAAAAGGAGTTAGGACAATGAAGATTCTCATCCTGGCATATTGTAATTAGGACACTAAGGCTGCTGGATCAGTTAGTGGCAGGTACTTCAGCTAGAAAGTTACAAAGACTTAGATGTTGAAGGTGAAAGCTGCAAGAACACAGAGGAAGCCAGTTCCCAAAGAAAAAAATAGAATATAAGCACTTCTGAGAGAGGTAGAGGAAATGAGGGAGAGATGATCGTGCAGGGAATAGGGCAAGGTGGAAGAAGAACGGGTTTCTTAAGTTTCCTTGGTTTCTGGAAGCTTCCTGGAAGCTTCCACGTCAATTTTCCAGTGAGCAGGGCTGGTTTAGGTGGGGCCTGGGCTTTTCCTTTCCTCTCCTTAGATTACAAAAGAACTTTGTTTCTGTGCAACACATTCTCCTTTTTAGTTGAGCTACTTGACATAGTTTTCTGTTCCTAATAATCAAAAGACTCTTCACTAGAACATTCATTTTGGTAGAGATTACCAAATTCTGGCAACAGAGGGTGAGTAATGGCCAAACATGTGATACATTCCTTGTCCATGGGACTCATACATTGAATTGGATAGTATCAAAATTGAGAAATGGGTAAAGTGCACACTTCAGAAATTCAGAGTTAATTCTAGTCATTGTCCCTGAGCCCCTACATAAAAGACTGCTTCCTCCAACATTTAATCCTTTGGATTCTATACCACTTTAACCAGCACTTACTGACTTAATATGTTTAAGTGGTAATATATAAGGGAAGGCAAGGAAGTGATTCAAATATGGTATTTATTTTGTGAAAAATCACTGAATTGAATGGTTTTGAGCATCTTTCTGTGTGTGTTATATTTTGCTTTATTGTGAGATAAATACACCCATCAGAGAATGAAATCAATTAATAGAGATTCAAAGTCAAGGTTTCCCTGCTTTTGAGGTAGCTATTTTAGCAGGAAGAATAAGAAGCACGTATCAGTTTCAATTCTATCCAGTACTGGATCTTCTCCACAACCAATATTAGATGAAATTCCATTTTGTTGGTAGCTAGTTGTAATCTAACTATAGGCCCTGTCTCTCTTCTCTACGGGAAGTTACACGAAACTTCAACTTGCCTCAACTTGTACATCCTCTCTAATTTCATTCAAGTTTAAATATAAGATGGAAAACTTCAAAAGCAAAAAGTCAGGTTGCTGCTGGACCAGAATTACCACTAACAGACAGGCTGTGAGCATCAGTTACTATGCATAAAGCAAATTTTGTTAAAATTTTCTACCTTGATTTGTAACCCTCGACTATTTTAATCTGTAGTCAAAGTAGGAACGTAAACCTGGGTTCCTCAAAACAATGAAGAAAAAAAAGAGGACAACCTGCTATTCACTCATGGAGTACTTTTCAATCTTACTGTATTTGCTTTTACTTTGAAAAAGTTATTCTTTTAAAAAGCTGAACTGATTTGTTTTTAATTTTCCTTGTTTCTTACAGTTATTTGATCTTTTCATTCTAATAATAAGAGAGGAGAGGTAGAGGAAGGAGAAGCAAGGAGGTAGTAGCAGGTGGAGGAAGAGAAGGAAGAGTTAATGGCTACCATGTTGGCATGCTTACTCTGTGCCAGGCATGCTTTTATGAGCTATCTATATATTATTATTACATTTTGCCTTCACACAATCTCTTGACGTAGGTGGTGCCAGTAGTTACTGTCCAAAGTAACTGCTGGTAGTGCATAAAGGGGCACTGTCTTAAACCATCACTGCTCTGGGGAAGCACAGGAGGACAGTGCAGGCTTTGGACCTAGGGTGTGCTGGGTTCCAATCCTGGCCATCAGCTATGTACACCTCCTGTGCCACCTTGGGGAAGTCAGTGCAATCTCTCTATGACTCAGTTTGACTCAGTTTCCTCATCTGTAATATCAATAATAGCACCTACTTTAGAAGTATTATATATATAGTCTTGCCGACCATATAAGTGGTAACCGTCATTGTTATAAAGGATGATTTTAACGGAAACACAAATTAACATCACTTCATTTTAGAATATACTCTTTTAAAGCTTTCCAGTTGCAGCCAGCTCCAAAGCTAGCAACCAAAAAATATATATTTCTCCCTACCCTCAAACTAAGGCATAAGGCAAATATCTAAATCCCAAGTACTAATTGACTACGTAAAATAACAACTGTTGCTTAGTCTAATACATTCAAGTTGGCAAAACTATTAATAGTATATTTTCTCCTTTTATATCCATAACTACCTTAGAGAGTGAAATCATTGGCATACGTTTGTCAGGTAAGATGGACTCAGAACAAAGTGTGAGATTAACCAACTGTTTCACAGCACTCTGCAAAGGAACCTCCTACAATCCATCTCCATGGAAGAAAAGGACTTGCTGCTGGGATTGGAACACTCAAAAATCTATGGTCCAAACTCCCTCTCCTTGGACAGTTCTTGGGGGAACATGACTAGTTATTTTCCTCTGTGACTTACATGATCTAAAAAGATGTGTTTTTTCTTTACATATGTTAGCACATTAAATCAGATTACAAACAGGACTTCTTGGCCTAGAAATTATTTTGTAAAGAGACTTTACGTAACCTTTCATCTGTATGAATTATACAGTTTAACTTTCAAAAGATAATCTTACTTCTGTCATTTCCAATTTTTTTTTTTTTTTTTTTTGAGACAGAGTCTCACTTTGTTGCCCAGGCTAGAGTGAGTGCCGTGGCGTCAGCCTAGCTCACAGCAACCTCAAACTCCTGGGCTCGAGCGATCCTTCTGTCTCAGCCTCCCGAGTAGCTGGGACTACAGGCATGCGCCACCATGCCCGGCTAATTTTTTTATATATATATCAGTTGGCCAATTAGTTTCTTTCTATTTATAGTAGAGACGGGGTCTCACTCTTGCTCAGGCTGGTTTTGAACTCCTGACCTTGAGCAATCCGCCCGCCTCGGCCTCCCAGAGAGCTAGGATTACAGGCGTGAGCCACCGCGCCCGGCCATTTCCAATTTTTAATCACAAGCCTTACTTTAACCTCCACATACTAAAATGCAATATATATTCATTAAAAGCAAGACTGAAAATGGTAATGTATAATCTCAATTATATTTTTCAAAAGGGAAAAGTGACTATATAAGGAGCCAGAAAAAAGCAGCAAAACTTTTGTTTCTGATGAATTAATAAGACAGAACATATTGAGCCATACATAGGTACATTTGCTTAATCTTTTTAAAGGTATATAAAAAAAGAACACTGATATGTACTGATGAAACATAGTTCTCAATAGCCCTTACATATTTTTATATTTTATATTCATGTTTATATCACATCTAACCAGGTATTTTATAACCAGGTACTAACAGGGCTCTTTCATTCTTATCTCATCCCAAGACCCCACTTTCTTCTCCCCCTCCGCTCAAAGATTTTAAGCTGTAATAAAATCCGTGTCTGTTTTGTGCTTATCTCCGTGGGTCCTGTCCACAGTAGACACACTAATGTTAGCAGAATGGATTCTGTGACTGAATGTGTATTCAGTTACCTACAGCATTTAGGCCATTTTTAATTGAACACCAGAGATACACAATCACCTCCTATTATTGGCAACTTTTTGTTTAAAGCATAATTTTCATTTTAAATAATTCAACATTTAGAGCTTATATATCCTTATGATTTACTCTGACTTCCAGGGCTAAATGTCACCAAGACAGGAGCTATAAGTACCTGTTTGCTTCCTTAAGAAGCCAAATAGCTACACTCCCACAAGTAATTGCTTGAGAAGGCAATTTGCATTAATAGGAACAGAGGTGAAGACTACTATAATATTATCCTTCCTGCTTACACTCTAAATGCCTTCCTCCACCTTAGTTTCCTCCAACAACTAAATGAATAATCAGTCTGCAAGGGAGAGAGGGGAGGGGTTTGCTCAGCATCACAAAGTCTCTTTCTATAAGGCATGATCTGAGCTAACATCTTCTCAATGTGCTTTCTTTTTAGCCTAATAAACTCTTCCCTTTTGCAAACCATAAAGTTGCCTTACACGCACAGTTAAAAGAAATAATAAAATAATACAAAACTATAAGCTAGTAAAACAAGTATTTAAAAATGCCATATGATGGCAAATTTTAGCTCATGTATATTTTACCACAATTAAAAAAGAAAAAGTAGCGTAACCCATATAAGATGGAAGACTAACAGCATGAAGCAGTGCATATGCACTCTATTACAACTCCATAATAAGACCCAGGTGAAGAATTCCAACATCCTTACAAAAGCACCAAAGAAACAAAAGCATCAAAAACAAACAAACAAAGTCAGACATTAAAAGGGAGGAATTCTGCATGCCATGGTAAAGCTGCTTCTTTTTACAAAAAAAAAAAAAAAAAGTAAAAAAGAAACATCAAAATCATTTCCATACCCCTTGAACTACAGTGTCAAATACTTCTTTTAATTTATACATTACTCATGGTATACAAGAAATCCTCCCTTGAAATTAGGAATTCACTAGAGAAAAAGATACTCCAAATGCAAGAAAAATTATGTAGTGGACAAACATGACCAACCAACGTGGCATGATCATCTAATCTCAGCATACTTGTCTTAAGCAACTGCTAGACTGCAGTGATGGTTCAAACTCTCCTTACCTAAAGGAATGTGAAAAGGCTTGCAATCTGTAAGAAGCCAGAGTAAGCATTAAAAAAGAAAGGAAGTTCTGATAAATCTAAAACAATTAAATAACCTACTTTTAAAAAGTGGTATAATGTTTTACCTGGGCTCTAAAGTACTACACAATTCAGTCAGCATAAAAAGAAATCAAAGCACCTAATAGATGTATATATAATTGTCAAAAGAGTTCAAGAAAGCTATTATTTATTACATTACGCTCAGAATGATGATAGTCCAAATATAACAAAGCAAGGAATTTAGTTCTTTTGGTGCAAAGTGTAACACATTAATTGACCTATTCAACTGACAAAATTCTGGTTGTAAAATCTACTTTCCCCACAAAAAATGAAAAACACAAAGCCATGCAATCTGAGCATTTGTCATGTTTTGTTTTGTTCTAAAACACACATCTTGCATGCCAACAGAAGCTCACTTAAACCACATTTGTCACTGGCAGCAATATTCTAATCCACGTGGGAAGAAGGGGACACAAAAGTACCATGAAGCGGTTTTATCAAAATGGCAAGGAAAATTCTGCAGACTAAGCTAAATACAGAGGGCAAATAAAAAGCAATGGCTCAAAAAATCAAGATTTGGGCCTAAGCATGATGGAGATATGGCTCATAGGTTAGTACAAATCAGTGCATGAATGGGCATGTTGTAATCGCATCATGGTATAAAAATGTCATGCACAGAAAGTAAAGCCAGGCCTCAATTCAAGTGTGCACTTCAATGCTCCTGTACTCTTCCCCAGTGAGACACCAGGCTCTGCCCACAATCACAAGTTTGCAACCACCAGAGACATACTTACCCTGATGCTCATGAAGGACTGAAAATGAGACACAGACGTTCACAACCAGAATTTTTCAACAACCTTAAATGGATTCATGAGAAGATCATTTTGAAGTTAGAATGCTATGCCTAAGAGAAGTGAGGCGAGCATTTCAGGTCCTGGTTTGAAGGAGTGTTCTCCCTCATGCTAACAGAAGAATCCAGCATCGGCCAGAGCCAAAGTCAGGAAACAAATGCAACCACAGTAACAGTTTCATTTGCCTTAGCTACTCAGTAAGCAAGGAAAAATGAAGACATACTTTACATCTTCCAGCTTTTTGGTGATGACGGAGCCAACAGATGAGAAAGCAGCTGAAGCCTTCTGTCCGGCCTGAGTCAAGGTTTCAGATGTCTTCTTGTATCTGCATGAAATTATAAACAAACAGAGCAAAGTCAGCTAACTTTTCCAACATCAATTATTTCAAGTGCAGTGGTCACCACCTATTGGAGAACTCTTTAAAAAAAGTATTCTTAACAACTTCTAAGATCCTTCATAACTACCTCCGTAGCATCATCGCAGCATCTTATACTTTAACCATCATCTCAGGCACAATGTTCTGCAGTTCTCTAGTCCAGCCGGAAACACAGAGGCCTAGCAAGGCAGGGCCAATGAAGTCAGGGTGAGGGCTAAAAATAGTCATGGAACAAAAACAAAAATGAGCCAAAATCTGAAAGAAATTATACCACCTGTTCCTTCCTTTTTCATGTAAGCCAAACAAAACAAAAATGAAATAAAATTCCTCAGATGCCTTTTACAACTTGACCTCCTAAAAACAAGGGGCCAGAAGCAACAAGCAGGTTGAGATGAGCAGGCCCCCCATGTGTATTTAATTATCCAAATATACTTTATGGGCATGAAGAATTTTTTAAAATTTTGCATGTCTGTATAGCTACCAAATAAGGACTTGCTGGGCTCTCAGCATATTATGTAAAAGATATAATACTTAAAATGATTCTAGTATGATATTTGCTATAATGCAAAGATGTAATTTACCACCTCCTTCCCAGCTACCCAGGGATCGGAGAACAAAAAAAGAAAAACAAAAACCACCAAAAAAAAAAAAAAAAAAAAACACAGAACAAAAGAATATGGTATCTACCAAAAAGGTTAAGACTCCCATATTACTGAAATGAATGTTCAGGCATTTTTACTTACCCTGCCAAGATCAAATACCAAGAATAAATGGGGTTTAATGTAATACAGTCAAAGACTAGTTTCCTGCATGCTTTCCCATTGTCAACTTACATCGATAGAAAATGGACCAAAAGAATGGGCACCTGAGTACTGTCATGTCAGATGCAGTTGGCTTCACTGCTGACCGTTAAATTATGAAACAACTCTAAGCTCATCAGCTTAGCAGATGGGCCTGAATACAGGAGACAGAGCAGTTCAGAATCTGTTGCTAGAAGCTTGCTCCTCCTTGTGCCAGGAAACGAAACTGCATCATGATAATACTAAAACATAACTATGTGTGATCAAAAAGACAAAAAGCTTAAGAGATTGGACTCTGCCACGAGCACATATCAGAGACAGTGACCCAAGAATCTTCTAATACATGCAGAGCAGGGTTAAAAAAAAAAAATGGTTCCAGACCTGAATTCAAACCCTGACTTCATATTTTAAGAGGTATGTGACCTCAAAAGTTACCGGTATCCGAGCCTGTTTTCTTAGCTAGAGTGATCCCACCACCCCTTCTACTGGGTTATCGTGAGGATTAAATAACACAATGTATATATTTGGCAAGTAAATATATAAATTTTTGGAACTTGAATTTTCTTTGTTCAACTCACATATGAGGCTGGTTTTCTTTCTATTCCCTAGAACAAATAGTCTGGAAAACCAAAGTTACAAAAGAGGCAGGTACACTTGAGAATTGGAAAGAAAACACCCCATGTGGTCCAAAGAAAAGCTGCAGAAGCATCTTTCTCTTTCCCTCCCCAGGTGAGCAAAAGCGTCCCTTATATTTCCTAAAAAAACGTATAATCAAGGGAACATACGCAGAAGTTGCTGTCACATCTTGCCACCCTTTGGCAATGTTCTGTTTTAGTTCCTGCAGTGAACTGATTCCAAGTTTCCGCTTGATCTCTGCTAGGTGCTTCTCTTTTGCTGCTAACACTTGAGACAGAGTCTGGATTTCTTCTTCTACCTACAAGGAAGGGGGTTGGGGTGGGAATACAGCAAGGGTAATTCAGTAAATTAAGATTATAAGTGCAAAACTATACCCAAAATTGTAGAGTTATGTTTAAAACATTTTTTCAATTTATTTATCTTTCTATTTAAAAACCACATATAATGTTACGTAAATTTGTATACCAAATTTGTATACCAAATCAAAATAATGTCCATCCCCGACCAAAACACACCTAATCAAGCCAAACCCAAATCCAACCTTCTTACCTAATTCCTATGAGTTTATACTAGATATGTCAGTTTCATGTCTGCCACAGCCACAGCCATAATAAATCAAACTGTCTCCCCGAGAGAGAGCCCTACAGAAGTCCCGTGTGGACCCGTTACTGATGATGGCCCAGACTGAGCTAAGTGGTTAGAGGTGGGCCCATGACCCAAGGACAGCCACCCACCAAGTGGCCAGGAATCAGTGGTGAGCCTGGTGTGAAAAGAGGTACTCAACTAACCAGTCTCTGTCACCCAGGAACACGGTTTGAGAACTGAGATGACAATGAGTAGAAGACGGAAAAACTTGAAGAAAGACGCCTTGAAGGACAGGTAGGACACAGTGAGATGATGAGATGTTGTAGAAAGCTTATATATACTTAAGGAAGCCAAAATGGCAAGCAGAAGCTATGAAGACAAGAAAAAAAAGACTGGCAGAATAGAATAAACAACTCAACAGAAAAAAACCCACAAAAACAAACAAACCCCCCACAACCAAATCCAATTAATTATTCTTTTAATTGCTACGTAAACATCTCTGCAGGAGAGATATTCACGTTACTAACCTTAGAGGCAGGGTTTATGCTACTCTAAGTGGCTGCCAGTTAGAAACTTACATTCTCGTTAGCCCGTTAGCAACACCGTTCTTTCACCGGCAAAAAGGATAGGCAAGATGGCTGACCAGAGATATCAGTTGCCAGATCATCTCAGGAAGAGGAGAAAGTCTCAGATGAAAAAGCATAGCCCAGGTGTCATTCAGAGGGAAGAGTGCCAGAACCTACTGGAGATCCCACAGGAAGAAGTTGCAGAACAGAACAGGATTTCAGCAGAAATCCACTGCCAAGGAATTTGCAGCCCCATGGAGAAGGTAGGTGCCGGTGTTGTTTCTCCTTCCCTCGCACCTCTGGCAGGCTGCAGGCTCCTGAACTGCCAGAGAGGCCCTCTCCCTGCACAAGCCCAAGTGCTGCTGCCATCAGTGAGCTTCTTGAGAACAGAGCACCAGGCTACCAGCCCTCTGGGGGTCACTCCCCCTTCACCACAGACCTGAGTGGAGGCAGTGGATGCCAAACTATTTTTCCACCCATTGTGCGCCTCTCTTCTCCCCAGGGAGCTTCAGCCCTTCAGTTGTCCTCACTAAATCCCACACAGACACTGCCCAAAACCTGCTCGGACTGTAGTAGCCACAGGAGCCTGGTAGGTCCTGGGGAACTGTGTGTGACCCCAGAGCTTGGACACTCAGGGCAGGCTGCCTTCAGGCGTGGAGAGTGCAGCACACCAGGGGGGGCCTCAGAACAAAGGGACAAAGGTCCCAGCTCTCCTCCATTCCAACTCTTCTTCTTCTCCTCCCCTCCCCCGCCCACTGCTGCTAATGCAGGGCATACCCCAAGGTGGAGGGACATTAAGCCTGCCTACGTACTCCACGGGAAACTCAGGACCACACACTTCTCCCTGGCACAGTCAGGGATTGAACTCAAGGGATCAGAGGACAGGTCCGCAGGCCAGATCCTGCACCCCCAGCACTGGGTCATATCATTCAGGGGCACAGAGGAGAGATTTGTGAACTGATCTTGAGACAGGAGGGAATCCAGGTGGGCAGAATCAAAAGGAGAGTATGGCATGGGTATGAGCTGCAGCATTGTTGCTAAGTATCTGACCCCCCCACAGGAAAGCCATGCTTTCAGTACGGGGCCGGGGGTGGGGGTACCACGCAGAGAAGTTGCAGCCTTCAGCAGCATTACTGATAAGGGTGCTTTGGGCGGCTGCTTGCGGCCAGATGCTGGAGCGAAATCTGCAGGAAAGGGAAGTAGCAGAAGAGTGAAATGCACGCCTACCTGCTGGACTATGAATTCCAAACTGCCCCTCCCCAACAAGCAGACTTTTTCGCCTGGTGGGGCTGCCTCAGCCTCCTCCCAGTGGCTTTCCCCAGCAGCCCAAAGGCAACCCCTGAGCTCTGCTGAGACAGCCCTTGTGCCCGCCTTTGTGGAGCCTGAACAGTGGCCCTCCCAACCCACCCCTGCGCAGCCTCACTCCTCCACCCACCTCTGCTACGGATGAGAATAAGGAGTCCCCTGGGAGCTCCGGGGCCTCACCCACCACCTGGAACATCCCAATGCTTCTCCTGATCAACTAGAGCAGGACACAGGCCCCCAAAATGCCACCGTAGCTGGCCTTCTCCTATAAGCACCACCTACTGGCAGGGAGGACAACTTACACAGCCTAATACAGCATTTACTGATTCAATCATATGGGGCATGGCTGACTCTCAACCACAAGCACCAGCTGCTAACTTGGAGATTAAACTGGACATCCCAATAGAATTCATACTGTTAAGAAGTCCACAGGGCTGGGGAAAGAAAAAAATTTCAAAGACCTTCATCTCCCTTTCTTGATAAGAGGCAGGAAATCTGCCCACCCACATAGTACACCACTGCTACAGCCTACAAATAACTAGCAATTGAGAAAACTGAAACATTAAGGCTCTCTAGAACCAAAGTAGCCATCTATAACCTAGACCCCTATCAAAGTACCCACAAGCAAAGCCAAAGGTCCTAACCCAACATATGCTACAGGCATACCCTTAAGAGAGAAGGGGGAAAAGTCCCATCAAAGCAAAAGAAAATTCAAAAACAAGTGATACCGTGTTTCCCCGAAAATAAGACAGGGTCTTATATTTATTTTTCCTTAAGAAGCCACCCTAGGGCTTATTTTCAGGAGACATGTTATTTTCCCCTCAAAGCCTCAGTCTGCAGCACGCACAGCATGGCCAGGACCTGACGGGGGAGCTGACATTGTTGGTGGGGCTGCCCACATCTTTCCAGTCACCTCTGCAATAGTAGCTATCACGATGGCACAAATGAGAAGGGCTGCTCGTCTTCTTTACTGCTCCACGACGAAATGCATGGGTTGTGCAGATACTCTGTGTAGCCATGCCCATCACTAGGTCTTATTTTCGGGGTAGGGCTTATATTGCACAAATGCTTAGAAATCCTGCTAAGGCTTATTTTATGGGTAGATATTATTTTCGGGGAAACACGGTAGTTGCTCCAGATGAGAAGGAATCACTGCAAGAACTCTGAAAGTATGACAAATCAGAGTGAAAGAACCAACCCCCCCCCAAAAAAAAAAAAAAAAAATATCACTCAAGCTCTAGTAATGGGTCCCAACCAAAATGAAAATACTGAAATGACAGATAATTCCAAATGTGGATTATAAGGAAGTTCAATGACATCCAAGAGAAAACAGAAAACCAACACAAAGAAATCTGAAAAATAATTCAAGAAATGAATGAAAAATTTACTAAAGAGATAGATATATTAACAAAAAAAATGAATAGAACTTCTGGAAAAGAAAATTATTTAAGAAAATACAAAACGCAGTGGAAATTTTAAATAGACCAGACCAAGCAGAAAAAAAGAAATTCAGAGCTTGGGGGGAGGAGGAGCAAGAGCAATATATGTAACCTTAACATTTGTACCCCCATAATATGCTAAAAAAAAAGAAAGAAAAAAAAGGAAAAGAAATTCAGAGCTTGTAGACAACTCTCTTCAATTAACACAATCAGTCAAAAATAAGGAAGAACCAAGAGAAATGTCTCCAAGAAATATGAGATTATGTAAAGCACAAAAAATATGTAAGAATCATAGGTATCCCTAAGGGAGAAGAAGAAAGAGCAAAAGGCCTGGAAAATCTATTTGAGGGAATTATTGAGGAAAACTTCCCTGATCTTGCTAAAGATTTAGACATTCAGATACAAGAAGCTCAACAGTAGATTCATTTAAAAAATGGCATCACCAAAGCAAACAATCATCAGACTGGCCAAAGTCAGTATGAAGAAGGAACTCTTACCACACAGGAGATGAAAACATCAAGTATCTTAAAGGGAAAACCCATCAGACTAATAGCAGACTTCTCAACAGAAATGTTCTAAGACAGAAGGGACTGGGGTCCTATCTTTGGTCTTCTTAAACAGAATAACCATCAGCTAAGAATTTTGTATCCTGCAAAACAAAGTTTCATAAATGAAAGGGGAAATAAAGTCTTTCCTAGACAAGCAAACACTAAGGGAATTTGTCACCATTAGACCTGTCCTACAAGAAATGCTCAAAAGTGCTCTATTAAAAAAAAAGTAAAAAACAAAAAAACGGCTACTACTCACCAGTAAAAAAGTAAGAACTCACAGCTCTTATGAAACAATTACAAAGGGAGAATACAAAGCAACTGGTAACAATCAACACTAGAACTGGAACAGTATTTTACTTATTGTTATTAACATTACAAATGCTCTAAATTCCCCACTTAAAAGATATAGACTGACAAAATGGATAAAAAAAAAAAAAAATACAACCCAAATATCTACTGTCTCCCGAAGCTCATTTAACTCATATTCTCACAGACTCAAGGGGTGGAAAAAAAATATTCCACACAAACGCAAACCAAAAATAAGCAGGAGTAGATATTCTTGTATCAGATAAAACAGACTTTAAATCAACAACACTAGAAAAAGACAAAGACGGTCATTATATGATGATCAAGGGAGCAATTCAACAAGAAGATACAACAATCCTAAATATGTATGTACCTAACACTGGAACCCCCATAAAACATTCATAAAACAAATATTACTAGACCTAAGAAAACAAAGAGTAACAAAATAATAGTGGGAGATTTCAGCACTGACAGAATTGGACAGATCATGGAAGACGAAAATCAACAAAGAAACACTGGACTTAAATAAGATACCAGAACAAATGGACCTAACAGACATTTACAGAACATTCTACCCAAACCACAGAATGTACATTCTTCTCATCAGTGCGTGGCATATTCTACAAGACAAACCATATATTAGGCCACAAAACAAGTCTCAGCAAATTTTAAAAATCGAAATCATACCATAGATCTTCTCAGGTCAAATGGAATAAAACCAGAAATCAGTTCTAAGAAGAACTCTCAAAACAATACAAATTCATAGAAATTAAACAACCTGTTGCTGAATGATCTTTGGGTCAACAAAGATGGAAATTAAAACATTTTTAATTAAATGACAATAGTGACAGAAGCTATCAAAAAAACTCTGGGATACAGCAAAAGCAGTGCTAAGAGAGAAATTCATAATGCTAAATGCCTATATTAAAAAGATCACAAATTAACAACCTAATGTCACACACCAAGGAATTAAAATAACCAGAACAAACCAAGCCCAAATCTAGCAGAAGACAAGAAATAACAAATATCACAGCACAATTAAATGAAATGGAAACCAACAAAAATAGAAAGGGTCACTGAAATGAAAAGTTGGTTCTCTGAAAAGATAAATATATTGATAGACCACTAGCTAGGATGAAGAGAGAGGATTCAAACACATTCAATCAGAAATGAAAAAGGAGACATTACAACTGATACCACAGAAATAAAAAGGATCATCCAATACTATTATGAACACCTCTATGCACACAAACTAGAAAATTGAGAGGAAATGAATAAAGTCTTGGAAACACACAACTTACCAAGTTTTAATCAGGAAGAAATAGAAATCATGAACAGACCTATAATGAATAGTGAGATTGAATCAGTAATAAGAAATCTCTCAACAACAACAAAAAAAAGCCCAGGACCAGACAGATTCACAGCCAAATTCTACCAGACCTACAAAAAAGAACTGGCACCTATTCAACTGAAACTGTTCCAGAACATCAAGAAGGAGGGAATCCTCCCTAACTCATTCTATGAAGCTAGTATCACCTTGATACCAAAACCAGGGAAGGACAGAACAAAAAAAGGAAAACTACAGACCAATATCCCTTGTGAACACAGGGATGCAAAAATCTCAACAAAATACTAGCAAACCAAATTCAACAACACATTAAAAAGATAATTCACTAGGATCAAGTGGGTTTCACTCCAGGGATATAAAGATGGTTCAACATATGCAAGTCAATAAATGTGACTCACCACATAAACAGAATTAAAAACAAAAATCATATGATCATCTAAATAGATGCAAAAATGTATTTAACAAAATCCAACATCCTTTCATGAAAAAAAATCTCAACAAACTAGGCATACAAGGTATGTTACATACCTCAAAATAACAAAAGTCATTGGTAACAAACCTATAGCCAACATCCTACTGAATGGAGAAAAGTTGAAACCATTCCCCTAAGAAATGGAATGGGACAAGGATGCCCACTGTCACTACTTCCATTCAAAATATCCTACCCAGAGCAGCCAGGCAGAAGAAAGAAATAAAGGGTATCCAAACTGGGAAAGAGGGGGTCAAACTATTGCTTTTTGCTGATGATATGAACTTATATCTAGGAAACCCCAAAGATTCTACCAAGAAACTCCTGGAATTGATTAAATTCCGCAAAGTCTCAGGTTACAAAATCAAAGTACATAAATCAGTAGCATTTCTGTACACCAGTAACAGTCAAGCTGAGAGTCAAATCAAAGACTCAATACCATTCACAATAGCTTCAAAGAAAATAAAACACCTAGGAATATACTTAACCATGAAGGCAAAAGATATCCACAAAGAGAGCTATGAAACACTGAGGAAAAAAATCACAGAAGACAAACAAATGGAAAAGTATATCACGCTCATGGATTGGTAGAATCAACATTGTTAAAATGTCCATAGCACCCAAAGTGACTTACAGT
Organism: Microcebus murinus; assembly: GCF_040939455.1. Taxonomy (NCBI): domain Eukaryota; kingdom Metazoa; phylum Chordata; class Mammalia; order Primates; family Cheirogaleidae; genus Microcebus; species Microcebus murinus. The sequence continues at coordinate 78,863,533 of NC_134110.1, read as the reverse complement.
TTCAATGCAATCACCATGCAAATACCAACAGCATAATTCACAGATCTAGAAAAAATAATTCTGTGCTTCGTCTGAAACCCAAAAAGAGCCCGAATAACCAAAATACTCTTAAGCAAAGAGAACAAATCTGGAGGCATCACATCACCAGACTTCAAATACCACAAAGCTATACCACAAGGCTATAAAAACCAAAACAGCAAGGTATTGACACAAAAAGAGAGATACAGAGCAATGCAATAGAACAGAAAATACATATATAAAACCATCTACATACAGCCAACTGATCTCTGACAAAGCAAACAATATACACTGAAGAAAAAAAGTCCTATTCAATAAATGGTGCTGGGACAACCACAGTTCCACTTTGAAGGATGAAGCAGGATCCATCCCTCTTACCACTCACACAAATTAATTCAAGATAGACAAAATAACTTAAGTGTAAGGCATGAAACCATAAAGAATCTAGAGGAAAATGTAGGGAAAATTCTTCTAGATATTGGCCTGGGCAAAGAATTTATGAAGAAGACCCCAATGACAATTACAAAAATAAATAAATGGAACTTGATTAAATAAAAAAGCTTCTGCATGGCTAAGGAATCAATCAAAAGAGCAAACAGACAACCTACAGAGTGAGAGAAAATATTCGCAAACTATGTATCTGATAAAGAGCTAATATCCAGAGTCTACAAAGAACTCAAACAAGCAAGCAAGAAAACCTGTTTTTAACCCTGTTAAAAAGTGGGCAAAAGACATGAACAGAAGCTTTCCAAAAGAAGATAAATGGCTAATAAACATATGAAAACATGCTCAACATCACTAATCATCAGGGAAATGCAAATTAAAACCACAATGAGATATCACCTTAGCCCTGTTAGAATGCCTTTTATTAAAAAGTCCAAAAATAATAGATCTGGAGTGGATACAGAGAGAAAGGAACGTTTATACACTGTTGGTGGGACTGGAAATTAGTACAACCTCTATGGAAAACAATATGGAGATTTCTCAAAGAATTATATGTCCATCAACTGATGAATGGATAAACAAAATGTGATATGTCCATAAAATGGAATCTTGTTTGGCCATAAAAAGGAAATACTAATATGTGCTACAACATGGATAAAACATTACACTTGAAAGCTTTCCATCTAAGATCAGGAAAAAAGACAGGGATGCTCACTTTCACCACTGCTAGTCACCACTGTACTGGATGTTTCAACCAGAACAATTAGGCAAGAAAAATAAGAGGCATCCAAATTGGAAAGGAAAATTAAAACTATACTTAATCACATATGGCATGATTTTATGTATAGAAAATCCTAAATAATTCACAAAAAAGTATTCAAGCTCATAAACAAATTCAGTAAAGCTACAGAATATAAGATCAACATGCCAAATTCCGTTATATTTCTATAATAGCAATAAACAATCTGAAAAGGAAATTAAAAAAACAATCCCATTTATACTCAAAAAGAATAAAATACTTAGGAATAAATGTAACTAAGAAGTAAAAGAGTTGTACACAGAAAACTATAAAACATTGCTCAAAGAAATTAAAGATGACTTGAATAAATTGAAAGACATTCCATGGTTACGTATTAGAAGACTTAATATTGTTAAGATAGTGATATTCACCAAATCAACCTACAAATTCAATGCAAGCCCTATCAAAATCCTAATGGCTTTTTTCTGGTGGGTTGAAAAACAGATTCTGAAATGCATATGTAATCGCACAGATCCTGAATAGCAATTTTGAAAATGAAGAAAAAGGTGGAGGACTTGTAGATTTCAAAACTTAATAATCAAAACAGGATGGTACTGTCAAAAGAAGACACATAGACAAATGTAATGAAGTCCAGCAATAAACCCATAAATCTATAATCTATGGTTGACTGATTTTTTTTGTCTGTTTTACAAGAATGCTAAAGAACATTCACTTGGGAAAAAATGTTCTTATCAGTAAATGGTGCTGGGAAAACTAAATATTCACATGTGAAAGAATGAAGTTAGACCCCTACCACAAACCACATACAAAAATTAAAAATAGGGCCAGGCACGGTGGCTCACGCCTGTAATCCTAGCACTCTGGGAGGCCAGGGCAGGCGGATTGCTCAAGGTCAGGAGTTTGAGACCAGCTTGAGCAAGAGCAAGACCCCATCTCTACTTAAAAAATATATAGAAAGAAATTAGCTGCACAACTAAAAATATACAGAGAAAAAATTAGCAGAGCATGGTGGCACATGCCTATAGTCCCAGCTACTCGGAAGGATGAGGCAGAAGGATCATCTGAGCTCAGGAGTTTGAGGTTGCTGTGAGCTAGGTTGATGACATGGCACTCTAGCCCAGGCAACAGAATGAGACTCTGACTCCAAAAAAAAAAAAAAAAATTAAAATACATTAAGGGCTTAAATGTACTAACAAACACTATAAAAGTCGTAGAAGAAAACACAGGGATAAATCTTCATGACCTGGATTTGGAAAAGCACAAGCAACTAAAGGAAAAACTAAATCAGACTTCATCAAAATTTAAAACTTTTATGCAAAGAAAATGGTGAACTAATACCTCCTGTATTAACCTGGATGTAGCTGGAGCTCATTCTTCTAAATAAAGTATCACAAGAATGGAAAACGAACACCACATGTACTCACCATTAAATTGGAACTAATAGAGCAACACTTATGTGCACATATGGAAATAACATTCATTGGAAATCAAGCAGGTGTGGGGGGGATGGGTACATTCACACCTAATGGGTACAACGCACACTACCTGGGAGCTGGGGCCCACTTAAAACTTTGACTCAAACTGTACAAAAGCAATTTATGTAACCAAAACATTTGTACCCCTGTAATATTCTGAAATTGAAAAAAAAAAAAAAAAACTTTTGTGCATTGAAGAACACTATAAAAGAAAGTAAAAAGATAAACTAGAGTATAAGAGAAAATGTTTGCAAATCATATATCGGATAATTTTTAAAAAATTGTTACTCAGGATATATGATAAGGGTCTAGCATCCAGAATATATACACAACTCATACTTTTCAACACACAAACCAATATTAAAAATGGGCAAATGACTTGACATTTCTCCAAAGAAGATATACAAATGGCCAATAGGCACATCAAAAGATGCTCAATATCATTAGTCATGAGGGAAACAAATCAAAACCACAATGAGATACCACTTCATGCCCACTAGGATGATTATCATTAAAAAGACAGAAAATAACAAAAGTTGCCAAGGATGTGGAAAAATGGGTGATAGAAACATTAAATGGCATCGCTGCTATGGAAAACAGTTTGGCAATTCTCCCAAAAAGTTAAGCCATAAGCATATGGCAAAAGCAATTCCACATTTATATATATATATATATATATATATATATATATATATGCAAAAGAACGAAAACTAGGTATTCAAACAAGTATTTATACATAAATATTCCTAGCTAACTATGCACAACAGTCAAAAGGTGGAAACCAACCAAATGTCTACCGACAGATGAATGGATAAAATGTGGCAGACACACACAATGGAGTATAATTCAGCCATAAGAAGGAATAAAGTGCTGAGACACACTACAACATGGACAAACCTCAAAAACATGCTAAGTGAAAAGCCAGATACAAAACTGTATGATTTGTAACATACTGTATGAGTCCATTTACATAAAAATTCAAAACATAGTTAAACCCAGAGAGTCGGAAAGCATATTAACGGTAGCCAGGAGCTGGGGGAGGGGAGACTGAGGCTTAATGAGTGCAAGGGTCTCCTTTAGAGGTGAAGAAAATGTTTGGAACCTGAAAGAGGTGACAGTTGCACAATACTGTGAATGTATTAAGTGCCACTGAATTGTACATTTTAAAACAGTTAATTTTATGTTACATGAATGTCTTGGAAGAAAGGAAATTAGGAAAGGAGGAAGAAGGATGGAAGTTGGAACAAAGGAAGTTAGATGGTTGGAAGGAAGGAAGGAAAAGAGGAACGGAGGGAGGAAGGAGGCTTAAAAGTGCCTATCTCCACAACACAGCCAAGGATAGAACAAAGTCACTGATGCAGCTGAAGAGTCAAGTGCATCAGACATCAGTGAGGTTCCTTAGAAGATATTCGCCAGTACTCCTCTCATCCATTTCCTACTTCACACCCTACTTTTCAGATCCGCTTTGCCCGTATATACATTTCTCATATAAAAACAAACTTCTCTGAGGCAGAAGGATCACTTGAGGCCAGGAGTTCAAGACTAGCATGGACAACACAGCAAGACCCCATTTCTTAAAAAAAAAAAAAAAAAAAAAAAAAGGAAGAAAAAAGAAAAAAGAAATTTTTTTAATTAGCCAGGAGTGGTGCTATGCACCTGTAGCCCCAGCTACTCAAGAGGCTGACGTGGGAAGCCAGGAGTTCAAGGCTCCAGCGAGCTATGATTGCACCACTGTACCCCAGCCTGAACGACAGAGTGAGATCCCATCTCTTTTTGTTAAAAAAAGAGATCTATCTATCTCTATCATCCTCTTCTATCTCCTCTCCCCTACTCAAGACCTCTAGGACAAGCAAACACATGGTGCTTTTTGTCCCCAGGAACTGACTGTATCAGTCACCATGTGCTTTACGAATACAAACAACAGTACTTTTAAAGTTCCAAAAGAGGCTGGGCATGGTGGCTCACGCCTGTAACCCTAGCAGTCTGGGAGGCCGAGGCAGGAGGATCGTTTGAGCTTAGGAGTTCGAGGCCAGCCTGAGCAAGATGAGACCCCGTCTCTACTAAAAACAGAAAGAAATTAATTGATCAACTAAAAATATGTAGAAAAAACAAGCCGGGCATGGTGGTGCATGCCTGTAGTCCCAGCTATTCAGGAGGCTGAGGCAGAAGGATTGCTTGAGCCCAGGAGTTTGAGGTTGCCGTGAACTAGGCTGATGCCATGGCACTCTTGCCCGGGCAACAGAGTGAGCCTCTGTCTCGAAAACTAACTAGATAGATAGACAGACAGACAGACAGACAGACAGACAGACAGACAGACAAAGTTCCAAAAGAAATGTTTCTTTACCTTTGCAAGTTCTCTTCTTAGCTCTTCTCGCTCCTCTTCTGATAGAGTCTCTGTAGTACCGATCGTGGCAGCAACATCTTCTCCTTCTTCAGGGACTGGGTCTGTTCTCAGCAGACCTTGTTGGGGATTTAAAAAAACAGTCTGTAAGGCACGAACACCAAGTAAAATTCTCCTTTAGGCTTCTCCACTGTTCCAGCCAGAATAAAGCCAATTAGGTTAGATCCATACATCACTTTTCTGGACCTTCAAATGACCTGGCGCTCCTAGTGAAGGACAAAGGAAAAGTCTGGGCAAACCACTAGAAACCACCAACTTAGACTCTGTCAAAATAAGAATTTAGAAAATAGAGCCTTCTTTCAGCTTCTGTTCAGTCTCAGTCACAACATAGTTACTACAGAGCAGAAAAGGCAGAGGCTCAGAATGGGATCTTGCCAAGGCTTTCAAATGCTGCATGACTAAATCGGTATAAATTAAATGAAAGATTTTAGCCCCTTCACAACCTGGGGGAGGAGTTTGCACATGTCTTCAGCTTCTTGTGCTGATCAAACCCAACATGAAGGAACAACCACTGAAAGTACGAGATGCCCTAAAGAAACCTTTATTCCATCTCATTCCATTAGTTAGTGGAGGTAAGAAACACCTTCTTTGTAGTTTTTAAAAACATTTATCTCGTAGGGCGCAGTGGCTCATGCCTGTAATCCTAGCATTTTAGGAAGCCAAGGTGGGAGGATTACTTGAGCCTAGGAGTTCCAGACCAGCCTGAACAAGAGCAAGACCCTGTCTCTACTACAAATAGAAAGAAATTAGCCAAACAACTACAAATTGAAGAAATTAGCCCGGCGCGGTGGCGCGTGCCTGTAGTCCCAGCTACTCGGGAGGCTGAGGCAGCAGGATTGCTTGAGCCCAGGAGATTGAGGTTGCTGTGAGCTAGGCTGACACCATGACACTCTAGCCCAGGCAAAAGAGTGAGACTCTGTCTCAAAACAAAACAAGGAAACATATATCTCATCTAGATACCTTTAAAAAAGAATCCTAGTGTATATATTCAGAGACATGACTGATCAACAGCCACATAGAAACTTTCCACATTAAGACCAATCCTGCAGCCCCTGGTCCCCTCGCACAGAGCCCCTGGGGAGTGGCCAGGGAGGCCGCTGCCCCTTGACTCTCCCCTCTTTTCCTGCCCAACCCCCATCTGCAAGGCTAAGAGGAAGCCAGAGAAGCACCCAAACCTTAGGTGCAAAATTGAAGGGGCTACCAAAACACTCAACATAAATATTTTGATGCAATATGTTTTAAAATCAAAGTTAATTTTAAAAAATCTATGATGGGCCAGGTGCAGTGGCTCATGCCTGTAATCCTAGCACTCTGGGAAGGCTGAGGCGGGCAGATTACTCGAGGTCAGGAGTTTGAAACCAGCCTGAGCAAGAGTGAGACCCCGCCTCTACTATAAATAGAAAGAAATTAATTGGCCAACCAATATATATAGAAAAAATGAGCCGGGCATGGTGGCGCATGCCTGTAGTTCCAGCTACTCAGGAGGCTGAGGCAGGAGGATTGCTTGAGCCCAGGAGTTTGAGGTTGCTGTGAGCTAGGCTGACACCACGGCACTCACTCTAGCCTGGGCAACAAAGTGAGACTCTGTCTCAAAAAAAAAAAAAAAAAAAAAAAATCCATGATGAACAAAATACCAAAATTTTAAACAGACTGGATCAGTTTGCTGATATTTTCCTTCACCTCGGGCTCCAAAATGACTTTGCACCTATGCCCTGTTGCTGATCCCGTCTTTATTTAAAATTGTAATATTTTATTCATCATGGAATTTTTTGTTGCATTCATTTTGACCTTTTAAAAATATTGTACTGACATATCATTTGACGACTGAGTTTTTTTAGCACCCCTTAAATTGTATGCCTGAGGCAAGTGCTTATTGGCCACTGTCACCAGCCAGTGATTCTGCCCATCCATTTTCATGTCACAGGTTTGGGATTTCTCAGGCTCCTCTGGCAATAGATTTCTTGCACGGGGGACCAGAGAAAGGTTTCCTCCTCTGCCTGCTATTCACCTCTTCCTGCCAGGGAGTATCTCAGCCATTGCGACTGTTTCCCACCACCTCCCAGGACCATTCTGAGAAGTGTCAGTTCAGCCAAAGCAGCAATGTGGCATCCTGCCCAAAGCAAGACGCCAGGCAGCAGATGCAGAGAAGAAAAACCAAGGAGAATAACCACGCCATTGAACAAGCAGCCGGCATCATGGCAAACATAAGAGAACTATATGCATCAATGAGATAATGTGTATGTACATTGTGTACAAGTTACAAAGGCACTTGTACAGGGTCTATTGTATACTAACTGGCTCATGGTAGTTAATAATTGTAATAACAATAATCACCAGCATGACAGTACCAAAACAGCATCTACCTGGAAAGTGTTTACAGAATTGTTAAAGGCATCAAGCAATACAAATAAAACAATTGAAAATCTACAAATTGGACTGGCACACACAATATGATTAAGCTGATGAATGCACACACAATACTTGAAAGATACAATTAATAGGTAGAAAAGCTCAATGAATAATTGCTTCTGTGGTCTCCTATAAAATATCTTTGAAGGGACTGCCCAAGTCAATTTCTATGATAGAAATCTGAAGAACAAAAACCATATGTAGGCCGGGCGTGGTTGCTCATGCCTGTAATCCTAGCACTCTGGGAGGCTGAGGCGGGTGGATTGCTCAAGGTCAGGAGTTCAAAACCAGCCTGAGCGAGACCCCCATCTCTACTAAAAACAGAAAGAAATTAACTGACCAACTAAAAATATATATACAAAAAATTAGCCAGGCATGGTGGCACATGCCTGTAGTCCCAGCTACTCGGGAGGCTGAGGCAGTAGGATCGCTTGAGCCCAGGGGATTGAGGTTGCTGTGAACTAGGCTGATGCCACGGCACTCACTCTAGCCTGGGCAACAAAGTGAGACTCTGTCTAGAAAAAAAAAAAAAAAACAACCATATGTATTCACTACCAAATTGAAACTTACAGATCAACACTCAGGTGCACCTGTGACTATAAAATTCAACAGAAATCAGGTGGGGGGATGGCTAAATTCACATCTAACAGGTACAGTGCACACTATATAGGTGAGGGACACATTTATAACTTTGACTCAAACTGTACAAAAGCAATTCATGTAACCAAAACATCGGTACCTCCACAATATTCTGAAATTAAAAAAAGAAAGAAAGAAATATGATGTCCTCCCTCAGCTTAAAATCCTTTAGTGGTTCCTTACTGTTCCATACTGTTTTTATGACACAGTTCAGCCCCTTAGGTTGGCACACAAGCCTTACTGGACCCATCTCCTGCTATCCGGCATTGGCACCTCTTATTCCAACTCCTGCCAAATCAAACTGTGAACAAGGTGCCGCACTGTGTACTATAAGAAACCATTTCTGAGGAGCTTGCAAATGTGTGCTTGCAAATTTATCCTGTACATCATATTCTTTGACAAAAGGAGCATGAAATTGAGGATGGGAGACAAGCATACAAGTAATAATCACATAATGTAATGTAGTAAGAACCATTACAGAGTTACCTATAAACATTATTTATTTTTAATGTTTTGCTCAACACACTTCCAAGTTTTCCAACTAGAACCGGATCCCAAAATAAAACAAACAAAACTCAAGTACTAAACCATGCCTTTAACAGCAAACACTTTTTCATGCTTTTTAATAAACACTATTTTGCAAATCTACTTAAACAAGGGGCAAAATACAATAACCGATTGCTAATGGTGCTTTCTGCATATTGCCAAATTTCAAAAAGAATCTAAGAGGATTCTGATACTATTCAAGTACTCAGGCTCCCAAGGGAAATAAATCTCTCATAAGCACACTGGTTGAGTCTCAAGGACAAAAAAAAAGAAAAAAAAAGAAATCTCTCAGAAAAGGAGACTATGGAGTTACCCACAGCTGGCTTCAGGAATGCCAAGATGCCCCTGAGATTTTATCTAAGAAAGATGGAAATGACATGTGCTGCTTTTTTTACATTAGCCTGTAGGTGGCAGCAAATCATCAACATTAAATTTTAAAGGTGTTTATCTTAAGATAATCAACTGGGGGGGGGGAATAAAAAAAATCAATAGAATGAATGATAAATACCAAATTACCAAATACCAAGAATAGAATGATAAATACCAAATCACCAGCAAAACATGACACTCACGCCTTAGGAAAATTATTAGCCACAGCCACCACCACTGAATGCATTCTATTCATAACGGATCTGAGCTAAGTGGTCCAAATATATTAAGTCATTTACGTGCAACATTTCTGAGATTGGATCACCATCACCATTTACAGGTGAGGAAATTGGACCTTACAGAAGTTAAGCAGTTTGCCCAAGATGACACACCTGAATATTTGATACAGTTGGGAGTTCGAACCCAGTGTGATTTGAAAGCAAATACTTCAAATCATTGATCTGAACACAAAGACAAAAGTAAGGGGCAGAAGGTCAGACTTGGAGGGTATCTAAAAGCAATAATAAAAATGAGACACTGTAAAAAAAAAATAATCAAATCTGGCAGACTAGATCAAAAGCAGTCCTCATCATTTCCAACTCTACAGTTTTCTCCAAACCAGGTAATCCAAATCTTGCTTTATATATTTTCTAGATTATTATGTTTTCTGTATGTTCAATAGTAGTATGGTATTTAATATGAAAGTAGAGTCTGGCTGTCGGGAGAAAAGATATTAATTTCTCATTCACAACATGAAAGGTGGGAAACAGGAACATTTTAAAGTATAGAATGTTTAAAACCATAAATAAAACAAAAAATTCTATTTATTCATTAATTTGAATGTTTCCTTTCAGAATCTGATGGAAATTTGTTTTTAAAAGAAAAAGAAGAGGGAGAAAATATGATTAATATTAACGTCTAATATACCAGCTACTAGAAAGGGAGACTTAAATGTTACCTCAATAAAAGCAAAAACACCTTACAACCAACACCTGAGAGGAGTACTGCTTCATTTCCATTAGGAAACTGAGGTCTTCAGAGTTACGTAACTTGCCCAGAGTCACAGAGGTGAGATTAAAACTCAAATCTTTCTGACTGTAGACTCCTGCCTCTTCACATATTCTTTTTCTCAGAGAAATGCCAATGACCAGGGCAGGACAAGAAATCAGTGCTTTCTTTCTCCACAGGGACTTTTTTTCCCTGAGAGTATAAGAACTTGTGGCAATCCCTGGTTGGAGAGTCACAGGTAACAGCGTCAAACCCAACTAAGTAAAAATTGGTGACAATCTGTTCCATCAGGTTAACATTTTAGCCACTCTCTTAATTCTTCTTCGCTAGTTGTACAAGCAGACGGTCAGCCTGTCTTAATTCCGTCCGTAATATCCACCCCCCTCAAACACCCCACCCTCGAAAAGTTTTACAGGAAGGAGTGACAAGTCTAGACTTGTCGTTTGGAAAGTCCTTCCAGCAGCAGGGTAGATGATGGCCTGGACTGGGAAGAACCTGGAGTGACAGGACAACTGCTGGATGCCCAGGTGAGAGCCCCAGCACCTTGACAGTGAGGATGGAGAAGACAGAGATGTGCCCCATCAACCTGAAGATACACTGTTACATTTTACATCTGTGAGATGCACTGCAGGATTCATCAGCCAAACAGTTGTTGTGACATAGTTGTTTGTCACCTACAAGTATGCCACCAAATTTGCCAAATAGGTGTCAGTGGTTTAGAAAGTCCCAGGCTGGGCTCCAGTGGCTCACGCCTATAATCCTAGCACTCTGGAAGGCCGAGGCGGGCGGATTGCTCCAGGTCAGGAGTTTGAAACCAACCTGAGCAAGAGAGAGACCCCATCTCTACTATAAGTAGAAAGAAATTAATTGGCCAACGAAAAATATATATAGAAAAAAATTATCCAGGCATGGTGGCACATGCCTGTAGTCCCAGCTACTCAGGAGGCTGAGGCAGAAGGATTGCTTGAGCCCAGGAGTTTGAGGTTGCTGTAAGCTAGGCTAACGCCATGGCACTCTAGCCCAGGCAACAGAGTGAGAGTCTGTCTCAAAAAAAAAAAGAAAGAAAGAAAACACAGAAAATCCCAGATCGAGTTACAGACATCTCTTAAGAAAGCCTGCATCACAGACATTTTATGCGAAGAAAATATATAAATAGAATGGACATGGGATTATTCCTAGTTGAAAAGCAATTCGAGTCAGTTTGGCAATGTGTGTAAAGACGTTTTAGATAAACATCAACTTTTTTATTTAAAAAAATATGTACAGGAGTGTTATGATCAGTGTACATGTCTTAATAAATCTAAAAAATTCAATAAACATAAAACTAAAATTTTTGAGTGACAATAAAGCACTGTCAGGATATTTTTTTTTTAGTTTGGTTTAACTGGCAGCATTTTTTCCCCTTAATTAAACACAAAATATTAATAGTACTTCTTATGATCTGCGGTGCCTTGGAGTTGATGACATATGACACTTCAGACCTCAGAGAACTTGTGAGTAATCTGAGGCAGATGAAATTCTTACACTTTTGGCCTCCATGGAAACGTGTGTGAGGGAGTATGACCTGAGGAAGGCGGATGGCAGGACCACCCACAGTGACGGAGAGAAAGAGTTCAGTCTCTGAACAGGTCTCCAGTTCTAGCCTGCGAAGTCCTGATGTCACTTCCTTATCTTTTCATCTCAGAACTCAGTGTCTAGAACAGAATGAATGCTAATAAAGGTTATATCTGAACTGATTCATTGGTTAAAGATTTAATCAAAGTAACTTTCTCATGCACAACCACCTTTTCACCACCCACTTCCACAAATTTCAACCAGAAAAAGCAGCAAAAGCCACTTTTATAAAAACTCAGACCCTACAATTAAGCTACGAATAAGAGCTTGGTGAGCACCTCTCCATTCCTCTCATGGGTGCTGTGAGTACGGACCTGTCCCCACTCCCATCCTGGAGCACCCACCTAAACCTTTCGTTTTTCACTTCCATCCCAATTAAGACCAAATACTTCAAAGACTTCCTAGGATCATCAATTAAAAGCTTTTTAGCCATTTCATACCATCTTAGATCTGAAAAGAATTTTGAAGCATTTGAATTAAATGCTTCATTATATGAGAAAACTGAGAACAGAGATATTGAAAAGAGTAAAGACAAGCATGAGCTTTGAAATTATAATAGATGGTGTTATAGGCTGAATGTGTCACCTTAAAAGATATGTTCAATTTCCTAACTTCCTAACCCCTGTTACCTGGGAATGCATCTTTATTTGGAAACAGGGCCTTTCCAGGTGTAATCAAGTTAAGATGAGGTTATACTGGATTAAGGTGGGCTCTAATCCAATGGCTGGTGTCCTTATATTTAATAAGAGGGAAATTTGAACACAGAGACCCAGAGAGAAGATATGCAGAGATACACAGAGACACAGAGAGAAAGAACACCTGTGAAGAGGGAGAGGCAGGGACTGGAGTGCTGTAGCTACAAGCCAAGGAGCGCCAAGGATTGTAAGCTACCAGCAGAAGAGAGGAAGAGGCAGGGGAGGATTTCCCTGCAGGTTTCAGAAGAAGCATGGCACCGCCAACACCTTAATTTCAGACTTCCAGCCTGAAGAGATAAGATTATTTCTGTTGTTTTAAGCCACCCAGTTTTGCTACACAGCCCAAGGAAACTGATACAGAATGAAGGCTGTATAAACACTGATTGTGGCAATTACTAGCTGGGAGATCTTTAACCAAATGTTTACCTTCAATGTGCCCCGGGCCCCTTCCCTATAAAAAGTGGGCACATATAAGCATTTGTCGTTTCCCATTTTCCTGTGCCCTATCACTCATCCTGGCTATTTCCCCTCTCTCTTCTCCTCTTCCATGAGGCTTGGCTCTTGGGCCACACTTCCCACCACTCCTCAACCCCTGGCAGCCCTGGACCTGCCCCCACCCCCCCCACACACACACACATCCCTTCTACTAAGGGCACTGCTCAGTCACACCTCATTTGGCATCACAAGGCACGACACTGAACTTCAGTCTGACCTCTCCACTCCTCTCATCCCTCCTGGTTTTTCTTCTACCTCTCTGAGAGGTCGTTTGATCTCACTCTCTGGATCTACTTCACTTCCCACATAGGCAATCCCACCACCTCTGCCAAATTCAGACTCGCACTGTTTCTTTCTTACTTACATTCTTGCCCCTAAACTCCCAGAAGATCTTTGTCCTCCCCAATCCATTCACCATCCTGCCACCAGCATGAGCTTTCTAGAGTTTATATCTGACACAAGCGTCCCCGCCTTGAATCGTTCCACAGCTTCCTACCTCCTCACAAAGCTCCCTGCTCTTGACAACTTGGACGCCCCCACCCACCTCCTGCTGCTGTAGGCCCTCCAGGGAGACGTGCCTTTTTTTTTTAAAGTAACATATTAACTCAAAAAAAATTTTAATATAGCTCCCATACATTTTTGTCTCAATTATTACTGTGATAACACATTTATTATCACAAAAAATAATTTATTATTTTATTGTGATAAAATATATAACATAAAGTATCATTGTAACCATTTTTGAGTGTCTAATTTCAGTGGCATTAATTACCTTCCCAATCTCATGCAACCACCTCCACTATACCTCTTTCTAAAACATGCTCTCTTTTTTGTGTCTTTGTACATGTTATTTTCTCTGACTGAAATGGCCTCTGTATTTTTCCAAGTGGCGTTCACTTTAACAAGTCAGTTTTAGGGATCTCCTGCTCTGGAGGATTTCCCCTGGATCGCACGACCCAGGCTGAGACATGAGCCTGGGCTCCAGGTATTACAAGCTCTGTGCAGTGCTTACTGTACTAGAACACAGCCTGCAGTTGGCAACGCTTGGCCTTTGTGCTCCGATCCTGTGTCTTCGGCCCCAGCACAGTCTCTGACCCACAGTTTCAGACACACACATACACATACACACACACACACACACACACACGTGCACACACCCACCCACCCATCAATACTCTGAGTCAGTGAATTATAGAAAAGTACACTGTTAAGTTAGAGGGAAAGAACCCAATCTCCCTTCATTATCTACCTTTTATATTGAGCTTTTAAAAATTTTATACATTGCATTTTCACTCCACTGCTTTTTACATACAAAGGGCTTTTTTTTTTTTAAACTTAAGACAGACATGAAATGCCAATTTTCTAAAGAAATACAACTTCTATCTAATACATAATTTATCCAAAGATTGTTGCTATCTGGAACAGGTCACCTACCTTCATGTCACACTTTCATGAGAAAACATACCATGCTTCTATAGATGGGGCACGAATGATATCACAGAAGGAAGAATGTAACATCAGCTGTCCCCGAAAAAATTCAACAAGGAGGGGAAAAGATGCCAAAAAAGGAGTCTAAGATATCTGCTATTTAGCCTGAATGTTAACACCATCTACCCAGGAAAGCATTTGTTAATGTATAATTGAGCCCCAGAAGCTTCTCTGGAAAAGAAAACCGCATACCCCTCTCTTTAGACAGTCTTTGAAGAGGCAACAATGGCTTTAAGACCAGAGCAGGAATAAGAAACTTCAGTCTCTGGGACTGTTCTTGTTTCCGTACCAACAGGGGAAACATGCATCCCCTTTTTTAAACCGAGAGGTTTAAACATATAGTTCAAAGTATCTTTAGCGGCAATATCTAAGAAGATCACAAGATATTTTTTCCCCTTATAAGCTGGGGCCCCCTCTCTCTGTATCTTGTTTCTGGATGTGATAAAAATCCCAGAAGCAGCAGGAGGAGTATTTAGGGATCCCCACACCAGGGGGTGGGGGTCCCTTCAGAAGACCCCAAACAGGACCCAGTTAGGACAGGGCTTCTTGGCTATAGCACCACAGGTATTTTGATCGGATTATTCTCTGTGGTGGGTGCTGTCCTAGGCATCCTCCCTTGTAACATCCCGGGCTCCCACTCTAGTGGGTAACTAGAGTCAGTGTCAGCCCCACACCCAGTTATGGAAATAGACCAGGAGGGGAGGTGAGGAGAAGGGAGGGTAGAGGAGGGAAAGGGTTATACTAAGGCCAAAAGGGGAAGGAGGGCTTGGGAGCCACACCTGGCAGATAAGTACTCCTGGGACTCTGCTTGGAAAGGAGAGGGCCCTGGACAGCGGTCAATGTCCCACCCAAGACAAAATGTCACCTCCCAAAACTTCACAGAAAGACTGGAGAAGGAAGAAAAGATTGTCTAGACAGAACACATTAGCATTCATATGCTTTACTTGCTCCTTCCAATAGTCCTAAACTCACCCTTAAATCTCTTTCATCTTTAAAAAAACAAAATCTTCGGTCAATTACTTCAGAGCCATCTCCTTTCCCCACTGTTCCACCCCCCAAAAATCAGGTATAAAACTAGTAACTAGGACACTCTACAGAAGAGAGACAAAGGTCAGCCATGGAGAAATCTGGGGATCCCCGAAGAGGAAGTCTCTTCCTCTGTAGGAATAAGGAGAAGTCTCTTCAATTCTGCTCTGATTTTTATTTTGCACACCATAGATATGTTTGCTATTTAAGACCGTTGTAATAATGAAAAACTTTTAACCAGTCACCACCTCCCTAAAAAGACGTGGGAATGACACAGTAGAAATCAAAAAGAGTAAAACAGAATGAAAAGAAGAACTAAGAGCTAAGGAATTTCAGTTTGATTTTTCAGTCTTTTTAGAGTTGCAAATATGACAGCATTAAACTAAAATGTCAGGTTTCTTTTCATTGCTCGTATTTCTTGAAGTCACTAGAAATAACCAAAGGTGCCATAAGCCAGGTCTGCATCTTCCTGTGTATTAGAGAATTCTTAAGAAGAAGAGAGAGTCTATGTAAATAACATTTGGGAAATTATCCTTATAGGTGTTTACAGAATGGAAGAGAAAATGCAGCTGTGAGGCTCCCCTGGTGCTGACTAGCAGCCAGAAAATGGAATGGAATGTGTGGGTCTCAGTGGCACATAAGGAATCACCAAACCACCCCCACAGTAAAACCCCTGACCCAGGGAGAAGTCAGGCCTTGAATGATTAACCTGTTCTACAATATCTATTAGCAGAGGGGGTGAGACGTTGTGGTCTAACTCACACACACACACACACACACACACACACACACACACACACACACACACACAGAGAGAGACAGGCTTGAGAATTAAGAGACAGGCGCTAGTCCAAGTTTAGATTAACTAAACTTTGTGATTTGGGGGCATCACACATTTTTCCCAGCCTCAGTGTTCACATCTGTAAAATGAATGGGAGTGTGAACTACTCCATATCAGTTTCACTCACTCATTTATTCAAAAAATACTTCTTGAGCCATAAATGTCAAGCACGATTTGGGGTGCTTGCAGAAACAGCAGTGAACAAAGAAGACAAACTAACATTCCTTAACAGAGCTTATATTCCAGATTCTGAAACTTACTATAAATCAGTGTTTTCAAACTATGGGTCGTGAAATCCATTTATCAGTACCAGATGAGCATTTCAAAAAGAAAAAATGGAATAGAATGATATAAAATAACTGAGTACATCCCATATAGTAAGGATAAGCTCTAGTTCATAACATTTTGTATCAGGTACTGATGGATATTTGTGTTTATGCGAATTGTGGGTCAGGCAGTATCAGGCATTTCTGAATATGGGTTGGTCATGCCCAAAGAGTTTAAAGGCTCCTGATAAAAGGCCTTTTTTTTTTTTTCAGAGTCTCACTCTGTTGCCTGGGCTAGAGAGTCATGGCGTCAGCCTAACTCACAGCAACCTCAAACTCCTGGGCTCAAGCAATCCTTCTGCCTCAGCCTCCTGAGTGGCTGGGACTACAGGCATGTGCCACCATGCCTGCCTAATTTCTTTCTGTTTTAGTAGAGATGGGGTCTCGCTCTTGCTCAGGCTGATCTCGAACTCCTGAGTTCAAACGATCCACCCACCTCGGCCTCCCAGAGTGCTAGGATTACAGGTGTGAGCCATGGTATCCGGCCAAAAGGCCTCTTTTTGCTACAGCCTCGGCCCCTCATCCTAACCTTCACTAGGATTGCTTTTTTAGGAACATCCCACCTGTACATTAAATCTCATTACTTTCTCATTTGCCCCATGATGGCATTTTGGATAAATACCAGGGAATACATGCCTTCAAGATCAGCATTCCCAACCTTTCTGATAGCATGCCTCTTCACATCAGTCCTTCTTGTCTGCATTACTTGCCTGCTGATCAAGAAAATACATAGTGGCCAAAAGCCACATGAACTATTAGTAGATTCAAAATGTATTGGTCCTAAGAGGTCCTACATAGAAATAAAAGTACAAACAGGTGGAAGACATACTATTCATTCCATCTATGCACCATGAGTCCCAGGCACAGAGACTGGTAATCACTCTTCTGGTTCCCCCCTTTTATTTTGCTATTTTATAATCACCCCATTCTTACCAGATGCCTACTTATGGTGGTTCTTTTTGTAGTTGTTTGAATGCTCTCTCCCTCCTTTCTTTCAATTAATGCAAACCACTACATCTACACACTCACAGGTACATGAGTTTGTTTTAAATTGTTGTTATTCATTTGCTTTTTTTATATATATTTTTTTAATTCCACAACTCTAAAGACAGCTCCAGACAGCTAAGAATTGTGACTATAACTTTCTGAAATTTGCCTAGAGGCATACCCAACCCTACAAAAGATCCAAAGGCAGCCATCGTGGTAACTGGGAAGGTAAAAGTAGGTGACAGAAATAAAGACACAAAAAAGAGTAGATGAGAACTAAAAGAAATGAGCAACATCAGTCTCTCTGGGAATCTCGAACCCTTGCACACTGATTGCCAAGGTCTACCTGAACGCTGCAACTGCAGCCCCGGCTTCTGGAAGGTTTTCATGGCCCCTTGTCACTTAGGCTTTACTGTGTTATGGGGAGAGCTAACACCCCCCCCTCTGTGTGCTGCCCTTATACATAAGTTAGAAAGGGACTGGGCAAGGGGGGAGCCCTGAATGTTATTACAGAGGTCCACGGTGTCCCACATAGACAAAGCAAAGTCAGCACAGGAGAAAGCCGGCAACCCCGCTCCCCACAACAGACATCTAGCGGCTGCCTACCCACCCCCAACTTGCAGAGACCAGTCCTGGGCCCTCTTCATCATCATCATCAACATTTTCCCCTTCCTGGAAGTCCCAGCTGCACCCCCAAACACGGTTACCAGTTGCAACCAAGAGTTAGAGCAACGTTGCTTTTAGCATACTCCCTGTTGTCAGCAAACCTACAAACCTAAAATACCTTCAGCTAGGTTTCATGCAGTAAAGCCTTTGCCACGATTTTTCTAAATTACCCATTTTTCAAGCTTAAGAACAAAATGTGACCTGTTCTTCATTAATAAGGAAAAAATTAACTTCTGGGAAAACCTGGTTGCTTCTCTGGCAAGTAACAGAGGAAGTTACATGTAGCCATCTCCCTCCCGTGGTGGCTGTAAAACGACAGAACCCGCCTGGATGTTGGCTAAGGCCGCCTCCAGCTTTGCTCTGCCTGGAGTTGTTAAGTGAAGATCTCCCCTGACGGTGCTCCTGGCCTTGGGAACAACCATACTGGCACATATGAAGGAATAACTGCTTCCAAAGTACAAAATACAGTACAGCAATTCTGAGTTTTTCTTTAAAAAAAAAAAAAATCTCTTGCCTAGGAATTTCTGCAAGTTACTCTCAGTATTCCATAACAAAACCCAGGGCATCCATTAAAAACAGGACCTTGAATTTAGTCAGTGCTTCAGATACTGTAGTCTCGTTTTACTAAAAACAAACACCAGGAAAGTCTTCATAAATTACACAGGCAGAAACCAGGGCCTTCAGATTCCTCCTTCGTTGTTATTTACCATTTACCAGCTCAACAAACTCAAAGTGAGCCAGTCCTATCAAGGGGAGAATTCTTATGATCATATAAATAGTGCTAACTTTAAAATCTAACTTCCCAGTATACATATATTCTAAATATTTAATGAGCCATCTATCTCTCTGCTTTGAATCTAGAACAGCTTTGTTAGCTAGTTAACAAACCCACCAACACCCTGGGAGATCTGCAATAATTTTAAAGCCAGACAAACCCCAAGTTACGTCTAGATTTTATCGCAGGCAAACTTAACTTTACCAAATCAGTAGTTACCAAATTTCTGCAGAGTAGGTGATCCAGGTGGAGATGAATTTCCACTAGGAGACAAGTAGAGATAGCTTTTGTTCACTCCTGTATCAAAATCAAACGGGGACTGGTAGTCCTCATATAAGTCCATCTCTCCACGATCCATTCCAGACAAACGCAGAACGCATGGCTTTCTAACCACCTGGCCTGATTCCTCAGTTGAGTGCCGCTGTGGCCATGTTCCCTGTGCAGGTGCAACCTGGCTGAAGAACTCAACCCCAGGGGGTTAGAGGCCCTGGCTTCCTTCGGAGAGCCCGCCTGACAAACAGACCTATTTAACAAATGACTTATCCTGAGCAACCTTTAGGAGGGGCTCTGTTCACCACCTGTTGTTAATTTCAGCCAACAATGAACAACCTGGGCAAGGCGCTTTCCTTAGTAAACAAAGAAGGGCCGGTTCTGCAAAGTGGCTCCGGTGTACAAACAGTCCAAGCCCACGTCACACGCTGGCAGCATTACAACAAGAAACCACAATTTATTTTTTTTTTTTTAAAAAAAAACAGTCAGCTGACCACAACTGCACCAGGGCAGACTTAATCTTCTAGGACAAGGAAGGATTACCCCTCAGTAATCTCCCGCCGCCGCTGCCATCTGGGGGATACTTTCTTTCCACCCTGGATTACAGCAGAATTCTGAAAGCCAAGCTTCCTGGTTTCGCAATCAGCTTTCTAAGCACAACTTGGGACAAAAATAAAGCTAAATTGCCATTATTGCTATATCTAACGTGGAGTCTTACTGAGTGTCGCAAAAGTTTCAGACTGACTTTTACGTCTTTTTCCTCTTTTTTGGAAAAGATGGTGGTTCAGTTACATGCACTGAAAAGCGAAAGAACCAACTTTGAAGGTACCACTCCCAGGTGTTCCTGCACCTTCTTTGTTTGACTAAGGCCATGGCTCTGCTCACCCTGCAATAAACCTGTGCCGCCCTGCAGAGTGGCCACGCCACAGTTAGCTTGTAAAACAAAACTTCCAAGTCACCAAATTCACTTCCTTTAACATAAGTCTCTTAGCAGAACCGTTCTATGCTGACTGTGACCTCAGCTCAAGCTACAGCATCTGCATGTCCTGCT
This sequence comes from Microcebus murinus, assembly GCF_040939455.1. Taxonomy (NCBI): domain Eukaryota; kingdom Metazoa; phylum Chordata; class Mammalia; order Primates; family Cheirogaleidae; genus Microcebus; species Microcebus murinus. The sequence continues at coordinate 78,843,230 of NC_134110.1, read as the reverse complement.
GCTTCTAATATTTAAGGAGGTAAAAATAAAAGCCGCCCACCCTCAGGTGGGCAGTTGTCTGAAACTGCATGACAAAACAAGGCAGTATTCTACCTTTTCAAATCTGATAAAAAGAAAACTCAGATATATTCTCCTGGAACTGGAAGCAAATACAAAACCTAATATACTTAAAGCATGAAAAGCAAATCAGCGTGTGTCTAGTGTATTAAATATACATGATCCAAGACAGTCTATATTCACCTCAAGTTATGATTTGTTTTTACATACAGAATACACACTGGATGATTTTTAAACTTTTTTTTGGCTAATCTCATGTTATACTTTATTTACGGCAAGTCTTTTACCTTAAATTTTTTAAACATTTATTTTTAACACCAACAAAAAAATGATCTGTATTTTTCTCCTAAAAGGTACCAAAATTTGGGCAACTATAAATGTTATTCATTCCATGTTTAGAAATCAAATAAATGGTTTCTTTTTATTATTTGAAAGAATGAATTGTCTGGTTTCTTGAAATCATAGTCTCTCTGCTGCCACAGGAAAGATATCAGATTTGTGTCCCTGGTCTAGACTGTGGATCAGGGGACTCTTGGCCCTCTCCATACACTCTGCATTTGGTCACTAAACACTGGTAGAAAAAGCATGTCTCCACGACTTTACTTGTTCTTCCCCTTAGAGCTGCAGGTATTAGAAGGGCAGTAACAATGACACAGGCACAAGGCAAGCCACAGCCACTTCCCCATTCCTCACCATCGCTGCAGCCCCCCAGTCCTCGACCTTCTGTGTTGACTTACAGGCCACGCCCTCCACCTGAAGTGCCACCTTTTCTCTGCCTGCCAGTCATTCATCCTTCAAGCCTCAGGCAGCAATGCCCCCTCTTCCAGAAGCCCCCCCACTTTCTGTCCCCTCCTGCCCCAGCAGCAGCACACAGAATGTGAAGTGCCAGCCATCTGGGCCTCCCCAGCCTCCTCTCCAGGGCAGGCTGCAGTGCAGCTCTACTGCAGAACCTACCGGAAGGTGCGCCGTAATCAGCGTGGGATGGAAAAGACCCACGATGGCTTATGCAGACACTACAGGCCTTATTTATAAATGTGAGGATTTAGAATTCAAGTAATTATCTAAAATTTGTACTCTACTTGTTTGTTTTGTTTTGTTTTGTTTTGTTTTTGAGACAGAGTCTCACTCTGTTGCCCTGGCTAGAGTGCCGTGGCGTCAGCCTAGCTCACAGCAACCTCAAACTCCTGGACTCAAGCGATCCTTCTGCCTCAGCCTCCCGAGTAGCTGGGACTACAGGCATGCGCCACCATGCCCAGCTAATTTTTTCTATATGTTTTTAGTTAGCCAATTAATTTATTTCTATTTTTAGTAGAGACGGAGTCTCGCTCTTGCTCAGACCGGTCTCAAACTCCTGAGCTCAAATGATCCTCCTGCCTCGGCCTCCCAGAGTACAAGGATTACAGCCATGAGCCATCGCACCCAGCCATCCCTTGAAGGATCCTACTTCACTTGCTCCATGGAGTTCTAGGGGGAAACACAACCGTAGTTCCCACCTTTCCCTGGCCTTAGCGTGGGCCTGTGTTTCAGATCCAGCCCACGCAAACACACCATCCCTGTCACGAAAACTGGCCTAGTGTAGAAGTGTGATCCAAAGAGTACCAGTCCATGGCCTTCCCTGATGTTTACTCTGTGACTAATGGAAGAAAGTGACTCTCCCTATAACCTGAGCTGTTGGATGCTGGTTTGGAAAGCCCACGGGGCTCCTTCCCTCCCTGTGCCAACAGGCAAGAGAACCAGTGCTGAGACTGGGAAGGGGCAGAAGTAGAAACAGGGAAAGGATGGCGCAATAGCACTAAGGCCTTATACCCAGCTATCCTAGGCTTCCCAGTTATTAAGCAAACATGTTTCTGTTCTACTTCTCTTATGGTTGGAGTTGGATTTTTATCATTTCAACAGAAAGAGTCCCAAAATACTACTTTCTAACCATATTTCCCACTATTACTCAACCATGTTTCAGCCAAACTTGATTTTCCTGTTTCTTTTGTTTGTTTTTTTTTTTGAGACAGAGTCTCGCTGTGTTGTCCAGGCTACAGTGAGTGCCGTGGCGTCAGCCTAGCTCACAGCACCCTCAAACTCCTGGGCTCAAGGGATCCTCCTGCCTCAGCCTCCCGAGTAGCTGGGACTACAAGCATGTGCCACCATGCCCGGCTAATATTTATATATATATATATCAGTTGGCCAATTAATTTCTTTCTATTTATAGTAGAGACGGGGTCTCACTCTTGCTCAGGCTGGTTTTGAACTCCTGACCTCGAACAATCCACCCACCTCGGCCTCCCAGAGAGCTAGGATTACAGGCGTGAGCCACCGTGCCCCACCATGATTTTCCTGTTTCTTGAACACATCCTAAATTTGGTCTAAACAATTTTCTTGAACTAGAGTCTCCTTTTCCTACATTTTTACCTGTTAAATTCCTACCTACTTATCAAGTCCTACTCAAGAAGTTATGAATGAATGACATAGGTAAATTTTAGGTGCTATCTGAAATGAAAAAAATAAGCAACACATGTCTACTAAAAATAGGTTATTTAAATGCTAAAAAGAACATTCATAACAGAAAAGTATGCAAACATTAACATAATGGTGCAAATATATACTTTTTAACATGGAAAGATATTCTGGATACATTGAGTAAACAAAGCAGGTTGTATTGTATGATACATATTTGTGTAATAATCAAAGAGAGAGAAAGCAACCAATCAAAAGAAAGAAAATGGGCAGAACGAGAAATCCAAGTACTACAACCGCAGAAAAGAGCGCAGGCAATTCAGTGTCAGCAGAGGGCGCCCAAGGGCAGCTCCGAGGTCCACTCGGTGCAGCCAGCAAGGTGCTTATTACTACAGAGCAGTAAGAGGACTCAGTTACTGCAAATGAAAACAGGTGTGGGTACAAATGATTATAAAGAAAATTAAGTTTCTGTCTGCCTATTGACACATCATTCAAATATGTCAAGGTAGATTCTCCCCAAATCTGAAAGACATTTATGGGACAGTGTGATTTAAAAGCTATTTAACATACAAAATTTACTTTGAGGTCCCCCAAAGGGCATCTCAACCGGAGATGATGTGGCTGCCAACAGGAGAGGCAGGCACAGGTATTCAGGTAATGTGGATGCATCAGGATGGCACAGCTGCCTGCTTAAAAGGGCTCCGACTAGCCAAAAAGGGGACAATCAGACTACTGGCATAATTAAGGACAGCAATGAATTATAAACCATTGGAAAAACAGGAATCCAAAAGTCCATGCAAACAATAAATAGACAAATAAAGGGGGAGAAAGAAGACCCTTAATTATGAATGCCAACCTGATCCTTATAAAGATCTTTTCAGACAAGAATAATCAATCGTTGTGAAATCCAGGAAGAAATTTTGATGAACAGCATGATATTTACCTGGTCTTAAAGTGCCTCCTCACGGATTAACTAGTTGATAGAAGGGAAAACATAGTAACAGTACAATGGAGAAAGGGACAACTTGACTGGGTGATCAAAATAGCCATCACACAATGAAAGGCAGATGGACGTGTGTGTGCAAATGTAGTCCTCTGAGTACCTATGTAGTGTTCAGGCCAGGGATGCAGAACCTGAATCTAATCCTGAGGAAACATCAGACAAATCCAAAATGAGGAAAGTTCTTCTTTTCTTTTTTGTTTTAATTTTTTACAATACTCCTTGCTTGAGAAAAGAAAGGTTCTGTTTTTAAAAGGGAAAGGGAGATGCATTCATCAAAAACATCAATGTCATAAAAGACAAAGAAAGGCTGTGAAAATGATCCATGTTAAAGGATACTAAAAAGATACAACAACTTAAAATCATACCTGATCCTAGATTGGGGCCTTGCTAAAAGGGGAAAAAATTCTAAAAAGGGCATTCTGAGTCAGTTGAAAAAATTGGAATACGACCACAGATTTAAGTTTTGTATTATATCAATTTCAAATTTACTGAAGTTGACAACCGTACTGTAGTTATATAAGAGAGTATCCCTCTTCTTAAAAAATACAAACTGAAATTTTTAGGGGCAAGGGCCATGATGTATGCAACTTACTCTCAAATAGTTCAGAAAACACACACACAGAGAATGATAGAACAGATGGGGTAAAATGTTAACAGTGAGTGAGTGAATCTGAGTAGAGAATGCAGGTGTTCTTTATACTATTCTTATCCTGCAATCTTTCTGTAAATTTGAAAAAGGCTTTTAGAAGATGATGGAGAAGAATTCCTCTGCATAGATTTAGCAGCCTTGGGGGAGCCGGGGCAGCCGGGAGCAGGACACTGCTCACAGCAGGAAGCTAACAGGACTGAGATGGGTCACGGCTTAGACACCCAGGCACACCCCAGTGTCGGCTGCTTCTGAGAGCCAAGAAGATGTCTCCCCCTTCCACTGCAGTAGCAGCAAGGGATTCACCTTCACAATAAAGTCTCACCATCACCTCCTGTGGTCCCATCTTCCCAGAGGAAGACCAGGGAGGACCCTGTTCCGCTGTCGGGATGAGAGGGTGGGAAGGTGGCCAGGAAAGTGAAAGGCACCTTCCTTTCCCCCGACTGTGCCACAGTAAACAAACCTCAACTCAGAAAAAGGGACTTAAGTTTTAAATATGAAATGCCATTTAAAATCACAGGGGTAGACACTCCCTTATTTACATAATTTCTCAACCCTCAAAACCTGTGAGGCAAACACTCTGTTTACCCCCATTTTTCAGAGGGGAAATGAGGCATAGACCGTTTATGTAAACATCTCTTCAGACACAAAGCTAGCAAGTGAAGGAGCTGGAATTTGAAGCCAGGTAGTTGCCTGCAAGGCCCTGGCTCTGGGCAAGCGACTACAGTACTTAGAATCAGGTGATGAGCCACTCCCCACACAAATCCCCTGAGGATCTGACTACAGCGCAGGTCTGCACAGCTGACAAGCTCCAGGCCATGGCAGGATGCTGGTCCCAGGACCACATAGGACCCCATTCTCGGAGTAAGAAGGTGACAGAGGACTTTGAATGGCAGGCTAGAGAGTATGAACTTGGTTTTTATCACGATAAAATAAGAAATATTCATTAGCATTTATTTAATCCTTACAACAACATGGGGTTAGTAAGGTTCTGTCCAATTCTCGGATGAACAAACATGAGGAACTGAAAAATGAAGGGAAGTGCCCTGAAGTACCACAGTGGCAGCTCTCGTCACACTGCCCCTAAGCAGTGGGGGCCACTCAGGTCATCAGGAGTGGGAAGAGGAAGGTCGGAGCTGTGCTTTGGAAACATCATTCTCACCTCTGCGTGAGGCTGGGCTCCAGGGGGCAGATGGGAAATCAGCAACCGTATCCAGCAGCAGCACCCGGGGTGCTGTGCACTGAATTGTGTCCCCCAAATTCAGTGAGCTGAGCCCCTAACCTCCAAAGTGACTGTATTTGGAGATAAGTCCTAGAAGGTGGTAACTAAGGTTTAGTGAGGTCATAAGGGTGAGGCCCTAATCCAACAGGGCTGGTGTCCTTATAAAAACAAGAGACATCAGGGATGTGCCTGAGCACCCAGAGAAAGGCCATGCCAGGGCTCAGTGAGAGGTGACAGTCTGCAAGCCAGGAATGCCCCCTCACCCAGGAACCTACCTACCCTGCCAGCACCTTGGACTTTCAGCCTCAGAAATGTGAGAAAATAAATTCGTATTGTTTAAGTCCCACTGTCGGTGGCACAGTGATGGCAGCCCAGGCCGACTAATACAAAGCACATGGGCCAGGGAGGACAGCAGGAACAGCAAGGCAAAGATGCCATAGAGGGAGAGCAACAGATGCTGGGGACCAACCAGATAACTGGGAGAGCAAACTGATTCCCCAGCGGGAGTTGTGAAAGACGGTGATAGCATTAATTAACATGGTAACAAAAGAGTGTGATTCAGTCCAGCTTCTGAAGAAATGGATTCAACCAAGCAACTCCTATGTGTTTGGGACAGCAGGAATATTTTATCAATCAAAAAGAGTAAATGGTTTTTATGGAAATCTTAATGAAATATAATTCTAAAACAAGTCTTAAATATTTTAGAGATGGCTCATCTTCAACCTCCATTTTACCAAATTTTTCTTAACAGAATGCAAATACAAATAAGCCACCACATTTGGGCATAACAATTTTCTGTCTTCTGATCTCTTTTTCTATATTATATAAAATTATAACAAAAATTAGAAGCATTTTGAATTTTATCAAGTACGTGTTATCTATCAGTATTTTTGACAATCATTATATGTTTGATAATTATTTGTCTTCTTATATTGCTAATTATATTAACTTTTACACATACAATTATTATCTCTCCATTAGATTTTCAGCATCTTGAGAACATTCTGGCATTTTCTATAGGTTTCAGTGAATCCGTACCCTGATTTTTCAACCATGTTTATATTATATTTTTGCTGGAGATGTTTGAAAGACATATTTTGTCATATAAAATACAGTGTACTTTCTGGAAGCACATTTGCTTTGTTCTTAATAACACTGATTTAAAAATAAATAAATTATATTAACTCATAAAAAAAAAGAGTATAATTCAATAAGAGAGAGAAGAGACTTTAGGTGATAAGAGAATGAGTTCCATTTTGGCAGGTTTGGTTTACAGTGCGTAGGAGACTTCTGTAAGTAAATGGCTAGCCTGAGGATTAGAAATTAAACTCTGGAGCTCAGAAAAAGGTTAGGAGCAAAAATACAAATGTGAGAAACCCAGAGACTGACTATCAAGGAAAAGCCCAAAAAGAAGAGAGAGCCCAAGAGGGAAGGGGGGAGGAAGGGAGTGAACACATGCAAGTGGGAAGCAGGCCAAAGGGCCTACAAAGGGCAGGAAATTCCCTTTGTTACTAATAATTATGACTCGCCCCTAAGGAACCCTTACTATGTGCCAGACATTCTTCCATGCACTTCACACCAGCCCCATGAGGTAGGTGTTTTCACTACCCCATTTAACAGATGACAAAACTGAGCACAAAGTGGTTAAGTAACCTGCCCCAGGCACACAGCTAGTAAGTGGTGAAAGTGGGATTCCAACCCCAGCAGTCTGGCTCCAGTGCTCTCAAGAAGCACAACACCTGGAAGAAAACCTCGAGTGACCCATATCATAGGCAGAAAGGGAGGAGACGAAGTGGACAAGAGCAAACGCTAGAGACACTTAAAAAGAAGCCACTGGGCTTGGTGTCCTGCTGATCTGGCAGAGAAGCTATAGAAAGAGTGATGACATAAGTCAGATAACGGGAAGTGGAGACCAATGGAGGGAAAGAAAGGGTAGAAGCAAGTGGGAAAAAAGTCCAAAAAAAGTTTTATGAGTGTGTGTGTGTGTGTGTGCGCGCGTTGGAAGAGTGGAGGAGACAAGGCAGGAGGGGGCATGGTGGGGATCAGCTGGGGATGAAGCGGGTATATGAGAAGGCTCAGCGACCCTGTCATCCCTCCACTGAATAAAGTGCCATTAAACCATTCCAGCTTTCTTTTAAAAATACATGTCAGCCTTCAGATCAGAAACTTTGCATTATAAATTTAGGAAATACTCCCTATGGGAATGTCGTTTCTTTCCCCCTTTGTTTTCCACCCCAAGAGGAAAGCCTATTGTGGCACGGTATTATAAGAAAACCTATCCTCTATGGCTGCAGGCCCCAACCCCTAGCCCAAGGACTGGTACAAGTCCCCACAGCCTGTTAAGAACAGGGCTGCACAGCAGGAGGCAGGAGGCCGCCAAGCCAGCGAAGCTTCATCTGTATTTACAGCCGCTCCCCACTGCTCTCATCACTGCATAAGCTCTGCCTCCTGTCAGATGAGTGGCACCATTAGATTCTCACAGGACCCTTAACTCTACTGTTAGCTGCACATGCGAGGGATCTAGGATGTGCCTTCCTTATAAGAATCTAATGCCTGATGATCTGAGGTGGAGCTGAGGCTAGCACTGGGGGGCAGCTGCAAATATAGATTATCATTATCTATCAAATATAGATTATCACTAGCTGCAAATATATATAGAGAGGTTTGACTGCATAATAAATGTAATGCGCTTGAATTATCCTGAAACCTCTCCCTCCCCATCCTTTCCACCACCTTCCAGTATTCCCGTGTGTGGAAAAATTGTCTTCCATGAAACTGGTCTATGGTGCCAAAAAACGTTGGGGACCACTGCTCTATGGAGCCCCCTTTCCAGAATAAAAATGCACAAACTAGCAGACATACACAAATTATTTTTAAAATGTAATTATTTTATAAATGCAAATATTCTTTAGGTGATAAATGCGTTTGTTTTTTGTTTTTTTTTTTTTTTTTGAGACAGAGTCTCACTTTGTTGCCCAGGCTAGAGTGAGTGCCATGGCATCAGCCTAGCTCACAGCAACCTCAAACTCCTGAGCTCAAGCAATCCTGCTGCCTCAGTCTCCCAAGTAGCTGGGACTACAGGCATGTGCCACCATGCCCGGCTAATTTTTTCTATATATATTAGTTGGCCAATTAATTTCTTTCTATTTATAGTAGAGACGGGGTCTCGCTCTTGCTCAGGCTGGTTTCGAACTCCTGACCTCGAGCAATCCGCCTGTCTCGGCCTCCCAGAGTGCTAGGATTACAGGGGTGAGCCAGCGCACCCGGCCCAAATGCATTCTTAAATAGTACAAATCCACTGACTTAACACATTGACTTGCAAAGAGATTCTCACATGGTAGGAACCCCTAATATTCTCAGTAGAATGTTCTTCTACCCTCACAAGATAATAAAAAGTGAGTTAATGTCAGTAGCCAGGTCAGAGGCTTTTTTTTTCCTTTAAAAATTTTTTTTAATTATTAAAGAGCAAGAGTGACACATAATGAGACTTCATTCCCTCCCTCAACCTATCTCCAAATACATGATCTGGTTGAGCCTTTAACTGGGAAAGTCAGAACCTGTTGAGAAGTCTCAAGAATGCCTAGGTTCTCTATCATAAGGAGTCAGAGACTGGATCCCAAAATATACAAAAACATCTTACTATTTTCAATTTGGTCCTGCCACTCCTGTTCTCAGACTATAGAGATTTCATTAACACAACACAAAATAATAGAAAAATAGCTTGATAATTGCCATGTACCTACATAATGAACCGCAATATACAGATTTTTTTATTTTACAAATAGAGTTTGAGTTAAAATTTTATGGTCACTCCTCACATGATTGGTGGTTTCCATGATTACAGACTCAGGTAACAGATCTCCAGCCACTGCTTCTCAAACTTTAAAATAGACATGACCTACCTGGGAAGACTTAAACTACAGGCTGTGATTTAGGTGTGGGGTGGGGCAAAGATGCTGCCTTTCGTAACAAGCCAGGTGATTTCTGATGCTGCGAGTCTGGCTTTAGATAACAGCTGCTACGTTTGCCTGCAGTCGAAAGCTTGAGTAAACTCTAAATACTTATTCTACATGGCCTTTGCACTTTCTAATTATGTATTTTTGTGGGTGCAATGTACATTACTCCAGTGACAGGTACACTAAAAACCCAGACATCATCTCTATACAATCCATCCATGTAACCAAAAACCACGTGTACCCCCTAAATCTATCAACATTTTAAAAAGCAATTAAAGAAAGAAAATATACATACACATTTTTATTTTTTTTTTTTTTTGAGACAGAGTCTCACTTTGTTGCCCAGGCTAGAGTGAGTGCCGTGGCGTCAGCCTAGCTCACAGCAACCTCAAACTCCTGGGCTTGAGTGATCCTTCTGCCTCAGCCTCCCGAGTAGCTGGGACTACAGGCATGCGCCACCATGCCCGGCTAATTTTTTATATATATATATCAGTTGGCCAATTAATTTCTTTCTATTTATAGTAGAGATGGGGTCTCGCTCTTGCTCAGGCTGGTTTTGAACTCCTGACCTTGAGCAATCCGCCCGCCTCGGCCTCCCAAGAGCTAGGATTACAGGCGTGAGCCACAGCGCCCGGCCATACACATTTTTAAATAAGAGACAAATTTCGTAGCCAAATGGGTTTTGATTTGTTGGTGTTTTGTTTTTGATTTCCTGCTATCCTAATAGTTCACAAAGCAAACAAATTCAGACAGGACAAAACTGGCTATATCATGACAGGGCATACATCAGCCTGGCCTTTTCAATAGGATAACTACTTAGAGTCTGGAATTATAATAATAATGAACAGAGTCTGGAATAATGGCTCAGTAATAAGAGAATGAAAGCAGGACATTCTGGCTAAAAGTATTAACGATGTATTTGAGAGTACAGTGGTCTCTATGGCAAGATTATTGGAAGACAAAGAGGTCTAGTCCAAGCTAAATGTTTCCAATTTGCTGACTGAGTTTAAAGAGAGCTCTGTAGGGGTGCATAAACACAACCGACTGTCAGAACCCTAGAAGGAATAATGAACTGGCAGACGAAATTTTAATTTGGAAAAACATCCACAATGCTTACACAGCTATTCCTGGCAACTAGAAGCTCATATGAAACACTTTTCCTTAAGGGAATGGGAGTTTGTCAAGAACAGCAGTAGGCACTTATTTTAAATTAATATTGGACCACGAACTTCTATCAGCAGCAAGCTGAGGCATACCAAATGAGCTCAAAATACCAATTCGTGCATTTAGGCAGCTGAACTTGCCTTTAAGCCATAACAAGCTAATTAAGGTACCCAGTGAGTCAACCATTAAACAAATACATAGCACAAATATTGCCAATTTTTTCCTAAATTTTATTATGAAACAGTCTCATGCCAAAATTTATAGCACCACTATCTGAACCTGCTACTCTTGGTTAAGAAATGCCACTTTTAATTCCAAATTCCACACACTTTCCTTTGTAAAGACGATTACCAATGCCACAAGTAAACTCAAAAGTAGCCCATCATCTTGAAACCAAATCAATAGCTGCAAGGCTTTAAGACTGCCTCTCTACCTTTGGGCACAAGACTGAAGACCTGACACTTTTTAAATCTCTGACGTTATAATATATTTTTTATTGTGAAGACTTCTTATTGACTTTCCTCAGAGATTCATAAAACATCATTATCAAACAGGTTATTTCTCAAATCAGCATGTAATTTTATTTATTCCAGGAAGCTTTCCCAGTGTTAAATGGATAAGGCAATTTAAGTTTAGATGGGAAGGGAGCATGGAGTGGAAAAATGGTTTCCTGAAAAGCAGCCAGAACTACAAAACCATGTACTTACTGTCATGTCATCCCTGAAAGATCAAGATAACTCTGTGTACAATTTTATAATCCTACTTGATATGGCTAAGAACCTTAACTACTCACCAAACCCATTTGCTCTTATTCCTATACAGCTAAACTACATTTCCCAGGCTCCCCTGCAGTTGGAGGTGGCATGTGACTAAGTTCTAGCAAAAATTAAATGATACATACAAAACATGAGGGAGATATAAAGACTGTTGTCAACAGCCACTGAGATTTGGGGTGTGTTACTGCAGCAAAATTTCACAAAAGCTGACTGATAGAAATATTTTGCCAAATAAATTCCTCTTAAAATGATCGTATCTACAGATGAGAGAGTTTTAGAAACAGAAAGTGGTGACAGCTAGTTGCACAATGATGTGAATGTAATGAATGCTGCTGACTTATATAGTTAAAAATGGTGAAAGTTGCAAATTTTGTGTTATACGTATTCTACCATAGGAAAAAAAAATCATATAAGAGTTGAGGCAGTTACTTGTATTTTAAAGGAAATTACTACCAGACAGACCAAAATAAGGAATTCAAAATGGAGCAATAGAGTAGAATGGGAGAACAGCAACCATGATTAAAGAATACATTTTGTAAAAGATTTGACATACTCCTTCCTGTGGACACAATCAAGACCCTTGTGTCCAGATTTGTTCATCAAATGTTCCTTATGAAGAACAGGAATGTCCTGGCAGACGCAGGCCTGGTTAGGTTGCCACAGTGAGCAGGGCAGTTTTCGGCAAAAGGAGAGACACTGGGGTCAAGAGTCTATACAAATAGGTCTAAAAACCACTTCACATCCTGTAATCGGGCTCCCAAGTGCTTACCCAAACAAGCTGAAAACTTAGGTCCACACAAAAACCTCCACATGGCTTCTTTCAGTAGCTTTATTGATAGTCACCAGAAAGTAGAAGCAACCAAGATGTCCTTCTGTAGGTGAATCCGTAATAAATTGTGGTACATGAAGAAAATGGAGTATTATTTAGCACTAAGAAGAAATGAGCTATCAAGCCATGAAAAGACACAGGAGAACCTTAAATGCACATTACTAAATGAAAGAAGCCAATCTAAAACGTTACATACTGTAAGACCCCAACTATATGACATTTTGGAAAAGGCAAAACTATGGAGACAGTAAAAAGATCAGTGGTTGCCAGGGGTTCAAGGAGAAAGAAGGAGGGATTAAATAGGTGGAGCCCAGGAGATTTGGGGGGCAGTGAAACTGTTCTGCATGATACTGTAATGGTGGATACATGTCCTTATGCATTTGTCAGAATCCACTGAAAGGTCAGACTGGCGGCTGATGCCTGTTATCCCAGCACTTTGGGAGGCTGAGGCAGGGAGAATCGCTTGAGTTAGAGGTTGCTGTGGCAGCAGGCTACCAAGATGACAAACCTATCTGCCCATGATACAATAAAACCGGCAATCCTAGTTCCTTTCCGTGGATTCCTGAGAAGGCAGGTGTGGTGCCTACATCTTCTCTAAGTAGTGTCCTAAACATTTAACCTGCTTGTTGATCAAAACAGAGAGCAATTCTAAATTTAGATTCTCCATAAAGAGGATTTGATTTAGAAAAATAATCCTCTGCAGAAATCCGGCCTCCAAATTTTCAGAACTGAAAATCAAAGGGCACTAACCTAACCGTGGAATGAGGCAAAATGACACCAAAAACAAGCTCTGAAAGACAGAGACCACAGCAATACCTGAATACGAAGACTACTGCTTTAAATAAGTTGATCCAAGTTCTCAGGACTCTTCTCTGTCATATTTTCTTACTTTTAAATAAAAACAGAAACATCATTTAAACTGAATTCTCTACAGATTTTACTTTGGGGCTTAAGAACAAGCAGAGAAAGAAAAGTAAGACACTGAAAAACTTGACCTGAAACAAGGTTGGTTCTGGCTTCTAGGTAAAGGACAGTTCGGCACGTGGCATTTCAAAGGTTAGTAAGAATCAGCTCTTTCAGAAAGCCGCCTAGCCAGCTAATGTTTACTAAGTCATTTGAACAGTCAGGGTTCTCCAGAAGCTCCCTATAATATACAAATATCATAATTACAGAGACTGAGAAGTCCCAAGATCTGCAGCTGGACAGCTGGAGACCCAAGAGAAACTATGATGTTAGTTCAAGTTCAAGTCTGGGTCCAAGGGCAAGGGAAGACTGGGGTACTAGCTAGAGAGGGGTTCCCTCTTACCAAGCCTTTTTGTTCCATTCAGGCCTTCAATGGATTCGATGAGGAGGCCCGCCTACATTGAGAAAGGCAATCTACTCTAATCAGTCTACCAACTCAAACGTTAATCTCATCCAAAGGCATTCTCACAGACACAACCAAAAGGTGACCAAATGCCTGAGCACTCTGTGGCCCAGTCAAGCAGAGAGTGTGGCTGTACTGACTGTGACAGTGACACATTTACTATTAAATGTTTTAGCAGCAGGGACCCAGTCAACAACATATTTAGTGGAAAGAGGTATGGAACAGAAATGATCTAGATAACAAATAAGCATGACAGAGGATTAGGCAACCAAATGAAATTGTGTATGGGGGTCTGAGAGAGAGAGACAGAGAAGGGGATGGGGAGAGGCAGGAAGAGAGGAAGGGGGAGAGAGAAAGAGAGAGAGAGAGAATATGTGCACATTAAGTGCAAGCGAGCACTGAGAGACTGCAGGATATTGAGAATGAAGAGGTATACTCAACTTCACAATAGAAATTGCAGCATGTCCTAGTTATCTAAGACTATTTAACAAATTACCCCAAAACTGAGCAGCTGCAAACATCAAGCATTTATCATCTTGCAGCTTCTGAAGGTCAGGCATCAGGGAGCAGCTTAGCTACACTGGGGTTTCTCATGAGGTTGCAGGCAAGCTGCTGGCCAGGGCTGCAATCTCTGACGGCTTAACTGGGGCTAGAGAAGCCGCGTCCAAACTCACTCACGTTAATTATGGCGGGAGGCCTCTTCTCCTCCCTACACTGGCTTCCTCATAAACCTGCTCACAACGTGGCAGCCAGCTTCCCCCAGAGAAAGTGATCAAGAGAGACGAAGAGACCCAAGATGGAAGCCACAGTCTTTTATAACCTAATCTCAGAACTGGCATATCATCCTTTTTGCTACATTCTACCGGTCACACAGATTAAACCTGATGACATGCGGAAGGGGATTATACACAGGTGAGAATCCCAGATCAATAGAAACCATCCCAGAGGTGGGCTCTCACATAGGGTATACCAGCCATGTACTTAGAGAGCTGGAACTTTTGGTCCCACCCCCAACCTGTGGGGAGGGGAGAGGGGCTAAAAGTTAAGTTGATAAATCAACAGCCAATGATTTAATCAATCATGCCTAGGTAATAATGCTTCCATTAAAAAAAAAGATCGTGATTCTGGGAGCTTCCAGTCATCTCATTAACATACAAAAGACACTCAGCACTCTGGAGACTCCAAAGATTTTAGGACCTATATGGCAAGAAACAGGGACAAAGACCAAATATACATTTCACAGTATCACAACATGATATTCTAGAAGGCTTTTCTATTTGCAAGCTTCCAGATAGCTGAGCACATGGAGGTTCCTGGAGAGGTTCCTACGGCCATACCTCACCCTGTGCTCCTCTTCCACCTAGCTGTGCATCTTTTTCCTTTATCATATCCTGTATAATAAATGGATAGACATAAGTGAGCTGTTTCCCTCTGTTCTATGAACCACTCTAGCAAATTGATCAAACCCCAAGAGGGAAGCCGTGGAAACCTCAATTTACAGGCGGTGTTAAAAAATAAATTCTAGGCCGGGCGCTGTGGCTCACGCCTGTAATCCTAGCTCTTGGGAGGCCGAGGCGGGCGGATTGCTCAAGGTCAGGAGTTCAAAACCAGCCTGAGCAAGAGCGAGACCCCGTCTCTACTATAAATAGAAAGAAATTAATTGGCCAACTGATATATATATAAAAAATTAGCCGGGCATGGTGGCACATGCCTGTAGTCCCAGCTACTCGGGAGGCTGAGGCAGAAGGATCACTCAAGCCCAGGAGTTTGAGGTTGCTGTGAGCTAGGCTGACGCCACGGCACTCACTCTAGCCTGGACAACAAAGTGAGACTCTGTCTCAAAAAAAAAAAAAAAAAAAAAATTCTAACTGGGGGGCTATTAGACTGGGGTAGCTCAGTCACTTTCAATTCCTATGTGAATAAACCAAAGCCCAATGTAAACACTAAACTGAAACTAGAAACAGTACCAATCAGAAACCACCAACTAACCTCTCACTAGGAACTTTCTACTCTGACTAATCAAAATTGTTTTCTCAGCTGGATATGGTGGCTCACGCCTGTAATCCTACCACTCTGGGAGGCCATGGTGGGAGGATCGCTCAAGGTCAGGAGTTTGAAACCTGCCTGAGCAAGAGCAAGACCCGTCTGTACTGAAACAAACAACAACAACAACAACAATAACAAAAAAAAATAGAAAGAAATTAGCTGGACAACTAAAAATATATAGAAAAAATTGGCCAGGCATGGTATCGTGTGCCTGTGGTCCCAGGTACTTGGGAGGCTGAGGCAGGAGGGTCACTTGAGCCCAGGAGTTTGAGGTTGCTGTGAGCTAGGCTGATGTCACAGCACTCTAGCCGGGGCAACACAGTGAGACTCTGTCTCAAAAAAAAAAAAAAAAAAAAATCGTTTTGTCTTGCTTCTGCCAATACTTTATAAAAGGTTTCCTTCCCTCTTACCCCTTCTGGCAGAATACTAGCCTCTTATAGTCTAATGCTATCCCAATTCATGAATCACTGAATGCTCAAATAAACTGTTTAAAATTTAAATGTGCTTAAAGTTTTTCTTTTATCAAATCTGGTGTCAGAAGTAGGATCCAAAGGAGACCACATGATAACGATGTCTGGGAGGAATGAGCAAAGTACCCCACTAGACCCCTTGTGCTACCCGCTTCTCACTGCACATTTGGAGGTCATCACTAGTAAGTCCTCTACAATATCTGAGTTCTACAACTTATGTCAAGTTCTCTGAATTTATGTGAATATTTTTGGTCTAGACTGAATTTAGATGTCCTAACAGAAACTGGACTGGGTCTCATAGGGAGGATTCAGGGGTCTGATTGGGTCACACAACCCAAAACTGTATTCAGTTTAATAAAAAACATCTATTAGGGGCTGCATCGCTGGAGAGCCACGGGGAGGGCTGTGTCGGTTGCTTTCTGCAGCCGCAAGTCCACCTGCTCCCCTCGCCGTCCCTGGGGCGTTGTGCGTCTCCAGTCCGGGATCCAAGCCACCGGCCACAGGGGCCGGCCGGATCCGTGTCCCGCCTCAGCTCCCAGAGCACATGCTGGAGACAGAATGAGCCAGAGAGACACGCTGGTGCATCTGTTTGCCAGGAGATGTGGTAGCACAGTGGGAGCTATTCTGACATGTCCACTGGAAGTTGTAAAAACACAACTGCAGTCACCTTCTGTGACGCTTTGTATCTCTGAAGTTCATTTGAACACAATGGCTGGAGCCACTGTCAACAGAGTAGTGTCTCCTGGACCTATCCATTGCCTAAAGGTGATCTTGGAAAAAGAAGGCCCTCGTTCCTTGTTTAGAGGATTGGGCCACAATTTAGTGGGGGTGGCCCCTTCAAGAGCAATATACTTTGTTGCTTACTCAAACTGCAAGGAAAAGCTGAATGGTGTATTTGATCCTGATTCTACCCAGGTACACATGATTTCAGCTGCAATGGCAGGCATTTACTGTACATTTCTCCCGAGGAAAGAGTGAGATCATGTCATCTCACGCTCCCCATGAGCAGGTCTCCTCCTGTAGAAATATGGACTAACTTAAACCTCGTTTTACCGCAATCACGGCAACCAACCCCATTTGGCTTATAAAGACTCAGTTACAGCTTGATGCAAGGAACCGTGGGGAAAAGCGAATGGGTGCTTTTGAATGTGTTCATAAAGCGTATCAGACAGATGGACTTAGAGGATTTTATAGGGGCATGTCTGCTTCATATGTTGACACAGCAGAGACTGTAATCCATTTTGTTATATATTAAAGTATAAAGCAAAAACTACTGGAATATAAAATTGCTTCTACAATGGAAAATGAAGAAAAGTCTGTGAAAGAGGCATCAGATTTTGTGGGAATGATGCTAGCAGCTGCCACATCAAAAACTTGTGCCACAGCTATAGCATATCCTCATGAAGTTATAAGAACAAGACTACGTGAAGAGAGAACAAAATATAGATCTTTCTTTCAGATACTGTCTTTGGTTGTTCAAGAAGTAGGTTATGGATCTCTTTACCGTGGTCTAGCAACTCATCTGGTGAGACAGATTCCAAACACAGCCATCATGATGGCCACCTATGAATTGGTGGTCTACCTACTCAATGGATAGTATCACATAGGGTTGCTGTACTACAAAGAGGGAAGACCAAAAGATTACAGTGGACCACTGGAATATGGTCCACTGGAATATTGAAGCCAGCCTGGTGGACAAAAGAAAAGTAGTTTGGGAACACATAGCGGTGCTTAAGTAGAAGTTTGGTTGTAGGAATTAAAGTAATCATACCACATCACTTGGTCTTTCAATAATGTGAATAAAACCTTGGAGCCTCCAAGGAAATGCCTTTAGAAGCACTCTTTTCTCAAAATTGCCATTTTCTCTACCATGTCTGCTAGACACAGTCACATTTAGTTGATTTATATCAGTGAGATTATAGTGTTGTTTATTCCATAAGCACTTTTCCAGTCTTCTAAACAAAGGCATCCCTAATTATATACTGTACTGTAACTATCCAAAGATAGTATTGGCAATCATAAATTTATAACTTCTGGCTTTTAATTCCTGCGAAATTATAAAATAACAATAACAGTGAGAACCTCGGTATTATTTTCACATTTTTCTGAGAGGACCTGGAATAATATTTTAAATTACATAGTATTAATAGTCACTGTTTTTGACAACCAATGAAATAGTATCTAAATATCTTGTGTATTTTTGGCATTAAAATGTTTTGGTTTCCCCTGCTAAAAGGTGCTTGATGTTTAGCCTAATGTGGACATTTAAGTTGTTTGTTAACATATCAAACTCACATGCCAGTAGTCTGAGACAAAATAAACTAGTAAAATGTTGATCATTGGCCATTTCACTGACTTGAGCATGTCCTCAGACCTTCTCTAATTTGATGGTACATGAATGAATGTAATTATCTCTTCAGTGACTTACTAGTGATAAACTTGAATTATTACCTGTTCATCATACCTAGGTATCATTTACTTAAAGTGGAAAAAATTTACCACTTTTGAATCTTTTTCTACTTACTTTCACATTAAGAATTTGAACTTTTGAATTATTTCCAGGTCTTTATAGATTACATTTATTTTGTAGAGAAAATGGTAATTTTCAGTTTTGCCCTTGTAAGTTTTTTTTAAGGTAACATTAATACTAATATTTGGAATAGTAGAATTAATACAGAAGAGAAGCCTCTGCTATCTGATCCAGCAGGTAGTGATCTTAATTGATTTACAGTTTTATAAATGAGCTTTTGACAAGAAATTTATTGTGTTCTAGTTTCCTGAATGGTAAATCATAGATAAAAGCTAATTTGGGTTAAATGTGCTAATAGGATATAGCTTTTACATTTTGCAACTGAGTTAACTGTAACCTTTAATACTTTAAATGTATTATATGTATGGTCCTTATAGAAATGTTTGCTATAATTCTGTTAAGAGACTTTGCCTGTGGATGTTGCTATACTGATGTATAAAATTTCCACAATTACAAAAACAAAAACAAACAAACAAAAAAAATCTATTAGGAAAGGTTCCAGGAAGACAAAAAAATAATGTGTTTATTTAAATCCACGGACTCTGTGACTCCATCTCAGAACTTGTGCTTTTCTAGAGAACTGTGTAAATCTTACCAAAAATAATTTAGAATTTTGGTGGCCACAATGGGGAAGTTTTAACCTAAACAAAATTGCTCATCTACAGCACATGTGTGCACGTGCAGATAGATACACACACACACATACACACACACACAGATCCCTAATGCCCCAGAAACAATGGAATGTATTTTTGACTGCCACGTGTGGCTTCTAACCTCTCTCTTTCCATCATCCTCTACCTACCCTCATCTACTGACCTTTTCTGCTTGCTTACCTGCATGCACACCCCAAAGGAAAAAAGAAGAAAAAGAACTAGGTCAGTGTTTATAAAGTTAGGCCTTCTGATAAATCAGATTTGCTTTTTAACCACCCTATACATTGGTCAAAATCTTGATCTCAGAGTAGGAATAAAAAGTATCCTGTCTGTCATAGAAAATGCTTTGTCTGCCCTATTCATGAATGGGCTCTACCCTGAACTCAGGGTAGACACGCACAGGTTAAACACACACAGATAAGACATGAAGCAGCAGCTCAAAAAAGGGTGCAAGAGGCAGAATGGTGCCCCCCAAGGGTGCAAGATCTCTGGCTATGAACCCCCATTTGGTACACATATAAACCACCATTAAGAGCAAAAAAAAAAAAAAAAAAAAAACTCCATAAATAACCTTTTGAAAGCCATTTACAAGGTGTTTCCCACCTGCACTGACCAGTCAATCAACCAGACCTGCAGACAAAAGAAAAATTAATCTGTTACTGATTTCAAAGCCCCCTTGGACATTTGTTTTTCTTATGGCATCCCAGGCATTCCACCAATTCAGCCAGCCCTAACTGCTCTCTTGGTAAATGGACTTTCCCCCTAACATTAGCAAGGAAATGAAGGAAAGGAGGAAAAAGATAGGGAAGCTACAGGTTTAGGTAAGTTAGCTAAGAACCTCAGAACAAGATAAGAAATAAAAGCCTTCTGAATTAATGGCCTTGCAATTACAGCAACTCCAGGGCAACCAACAACCCAGACTGACCTTTGGACTTCTCCTAACTTAAGTGACTATTAAATCAGCAGTTTATCTGCCTCTTTCTGTATGCCTGTCTTCATATGTATGTATATGTGATATTTTCAGATGGTATTACTGAACCAATTTATAAAATCCTTTAAGGGAGATCTATTCAAATTAGCTTGGGGATAAAAGAGCATTTACGTAAATTATTCCCAAAACTCTCAAAAATATAGAAAATAACCCAAATGGTTTTTTTTCTCCCTAAGTTCATATGACGTAGGTAGGGCTCTGGTAAATAAAGCTAGCTTGAAAATTTGGGGTAAAATAAAAATAGGAATGTTTTCAGAATTGTCAGTTTTTCCTGGGTTGCTGGTTAAACAGGTTTGTGTTATTTCTGCTAGATGTTTAAGACCATAAAACTGGCCGGGCGTGGTGGCTCATGTCTGTAATCCTAACACTCTGGGAGGCAGAGGTGGGCGGATCGAAAGGTCCGGAGTTCGGGAGTTGCTCTTGCTCGAGATCAGGAGTTCGAAACCAGCCTGAGCGAGACCCCATCTCTACTAAAAATAGAAAGAAATTAATTGACTAAAAATATATATACAAAAAATTAGCCGGGCATGGTGGTGCACGCCTGTAGTCCCAGCTACTCGGGAGGCTGAGGCAGGAGGATCACTTGAGCCCAGGAGATTGAGGTTGCTGTGAGCTAGGCTGATGCCACGGTATTCACTCTAGCCTGGGCAACAAAGTGAGACTCTGTCTCAAAAAAAAAAAAAAAAAAAAAAAAAAAAAAAAAAAAGACCATAAAACCATAAATCCAACCTAAAACCAAAATGTACAGCAAAAGTAAATTACTTGATCTTGATGCATGTCAGTCATGGAAGTAAAATAAATAACATAAGATGATGGTGTAGGCGGAAGGACTGATGATAGTTGCATTCCTTTGAAAAATCTGTCTTTAGGCAGATAAGGGAAGTCCAGAGAGAGTCTCACTGCATTTGTTATTTTTCAAATGCCTTTAGCTTGAAGTGATCAATATACAAAAAGCAGCATGCTCTGGAGTGTGGCATTTCCTAAACTGCTTCAATGGCTAGCTCTGTTTAATGTCTCATGAAATTTTTCATAAGCAATTCAAGCATAATCATTAAGAACAGGTGAAGTAGGTAAACGTAAATGGAATAAAAGTGATTAAAATAAACTTTCAAAAAGAATTATATTTTATAAAATGTCTACTTAAACACAGTTTCAAAAATCTTTTTTGATAACTTGAAATCTTTTTTTTTTTTTGAGACAGAGTCTCACTTTGTTGCCTGGGCTAGAGTGCTGTGGCATTAGCCTAGCTTACAGCAACCTCAAACTCCTGGGCTCAAGCGATCCTCCTGCTTCAGCCTCCCGAGTAGCTGGGACTACAGGCATGCACCACCATGCCCAGCTAATTATTTTATATATATATGTTTTTAGTTGGCCAATTAATTTCTTTCTATTTTTAGTAGAGAGGGGGTCTCGCTCTTGCTCAGGCTGGTTTCGAACTCCTGACCTTGAGTGATCGGCCCACCTCGGCCTCCCCGAGTGCTAGGATTACAGGCGTGAGCCACCAGATAACTTGAAATCTTAAAGTTATGTTATATTTAATTAAATAGTGGATATTCATTAATGTCTGAATCATTTAATAAGTAAATTAAAATACTGAAACAGGCTGGGTGCAGTGGCTCATGCCTGTAATTCTAGAACTTTGGGAGGTGGAGGCAGGAGGATCACTTGAGGCCAGGAGTTGTGTGTGTTTTCTTTTATAGAGACAGGGTCTTACTGTGTTGCCCAGGCTGGTCTTAAACCCCTGGTTTCAATCAATCCTCCCACCTTGGCCTTCCAAAGTGATGTTTTCGTCACTAGGTCTTTAATTACTTAAGTAAAGTGAGTCTTGTCATATTAAAAGTGCTAAGTTTTCTTCATAACTTTGTAAACCTTTCTGTATTTGCCTTTGTTTCATAATGACTGATGATCCTATTTAAGTGTTTTAGATCTTTTGACATTTTTGACAATCTTCCTCAAAGAAAATTCCAAATTTAGTCTTTTTGACTTCTAACTTTGGGACATGCCATAGAATCTCTGAAATATTAAATAGTGAAGTTATTAGGCTTGTTTGGCATGTTAAATTACATGGGAATCCCAAATAAGAAATAATGTTTAGGCTAGATGCAGTGGCTCATGCCTATAATCCTAGCTAGCACTTTGGGAGGCTGAGGCAGGACAATCACTTGAGGCCTGGAATTTGAGACCAGCCTGGGCAACACAGCAAGACCCCATCACTACAAAAATGAAGAAAAATTAGCCAAACACAGTGGCACATGCCTGTAGTCCTAGCTACTTGAGAGGCTGAGGTGAGAGAATCACTTGAGCCCAGGAGTTCAAGCCCATAGGAGCTACGATCATGCTACTACACACCATCCAGGGTGACAGATCAAGTCTCCATCTCAAAAAAAAATTTTTTTTTAATTTTTAATTTTAAACAAGAAATAATGTCTAACATTCTTTGGATTTTTGAATATATGTATTACTAATCTATGCTTCAGAAGTTGTATAAAATTCCAAGAAATGTGATGTCTTGATATAATGCTATCAGTCATAATTTCACTATGGTAAAATGTATGTCACAGAAAATAACAAACTTCCTTGTCAACTGCATAATTATTATAATAAGCCCTTATCGGAATTTAACTATGGCCATTTTAAGTCTTGTCACCCATAGATAGTTATTGTTTTGATTTTTTTCTAAAAGCACCTGCAATCAACTACCGTCCAAAACTGTTTCGTCAAAGAGATTCATGGAAAGGACTCTGTAATACAGGTTTCTGATAACTTTCAGATCATACCATTAAACTGACTAAAAATTTCTAAAATTCTAATAAGAAATTGGTGAGTCCATGAACTACTATCCTAAGATCAAGCAGAACAAGAATTAATTACATGGGAATGAATAACTGATGGGAATAATGTTTTTATTAATTTTTATTTGATATTTTGCCGGTTCTTTATTTTAATGTTTTATTTTTTAGATTTAAGGAAACGTTTTTTGCTTTTCTTTTAAGGTATCTATAGCTTACAGCAAACTGGTAAAGTGTATTTTTGTGAATAAAGACTATTTACTTTTTTCCCCCTACCTAATCCTCTAGAGCTTGGAAAGCTACTTATAGATATTTTTATTTTATCTCAATATAGTTATTTGCATAAATCAAATAAGAATCTGTTCTCTTTATAACAGGATATAATTGGAAACACTGGTTATACTATCAAGGCTTTGACTGGACTATCATATTTGAGACTGTATAGTATGCCTGGCTTCAAGGGTTCTCAGTCTTACAGTGAGTGAGTAAAAACTGTCACTTCCTAGCAGGCCCAGGAACCTCAAGTTATTCTGGGGGTCTTGAGAAGAGAAAAATTCAAATATATAGGTACTGCACATGAAGTCTAAAAGTAGTGTTGGTTGGGCTTCCTAGCCTCAAGAGGCTTTTTAAAACACCAGTTTGAAATTCCATATTAAAAGTTCCATCAAACCAAACTTTTAAAAAGCCTATGTAATATAAACTGCTATCCTTTTTTCTTTCTTTTTTTCTTTCTTTCTTTTGAGGCAGAATCTGTCACCCCAGCTAGAGTACAGTGGCGTCATCATAGCTCACAGCAACCTCAAACTCCTGGGCTCAAGTGATCTTCCTGCCTCAGCCTCCCAAGTAGCCGGGACCACAGGTATGTGCCACCACAACCAGCTAATTTTTCTATTTTCTGTAGAGACAGGGTCTCAATTCTTGCTTAAGCTGGTCTCAAACTCCTTATTTCATCAATTGCTATTCTTGTTGCATTTATGTAAACAGGCCAAGTATGATTAGATAAAACTTATTTTGCATTTAAATCAGTCCTACTCTGATGATCTTTGGTAGAAAGAAGGATGACTACGGAGGGAAAAATTGTTTCAGAAGGAAACCGCAGCACACCTGTTACTACAATATAGCTTTGTTAATTGTTTTCGAGTTCTATTATCTACCTGTAAACTAGACTACATCTTCAATTCTTCTAGGTACATCCAATCTGAATTTCTCCCACATTTCTGAGTTGGAATCACTAAGAACAAGAATTGCTCCGTTCCTGAAACCCTGCAGGCGGGAAATGGACAACCTGATGTAGTTTCACAGGACAATCCTCATGCTGCTGTGTGGACCACTCAGGGAGTTCACCAAAACACCCAGTGCCATTCAAATTGCAAACCAAGATCATGTGCTTAGAGCTCAAATCTAGAAATTTTCTTGGCTAATTACCCTCTGGACTCAGAGACTGAATTTATAGTTTATTTTAGTCATTGACCTTTGTGTTTCTTCTGTTTCCACAGAAGTATCAGTTGGTTTGGTTTGTGGAGACCTTAGCTAAGGAGAACACTTTGGTATTACTCTCCTGATAGCCGTCATTATAATCTCCCTGGTGCCCTGTATTCTCTTGAGGGTCTTAAATGTGTATTAGCAGACATCCACAGTACACTAAATAAACTCACTATGATTAGAGCAACAAAATGAGATAAACAACAAAAGGAATCTTTCTTCAACAAGCCTAACTCGTCATGATTTAGGAGTTCCGTACTGAGACAAAGACAATGCGGCCATAATGGTGACATAGCAGCGTTTATGCCCAAATTTATAAATGAGAGGAGGGAGTTGCTTGAAAAAAAGAAATTCTAATTGGGAGGCCATTAGACTAGGCTAGCTCTGTCACTTCAAATTCCTATGAGAACAAACCAAAGCCCAATGTAAACACTAAACTGAAACTAGAAACTGCAAGTCACAAACCACCAACTCAACTCTAACTAGGAACCTTGCCACTCTAACCAATCAGAATTGTCTTCTTTGTCTTGATTCTGCTTATATTTTTATCAGCACTGCCATCTGACCCTCTTCAGTGACCAATATAAACAGAATGTTTATAACAATCATTTGAGCTAAGAAAATCCAAGACAAATATTTTACAGTAAGTAGGTTTTCTTCAATTGCCATGTCTTACAATATAGAGATAGCATTCACGTGGTGTTTAAAACAAAAAATCAGCACTAAAAAATTCAAATTTATTTATGTTGGTTTTCTCTTCCTCTACCTACACAAATCTGGGAATATATCCAAGATCGTTACCAAGACGATGAAAATTAACACTCGACCATATTCCATGAAGAACAAATAATCAATTTAAGACTAAGAGTTATTTAAAGTCAACACAGCAAAACTGCCACCCTTTCAATGGCCCCAGAAAAGGCAAGACATGACAGGATCTCCCAGAGAACATGAAAGTGACAAGACCCTCCTCCATGCAGGATTAAGAGGCCACATTATCCAATTCAATTAAAAGATTATGGCCAGGGAGACTAGGGATTCTGACTGAATGTTTTTATAACGAGCTCTCAGAGAGTCTTAGGTTTACTCTTACTTAATGCAGCCATTAATCCTCATGAATACCATATTGCAAACTAACAAATACACTGTGTAAAAGTAGTCAGCCCCAAACAGCACATCCAAACTAATCCCCTGAAACCTCAGGAGCCACATGGAAATCTATTATAATTATCTCTCCCTAAACTCTGTACATCTGTTACAAGGAGTTCCTACTGAGATTACATTCTTAGTACAAATGCCTGGAATTAATTCCAAAACAATCCAAGCCCGGACCTAACCAGGTTGCCTTTGTGCTGCTAACCCTGCATTGGTTGGTCACTGTTTGTCCCCTTTCATACACAGGTAGCCTGGTTTACAGACCTGGGCTCCAGTCTGGCTTCATCCTTTTCTTTACTCATTTGGAAGATTTTCATTGACTTCCAGCTGAGTTCCTAGAGCTATGTGTAATGAGATACAGCAAAGTGGGGTTTCTTTTTTTTTTTTTACCAATTATTATTAATTACATAATTAGTAATAAAGGAATTATGTTTATCATTATTATTTCTAGTTCGCATATTCCCCCTTTGCTTTGCTCATTCATGCCTCAAAAAAAAATCCCTGGGCAGTGATATTTTATCATCACCATTGCCATTTTATAGATGAGAAAACTAAAAAAATCAAATAAATTATTTAATTTAGCTAAAATCTCGTGACAGTTCCATCGTGAGAATGAGGACTCAGGTGTTACACTGTGGTGAGAGTTTTCTCTACTGCAACACAGTGCATCTCAAAACAAAACAGATAATAAGATTAAACCAAGTTGGAGAGCAGAGAAGGAATAAGGTGTTGAATAAGAAGCAGCATTTGGGCTGAATGGATGACCATAAACATGGGCATGATGGTTCTGAGGACCATAGTTTGGGGAACCTTCACTGCCAGGCTGAGAATGTGTCCCTGTTGGCCAGCGAGGGCACGCACACCTTGACAGGAGCAGAAGGAACAGAATGCAAGCACAGCGCGCACAGTCAGGAGAGCCCCAGGAGTCCTCCGGGCAAAGGGCCACCAGTTGAGTCTCAAGGCAAAGGCAATGTGAATGGGAGGAAATGAGGTAAGTGCTGGTGACATAAAGATAGAGATTCAGATCTGAATCTTAGATGAGTCCCTCTGGTGACTGTGGAGGACCCATCTGAGAGGCAGAGAGACTAATTAGGCGAGCTCTACAGAACCCTCGTTGAGGAGGAGGTCCAAAGCAAGGGCCCTGGTGGCTTGTGACAGAGGGGAGTGTAGAATGCTGAGAAATAGTCAGGATATGAAGTTCACAGGCATTATTAAATGATTGTATGCAGAGGAGGAAAAAGACAGAAGGATGACTCTGAAGACTCGGCAGGCGGTGGTGCCACCAAACAAGAAAGAGCAGACAGTTTAAATAGCTTAAAAGAAAAATACATCCCTTCTTTTTTTTTTCTTCTTAGATCCATGGACAGATTGGAAATAAATTCCATTTTGGCCAAGTTCATGGAATATCCAAGTAGATACACTGCATGGGCTGCTGGAAATAAGATTCTGATGGTGATGGGAATAGCCAAAAAACAGGTTTATAAATCATGAACATAGAATTGTAGCTGAAAACTCAAGGATGCGTCCACTCTCTGAAGGAGAGTATGCAGAGAGGCAAGGAAGCGAGTATAAAAGATGGACCGAGAATGTAGTCTTCAAGTACTCATCAGAGAGGTGGGAGAAACACCCAGAGAGTTCAACATCTGGAAAGATTTGGGAATAGAGTTTCCAGAAAAGAAATGGGCAACAGCATCCAGGGCAAGAGAAAGGTCTCTAGTAAGATAAAGAAATCAACAGCAAGCAGGTAGTAACTGGTGTTATTGACAACGGCATGTCAGGAAGGTCATAAAAAGGAGAAGCCTTGGGTGAACATGACCAAAAGCGAAAAAAGTAAAGGCTGAGAATATACCTCTCTTTGGAGAACTGCAGGAGAAAGGGACACAATGTGTTAGATAATACTAGGAACCTATAGCCAAAGGAGGGGTACAGGCATGTTTCATAGACTAATAAGGCAATGGTTCTCAATCTGGGCCCAGGTGTCAATGTTTTTCTTTTTTTTTTTTTGGTGGTAGTATGCCATAGTTAAATTGGCAGCTTTTTTTTTCTCAGTGTTAAATGTGGCTTACAGTTGCTGGTATCTTAAATTAGACAAAACATGGTACCTTTATGTATATATGAACTTCAGTAATATAAAAATAATGTATCACCACTTTAGAGGAGAGAGGTTTTTTTGGTTTTTTTTTTAAGTTTAAGAACAACACAATGCAAATGACACTGATCATCTTTTCTGCCACGATCATCACCTATTCTGATCCTAGGACCCCTTGATAATGTAACTGCCAGGTACCTTTTACTTAAATAAACTTTATTTTTTAAGAGTAGTTTAGATTCTCAGCAAAATTGAGCAGAAAGTTCCCCTATCGTCCCTGTCCCCACACACGTACAACTTGCCCCACTGTTGACATCCTACACCAGAGTGGTACAATTGCTGTAATAGAGGAACCCACACTGATACATCATGATCTCTCAAGGTCAGCATCAGTATTTTTGAAAAGCTGCCCTGATTATTCTAATTTGCAACTGAGTTAAGAGACCACTGGATTCAGAGATAATGGTTTATCAAGATGGGAAGAACAATTCAAGAAAGAGAATCAGGCCAGGCCAGTTGCTCATGCCTGTAATCCTCAGACTCTGGGAGGCGGAGGCAAGAGGATCGCTTGAGGTCAGGAGTTTGAGGTTGCAGTGAGCCATGATGATGCCACTACGCTCTACCCAGGGCAACAAACTAAGATTCTGTTTCAAAAAAAAAAAGAGAGAGAGAGAGTCAAGGAGCAAGGATCTGCAGAAAGACTGCAGAGTCAAATAGACATGAAGATGCAAGCCTCATATGGCTGGAAGACATGATATCAGCACTTCTTTTTCCAGCAGCGATTAATAAGCAGGCCAAAAGTTCTAAGAAATTTGGGGTTAACATTTTTCAAAATGAATATGGCCTTTTGATTTTAAAAAAAACACTACTGTATTTTATTTAACCTAAGATACTAGTGACTACAGGACATATCCAGATTTTAGCACTGGTAAGATACAGTATTTTTATAATCGTTCATTCCTACTGTCTCATCCCAATAGTGTCAACATCACATCAAATTTTAGTTTAAAGCCCTACAGGCTGCTATATGATTAAAAGTTAAACAGATAATGTGACAATACAGCTACCTAAGTATTCTATTGATAATTTTTAGAGATAAACTGTTAAAACTTGTCAGTCTCTAAGGTAACATGGCAAAGTGGTAAACAAAACCACTGAGAGCTGTGGGCCCCATCAGTTTTGTTACAAAATCCTATCCCAGAATCACCAAGCACAGTCTATGTGAGCACTCTCCCTTAGAGGTCTTGAATGGTCATGCCAAGTGGTGGTAAGCAAGGCAATAAGAAGGCAGCATCAATATGGTGACTCAATCATGGATAAACTGAGGTCCGCATTGTTCTGGCAAAATTAAATGTCCACGTCCAGGCCCCACACAGTGGCTCACGTCTGTAATCCCCTGTAATCCTAGCACTCTGGGAGGCCGAGGCAGGCAGATTGTTTGAGGTCAGGAGTTCGAAACCAGCCTGAGCAAGAGCAAGACCCCGTCTCTACTATAAATAGAAAGAAATTAATTGGCCAACTAATATATACAGAAAAAATTAGCCAGGCATGGTGGTGCATGCCTGTAGTCCCAGCTACTCGGGAGGCTGAGGCAGCAGGATTGCTTAAGCCCAGGAGTTTGAGGTTGCTGTGAGCTAGGCTGACGCCATGGCATTCAGTCTAACCTGGGCAACAAAGTGAGACTCTGTCTCAAAAAAACCCAAAATGTCCATGTCCATATTTATAGAGTCTGTAAAATTCGCCTGCATATTTAATCTTTGCTTCATTTAACATCTGTATTTTAAGTAATTTTGATGTTGGGTCTATTTTGCTCTGAAAACCTACCTACAAACTTATATCCAATCATAAGATTATGAATTGTATACTATTTTGAGAAAGTAAGAGGAAAATGTACTAAAATTCTACAATTTATTATTTCTGGTTTATTCTTCTCTTCCAAAGGAACATTTTTTTTTTTTTTTTTTTTTTGTTTTTGTTTTTCCGAGAACAGGGTTTCACTCATTTGCTGGAGCTAGAGTGTAGTGGTGTGATTATAGCTCACTGCAGCCTCCAATGGTCCCAAGTAGCTGGGAGTACATGCGCCCACCACCATGCCCAGCTTTGTTTTTTGTGGGTTGTTTTTTTTTTTTTAGAGATGGGGTTTTGCTATGTTGCCCAAGCTGGTCTCAAACTCCTGGCCTCAAGTGACCCACCTGTCTTGGCCTCCCAAAGTGGTAGAATCACAGGCATGAGCTACCATAACTGGCTTGTTTTGCTTTTTTGTTTTTGTTTTGGAGATTTTTTTTTTTTCTTTTCAAACATCCTCTATTCATCTCAAATGGATTTTAAATACTCATAATTTCTCTCTTACTGAAACAGTAACCAATGCTTTTACTTTTGAAGGGTAAAGTTTGTAATTTTGATTATAAGTTCTTTAATACATTTTCATTTAAGACAACATATTAAAAGAAATTTTAAACAAAAGAAATTCACGTTTAGAAACCGACTGCCTACCAATCAATTGAATTCAGCAGCTAACTATAAATTTAAAGAATCTTTTGGTACAACTTGGAACATTTCAATACTCTCCAGCTCTCAAACCCAAACTGATGGCCTGAATCTTTTTGACAGATTATATTCTTCCTGCATATTACACCTTCACTTAGTTTGCATATATTTTGATAATTCAACAATCATTTTATAAATGCATGAATGTTAACTGTGAAATGAAACTGACAGAATGACAAAAAAAATTGACAGAATGTTCACATCTTCACAAATCTAACTGCTTATAAACTCAGAAGATAAAGATGACAGCATGAGTATAGAGCTCTTGGTTCTTTTCTCTAATTCTGCAACTCAAATTCTCTTTTTCAGATCCAAACAGGTGGGAGAGTAAATCCACCAAGTACAAAGGTCCTGGTCCCCGAGTTTCTCCTTAATGAAAAGCTGTCAAGAAGAACAACCCAAACAAGGATACCTCATATTGGGCCATTATGTGAGTTAAAATTAAAATTTTATTATGTGAAGCCACTGAGATTTTGAGGTTGTTAAAGGAGTTATCCTATAATCTATAACCTGACATTTGTGATTCTAAACACACACACACACACACGTGCAAACACCCCTCACATATATATGCTAATATGTAATAAAAATATAGATTAATATTAAAACATTACAGTGGTTCTCTCTCAAAAATATGACTTAGAGGTCACGAAGGACATAGGAAGACTTTTCTTTTTCACTCTTTATTCTTATGTGCCACTTAGTTTGGGGGATTTGCTTTATTTTTATGTTTACTAAAAAGGAGTTAATAAAAATCAGCTGCTGAAAATGTCAGTGGTTATCTTAAATAGATAGCTGTCCACAGTACTAGACTGTCTTATCACATTACCGAATAAACAGAAGAAACAATTATCTCACTTATAATGTCCTACAACATTTCAGCCTTTCTTATTTCACTTGGAATTTGTTTATTTGTATATATATTTTTTACCTTTCGCTTTTACTCTTTGACTTATTTTTATTCGTAGAAGGAAATGACGTGTCATATCCACATAATGGTAAACTCTGTCTTCAATAAGTAAAATAAGGTTGGGTACTGCGGCTCATGCCTATAATCCCAGCACTTTGGGAACCTGAGGCAAGAGGCCAGGAGTTCACAACCTGCCTGGACAACACAGTGAACCTCATCACTAAAAAAATACAAAAAAATTAGCTGGGCATTTCGGAGGCTGAGGGAGGAGGATCACTTGAGCCCAAAAGTTCTAAGTTACAGTGAGCTATGATCTGCACTCTAGCCTGGACAACAGAGCGAGACTCTTGTCTATTAAAAAAAAAAAAAGAAAAAAAAAGTTCTTAGTTCTTCACTATTCACATCTTCTTACCTCAGAACATGAACTCTTGAAAAACAATTTTTGAATAATTGCTATTATTTTAAAAATCACAACCACTCACAAAGTATTGAACAAACATTTAATAATAAAATACTACAGATTTGTACAAGTATATAATTTATAACAAGATTTAAATTTATATTAAACTAATAACATCATTATATTAAAAGCTGTATAGCCACTAAATTTACATTTAAAATTCGTATGCAAGCATTACAAAATCTGTTAAGGTACTGACAGGAACAGACAAATTCCTGTGCACTGGTCACAGAATGCTGGCCAGACGGAAACGTCAACAATGGAATGTCAACTGAGTTATACCGCTATGTGGGCTCATAGCTTTTCTTCACTCTTGTATTCTGTCTTTATGTTTTAGCTGTTGTCGTTTCATTTTTCCTTAAAGGACACAAATTTATGCGCCATAGTTTGCACAGCTAATCTCTTTAGCAGTTGAGAGGGAGAGTAGTGGCAGCACCACCCCATCCTGCACCCTCAAATCCTGACTCTCTTATTTCTAAATGTTCACGCTGGATAAGAGGTTGATCAGGTCATGAGTTTCATATTCTGAAGAGGGAAAGTGACAAGGCTTTAAAAGTAAGAAGCCCTTAGGCCGGGTGCGGTGGTTCACACCTGTAATCCTAGCACTCTGGGAGGCAGAGGCAGGCGGACTGCTTGCGGTCAAGAGTTCGAAATCAGCCTGAGCAAGAACAAGACCCTTCTCTACTATAAATAGAAATTAATTGGCAAACTAAAATATATATAGAAAAATATTAGCCGGGCATGGTGGCACATGCCTATAGTCCCAGCTACTTGGGAGGCTGAGGCAGGAGGATTGCTTGAGTCCAGGAGTTTGAGGTTGCTGTGAGCTAGGTTGACGCCACGGCA
Organism: Microcebus murinus; assembly: GCF_040939455.1. Classification (NCBI taxonomy): domain Eukaryota; kingdom Metazoa; phylum Chordata; class Mammalia; order Primates; family Cheirogaleidae; genus Microcebus; species Microcebus murinus. Next base: position 78,810,792 of record NC_134110.1, on the reverse strand, counting down.
CTCTAGCCTGGGCAACAGAGTGAGACTCTTGTCTCAAAAAAAAAAAAAAAAAAAAAATCAATATGTTTCCTAATCCCACCACCCCTGCTATTCCTGGGCAAGACTGTGGCTGAATTTCCCAGTGACAGCCAGTACCATTATCAGGCAGCATTTGTAGCAAGAGTCCTTCGCCCACTGCTCAACGTTCACCTCTTCCACCCTTCACTCCACTCCAACAGTGTTGATATTTGGCCACATTTAGTCTTCCTTGGGACCAGGTACCCTACAGGGACACCTGTGAGCAGACTTACTATAAAAGACAAAGTTCCCAGTGGCCGGTCATAGCTATACATCCCTTCACGGCTACTGAATGTGGCAGCCACCTCTACCCAAACGGTGTAAGACTAGAGGTGATGGGAAAGGCTTTTGCATGGAAAGAGATTTTGCATAAAGAGGCAATTCAGCATCTTAGTTAAAAATATAGCTGTCAAATCAAGAGAAGCAGGGATGCAACCCAGCTCTACACCGCTCAACTGTGAAATGGTGAAACTTAAACTCTCTGAACCTCAAGTTCCTCATCAATCAAAGTGGGATAATAAAAATCTATCTCATTCAGTGCCAGTGAAGATTAACTCTTTCTATGTTTGTATGTCATTCAGTACGTGGTGAATGTTCCAGAACTGGTTGTTGAAATGATGATTGCTATTATATGTGAGTGAGGATTTGGAATCCTGTAGACAAATTTATCTGTATACCAAGCCTCCCTCCTGCACGCCAACACAGCGCAGTAGGCAAAGTGGTCACAGAGAGCAAATACTGAACCAATCCCCCCTCGGTGTCCTTCAGCACCATTTCTTCTTTCAATTTCCTCCCACCACACCTTAGGCCTAGACCACACCACCTCTTCAATCCCAAATGGATTCCCTGCAGAAACTGTCTCCATTTTCCAACCTGGAGTCCAGGAAATTGATGGTACCACTGATAACTGAAAAAAAATTTGTTGGCACATTTTGGGGAAGCTGGGCCAGGAAGTATGGGGGGAAGGGACAGTCAAAACACACCAAGGAAAAATACTAAGGTCACTTTTTAAAAAAAAAAAAAAAGACTGAAGTTTCTACTGTATCATGTCAGAATAACAAGATGAAGGCACAGAGGACTAGAAATCATGGTTGAAAGTTAGATTAGGAAAGTCATCCAAATAGAGAAAACAACAAATAATAAAAACCGTTTCCCCATATAAAGTATTCTGTACAGTCAATGGCATGGCAGACACTATGACCCTGGCCACAGCTTGGGAGCAGTGGCTATTTAATTTACCAATCCATTTTCTTTGGTGCCTATCACATCTATTTCAGGAACAGTAACCATAGCTGTTAACTGCATGCTTACTATGTGCCAGTCCTCACGGCAACCCCATGAGGGGTATTGCAATCATTCGAATATTACAGTTGGCAGTATAGGGATGGAGGAGACACAGCCCTGAGCCAATCTTTACAAGAGGAAAAAGAAAACACCTTACAGTCTCCAAAATCTTTAACATCCATCATCTCATTTGAGTCACACAGCAATCCTGTGAGGTTTGCATGACAGCCATTATCATCTCTGACTTACAAAAGCAATGCAGGCCACTGTCTTCTTGACTTCAAACATTTCTGCATGTTTCTATCTAGACCTGGCGGCTAATGGATGTCTTATCTGTGCCCACTTGCAAAGGGGACAGAGGAGTTTCTTTGGCATTACCAACATCTCCTTTCTGATCCAAGAGAAAGAACGTTCATGACGACCCTCACACAGCTCTACGTAGAGGTCCACACAGTGAAGAATGAGGCCTCCTGCCAACAACTACGTGAGGAAGCCTTCTTGGAAATGAATCCTTTAGTCCATCCGGTCTTCAGATGATGACAGCCTCAACTGTCAACTCGACTGCAGTCTCTTGAGAGACCCAGAGCCAGAATATCCTGATAGGCTGCTCCAAGATCCCTGACTTATTCCTGAGATAATAAATATTTGCTGTCTTCAGCCACTAAGTCATGAAGTAATTTGTTACACAGCCATAGAGAACTAATGCAGCCGTCCAATCCAGAAACCTGAGACATACGAAGCCTGAGGGTCTTCTTCGACAGGAAGAAGCTGAAGGAGAAGTGGGATGCCTGGAGAGGTGATGAATTCCCTGTTAGTAGATGTATGCAAGGGCAGGATGTGGGACTGTCAAGGACAGAAGGATGCGTGCACGGGATGGAGATGGAAAGTTGCATAGACAGCCCTTCAAGTCACTTTCGATCACAAGATCAAATGAACTTAATTGTTCTAAAGTTCTCCCTAGTCTAGATGTATACATTGTTGTTGTCAAAAATGCCAGCATTGACTAGTTGATAAGCTGACTAAAATCCATCCAAAGCCTTCTGTTCAGAACATTTGAAATAATTCATTATTTTTGACAGAGAAAAGTGGTCACACAGGAAGTTTCATTTCCACCTCCTACTTCCCAAGATGAACGGGCTCACTTCCCCAGCCAACCCCCTCTGTGAGCTACCCAGTCCTACTCTTCTCACCCCATCTGCCTTCAGGAGGGGTTCTAGTACAGCTGAGATGAAGAGGAAGCCTGAATATAACCTGTGTGATCCTTTGACAGAAACTGAGAAACTCTTCTTACTCCTCAGGCACTGACTTTTCAACATTTCTCATATTTAAATAACACACACACACACACACACACACACACACACACACACACACGTCTTTATAACTAAAGTGTCAGAAAACAAAGCTCACCTTTACAACATGCAAGGCATTTTGGTCTCATGCTGTTCTACTTTGATTTTTAAAAAACAGCTGGATTTAAAAAAAAAAAAAATCCACAACCCAACAATGGATCCCAAAGACACAGTTTGAAAAATATATCCTATGTCATACTCCTGAACAGTCAGCAGCTCCTGAAATCCTCCTAGTTAGACACAAAAGCAAAAAAAAAAAAAAAAAAACGAAATAATAAATTTCCCTCAGGCCCAAGCATGTGTAAATACTTAGTTCCACTTCACCCACATCCATAAAATACACATTAAATGCTGGGGCTCCACATAATCAAGAACAACCTCAGGCAATTTCTATTCAAATGTTAAATAATTATCCAGCCTCTAAAATTCTTCCAGTTCCAGAGGCACTGACTAGAAGAAAATCCACAAACAACTTCATTTAAAACCCGCTTATCGCTCTCTTACCAAGTGTGGCTCAAAGGCAAAATTTCAATCTTGCCCAATTTTTTCAAAAGAAAGGAGGAAGGCAGCAAAATAAAACATCAGCAAAAACTAAAATTTTCTTGGCTAGAGACCAGTTAAATACATTTTTGTATTTCCTCAAAATGGACCACAGGTCACTGCTAAAAAGAGTAAAATCAATCTATAGAGACAGAAAGTAGATTAGCGGTTGCCTGGGGTAGGAAAGTTGGGAAGCTGTAAATAGGCACAGGGGTGGTGGAAATGTTCTAAAATTAGACTGTGGTGATAGGGGCACGACTCTGTAAGTTTACTAAAAAGAAAAAAAATCACTGAATTGTACATTTAAAACAAGTGAATTTTAAAGTAAATGATATAGTAATTATGGAACATAAAGCTGTTTTTTTAAAAAACAAAAGATCTATATGGGTTAGATAAGGAAAAATGTCCAAGATTCATGTTAGTTAAAACAAGAAAAGTATAGAGTAATGTGTATGACATGTTTCCGTTTGAATTTTTAAAGTGGTTGTACACGTTACCTGCCTGGACATTTCTGGAAGGACACCTAGAGGGAGATTGTAACAGCTGTCTCTGGGAAATGGGTCTCATATAAAAGAATCTGACTTTTAATTGCATACCCCTATTGTTTGGATTCATTCGCCTTGAACATTTATTATTTTTCTTAATTATGAAAATAAGTTAGGTGGAAGCCCTCAGAAGCAGGACTCTTAGAGCAGTCCCAAGTTTATAATGGTGCTAGTTAACACTGTCCTCTGAGGGGGAGATAGCTTAGTCGTTCAGAATTTAAATATTTCTCAGTAAAAGACTATGTTAAAAATGTGTCTGTCTTTGACAATAATACGCCCAGTGACAGAATCCTCTGTCTGAAACCTGACTGCATAAAACCCAACAGGAAGAAAATCTGAATACCCTCAGGAGGAAAATGGGGTTTCAAAAGATTTAGTTATCTGTTTCAGCAGTTGCTCAGACAAAATTCAGAGTGGTTTATGCTTTGCAATTATATATACATCTGAAAAGTTGGGTGGCCAAGGCAGGAAGATCACTTAAGGCCAAGAATTCAAGACCAGCCTGGGCAAAATGGCGAGACTCCCCCCATTTCAAAAACTAAAAAAAGAGCCCGGAGTGCCTAGGCACACACCTGTAATCCCAGCACTCTGGGAGGCTGAGGCGGGCCGATTGCTCGAGGTCAGGAGTTTGAAACCTGCCTGAGCAAGAGCGAGATCCTGTTTCTACTAAAAATAGAAAGAAATTAATTGGGCAACTAAAATAATTAGCCAGGTATCGTGGCACATGCCTGTAGTCCCAGCTACTTGGGAGGCTGAGGCAGAAGGATTGCTTGAGCCCAGGAGTTTGAGGTTGCTGTGAGCTAGGCTAACGCCATGGCACTCTAGCCAGGGCAACAGAGTGAGACTCTGTCTCAAATTTAAAAAAAAAACTAAAAAAAAGATAAAGAAAAATTAGCTGGATATGGTGACACATGCCTGTAGTCCCAGCTACTTGGGAGGCTGAGGTAAGAGGCTTGCTTGGGCCCAGGAGTTCAAAGCTGCTGTGAGCTGTGATTGTCCCCCTGCACTCCAGCCTGGGTGACAGAGTGAGACCTAGTCTAGAAAATATATATATATGGATGTACATATAAATCTGAGAAGGCATTAGATATATTATATCTGAGTACAGGACTATATGTATCCAGATAATTGAAAATGCATTCTTCACAGAGATTCATCAAAAATAAAAATAATACACAAATGAAAAAACTAAAATTGAACCCCAAAACTATACTGGACACCACACTCCCATACCTTGTAAGGAGACCTTTGACAACTGTCCCGATCCAGGCCTGGTTCTGCCATCCTGCTTCACCTCATTCTTGGCTTTTGTTATCTGACCAGGCTGGACCTTGCTACTCAAGGACACAGACACTCTGAAAACTAAGAACTGGTACCTCACCGCATTCTCCCTTCCCTGCCTTAAGCCGACTCTGACAGCCAAGATAACCAGAATTTGAACCATACAATACTATCATTCCCAACTTTCACACACGAGACTAACACCTGTCCTGCATCCAGGATCATTTGCAGCCCGGCCCACCCAGAGCCTCACCTGATCACGATGCATCTTTTCCTCCTATGCCTCCAATAAATAACAAAGGAGCCACCCCATAAGCCTCCCTGCCCCCGGAGCTTTTACTCCTGACACTGCAGCCCCCATTCCCATCCTCATCTATTGGTGCCATTTTAATTATTTCAACTACACTATTCAACACTTAGTCACCTGTATCTACTGAAGGCCTGCTAAGACATCGGCAGGGAGGGGAGAAATTAGGGGATTTTTGTAGTAATAATTTGGACAGTGTTTAGTTTTTATATACCATAATTCATATACCATAAAATTGATCCTGTACAAAGAGTACAATTCAGTGGTTTTTATTCACAGAGTTGTGCAACTATCACCAGAATCTAATTTTCATTACCCCAAAAAGAAACACATACTCATCAGCAGTTCAGGATAGTGTTTATAAGGAAAAACAAAATTTTTTATCAGAGTTTCAGAACAAACTTTCAGAGCATTTAAAATTAAAAACTGGCCATGTTACCCAAAGACTGTACAAAACACACTCAAATACTATAGCTATTAAAAACAATACCGTATTGCACACTTAAAAATTTGTTAAGAGGGTAGATCTCATGTTAACTATTTCCATTACAATAAAATATATTTTTTTAAACATACAATGTCTTTTTTTCAATCCTCCCAACCATCTGGACAGGAATACAAGGTGTTTACAAGTGGGGAGTTTCAAATGCTCGGTAAATTGGGGGGGGTGCCTAACTCCCAGCCACCTAAGCGGGCCCCCACCTGGCTATTCCAACCGTCTGGGAGAATGAGCAGGCTCCATGTTCCTGTTAAGCAATTCCAATTACATATCTGACTGCAAAAAAAGAAAGGGAGCCTCTCTATGCTCTCAACACAACAAAACACGCCTTTGTTTTACGCCAAGGCCCTGGAGATCTCAGCACAGGTCCAGCTGTGTCACAAAGACACTGGTTCGAAGCCCTGCGCGAATGCTTTCTCTTTGTTCGGTGGTGATAACGTGAGCCTCACCGAAGCCGGAGGCCTGGGTTCTCCTGAGGTCACCCCAAAAGTAAGGCGCGGAGCCTCACTGACTAGGAGACAACTCTGCGCCTTGCCCAAACGCCAGGGAAGGCAGGTGAGAGTTAGAATCTTTTAATTAAAATGAGGTAAAATTCTAATTACTGTACAGTCGTCTCCAGAATAACATCATTTCTGACTCATCAAGTCTTATCATAACCTGAACCACTGGGAACTCCCGCTCCGCCTAGTTAACTAGAGAAAACAGCTCCCTTTCTCCAGGAACATTGCCTCTTTTTTTCAGGCATAAAGTAGTACGTATTTAGTGTGTCTGCTTATTAGTCTCTAAGCCATTAATGGCCTGAGAGAGATTAACCAACTTTTGAAAAGTAATCCATTGTTAAGTAACGATGGTTCAGGCTTCCTTGTGGCCACAGAAAACACACAGAATGCAGGACACGTCACTTCAAATGAACACTGCCTGGATGCTCACCACACCACACACACAACTCCCACGGGTAATCTATGTTTATGAGAACTGGTTACATGCGCTAACAAATTCTCAACAATACCACAGAAACAAAATGGTTAGCTGCACTGCACTCCAGGAAATTACACATTTCTACCAGCCTCCGCTGCTGTGCCACTCAGAGACAGACGAAAGTTGGAGGGGAGGTCAACACCGCCAAACTAATTAGCAGGGTGACCTCAGATTTTTAACCCTAACCCCGACACTTTCTGGAAGTCCCATGATGCTAGCTAGCAGCAAGAACAGACCAGCAGAGGCATTTTCAGGGACAGCACAACTCTGCCTGTGTGTGTACGTGTGTAGAAAGGGATCAGTCACTTGCAATCCATGACATTATAACGCACGGATGATGAGCCACCCCTCCACGGGAGCAGCACCTGGGCCATGTCCTTCACACACAAAACCACCTCCCCTCAAACCTGGCTGCTCTCCTGCAAGCAGGAACCTCTGAATCCTCATGCTTGTAACTGGTACCTCTGTGCACATAGTGCTTTCCATCCTGGGTCACAGTTACATTCAAAATGCAACTCCCCTAACTAGGCTAAGCTGCTTGAGGGTTAATTCACCTCGCGTTCATACTCTACAGAACTCAGGAGACATCAGCTTCAATTTCACCTCCCAGACACCACTCCTAATCCCCTAAATTGCAGCTACAGAGACCCTATACCTGGTCCTTACTCACATTACATACTCTACTGCTCCCGGCATCAGTGGTATTCACAACTTAGTGTAGGGCCTCCCACGTGGTACCAGGGTTGGTCTGTGTATCAACAGAGTAAGAACTCACGGTTTTCTTTCTCTAGAAGCCGTGTCATAAGCAGCCTTATGGAGAGGCCCAAGGAGTGAGGAGCTGGCACTACCTGCCAACGACCACCCAAGTGAGCTGGGAGATAGATCCTACGGCCTTGAGATGCCTGAAGTCTCAGCCAACAGCTTTACTGTGACTTCATGGAAGACCCTGAGCCAGAACTACTTAGCTAGCCAGCCCTGGATTCCTGACCTGCAGAAACTATGTGAGATAATACATTCTGTTGTTTTTTTTTTATTAAGATGCTAAGTTTTAGAGTAATAAGTTATGCAGTAATAGATACTAAGACAATTTCCATATGACCATTAGCTAGAAAGTTCTTCCCTAGGCCCATCTATTAAAATTCTCAAAGATGAGATCCAAGGAAAATAGCTTATCTTTTATGAAAACGACTCAGAATCTCACTCACCAGAATTACTTCCTCCTTTCTCTTAACTCAAATCGCATGGGTCTTTTTTTTTTTTTTTTTTAATTTTCAATCTCTGTATAGACTGTCAAAAATTACTCATGCCAACCATATTTCAAGTCGTCCTAGTGGGGCACTGGGAAAAGTTTTCAATCAGCAATAATCACGCCTTGGATAAACCTCATCAGCTATGATACTGCCATTGAGCAAAGCCTGCACTGGTCAGTCATCAGCAGCGATGTCATTCTGTCATATGCTGAACGTAAGTCTCACCCACCTGCATCTCACACTAGCCATGAGCTCCCTGAGGCACAGTTTGGGGCTCTGTCTTCTCACTGAGAAGAGAGCAATCAGACTAGTCACATCAGAGATTCTCACCTGTCCCACACCTGTGCACAGAAAAAATGGGAAGTGATATTGTTGGACATGAAGCTAGGGTTGGGCTGGTCTGCAGAAATAAAGCCTCGATTAACTGCAGAGGGGCCTTCACTAGTCAGGGACCACGTCTGGAAAATGAAGACAGTCAGAGAATCAGGGAAGAAAAAAGCACAATCAGACTGGTCCTGGGCAGAACTCAAGCTTCCCTTCTCCATCCCACATGTTCCTTTGTAGTCCCACCAAAAGGCAGCAGGGAAGGAACAATTGATAGAAACATCGTCTTGATGACAGTGTAAACTAATGTGCCCAGAATCCAGCAAGAGCTAGGGCTTCTCCATGCATGTTCATGTATGTCCTCACGTGCACACAAGGGTGCACAAACTCAGGTAAAGGTGAGGTGAGGTGAGGTAAAGGCAAGTAGTTCACAACACCCTCCAAGTTGGCTGCATGGTCTTCAGCAGCTGATGGGAGTGGTCACAGAGCACGAACTTGGGAATCAAACTGATGGGGGTTTGCATTTTGACTCCACTGTGAACCCTATAAAGTAGGAAAAAGTTCCACTCCTTGGACCATCAGATCTCCCATCTGTAAAATACTACAAATTATGAAGGCAGCTATTGAAAAGACAAAATGAGTTCAATCTAGTTTATGAACCGTGCTTGTCAAATCAGCCACTTCCTTTCCCCTCTCTGGAGCCAGGCTTCAAGAAGTTGTACCCAGAATGGGAAGGTCTAAGTCCTAACATGGAGACCCAAAGTAAAGTCATCTCTGTTTGCCTTTGTTGCTACGAATCCCAAAAGAGGATCCAGGGTTGGGAAGACAACCTTCAAAGTCACTTACAGACTTATGTATGGCCCCAATTAAACGTGTGGCTCCTTTGGAATATACATTTCTCTTTGATCAGAACTCATCAAAACTTAGCAGGAGGCCACCCACAAGCAGGCTGATTACACATAGCATCACCCTATAAAATTTATTGTAGCTAACTCATATGCTAGCATCTCTCACTCATCTAAACCTTCCTTAGGTGCAGTAGCCATGGATTCATTTCTTCTGGTTTTCTTTATTGTTTGCTTGTTTTTAATAGACAGGGTCTCACTTCACCACCAGGCAGGAATGCAATAAAGCAATCACAGCTCACTGCAGCCTCAAACTCCTGGGCTCAAGCCATCCTCTCATCTCAGCCTTCTGAGCTGCTTGGATTACAGGCTCCAGCCACCATGCTGGGCTTTGAATTCACTTTGTTGTTGCTGTTGTTAAAGCTTCATGGTTTAACACAATGTTTATCACTTTAAAGGCGACCAACTAATCAATCAACCAAAACTAATCAATCAACCAAAATCGACCAACTGATCAATCAACCAAAACTTATCATTTCTAGAACTTAACATAGTGAAATCTTACTAAGGTTTGGGCAGTTACATTTCAACAGGAATTTAAATGTGTCTTAAGATTCTAGAACATTCCACCATATTAGACACCAAAGCAAAGAAGCAAAATGCTTTTCATAAAAATGTTATATTCTTACATTCATGAAATAGAAAGGTTAACATTTTAAATAATTGCAAAAGTCACATTACCTCATTTGTTGGTTAATCTGTAAGGTAAAAGTCATGTAAAAGGTTCCAAAATTCAAATTTAAATTTTATATGACAAATTTTGTGATCAGCTTTTTCAAATGTTCAAGGTATATAGTCAGAAGCAACCAGAGCATTCATGCTTCTCCAAATGAAAGTAATCTTTGTCAGGCAAGGATTTTGTAGTCTTTTATAATATTATGCATATTATAATATTTTGTTCTCTTACCTACTAGAAGAATTTCATGATAATTTTATAAACAATTAGTAAATAAATTACACCTTAATTTTACCAACATACAAGCCTACGACTTTGCAACTGGAAGCCAAATTCTGATTAAAATAAAATAGTACTTAAAAAAAATAATGAACAGTTTAAAATGTTACACATATTACAATATGGGAGACATAAAGAAACTGATCAGTACTCATCAGGACTAACAGGGCACTTCAAGCTGAGGTTAGACGACCTTTCATTCCTGAAAGGCCTTTGTCACATCGCTAAAAGCAGCACCTGCTTCTCCATGGCAACTGCAGCAAGTCCTTCAGCACTAATGAGATAAAGCATCAGATATCTCCTATTACACTGAATATTTATTAGGTTTCAGAGTAGTGGTCTTCTTAGGGAAGTCCATGGGAGGCACACACAACTCACAGGCCCCCATCCTTCCTTCGGAAACACCTTTTCTATCTAATTCACTGAAACAAACCCAGAAAGCAAATATCTACAACTGGTCCTCTGGGGCAGGCAGGTGTCAGATTGTACCTTTTTTTTTTTTGAGACAGAGTCTCACTTTGTTGCCCAGGCTAGAGTGAGTGCCATGGTGTCAGCCTGGCTCACAGCAACCTCAATCTCCGGGGCTCAGCGATCCTACTGCCTCAGCCTCCCGAGTAGCTGGGACTACAGGCATACGCCACCATGCCCAGCTAATTTTTTGTATATATAATTTTAGTTGGTCAATTAATTTATTTCTATTTTTGGTAGAGACGGGGTCTCGCTCAGGCTGGTTTCGAACTCCTGACCTTGAGCAATCCGCCCGCCTCGGCCTCCCAAAGTGCTAGGATTACAGGCGTGAGCCACCACGCCCGGCAGATTGTCCTTTTTAAGTGGCTTCTTGTGTCTATTTTTTTACATGGCATTCAGTGTCCATTGTGACCCAACTTAAGGATTATTTAAATTTTTAGGTCATCTCAATTCCCTCAGCACCTTATCCAGTAAATTATAACAACAAAAAACAATCTAATAAAGCACAGTATCTGTTTAAAACCTAATAAGCCCCTTACATGTTGGTTGTATGGAAAGAATTAAAATTGTAATGAATTACTCTGTGGGTTACTTTTTTAATTTGTTTCCATACACCACATGGGGTTCAAAATGTGCAACCAACTCAGGCTCCGCTGAAGCACTCCTGGAGGGCCACTGTCTATCTGGGAAGCCCTGGTGTTAAACTCACTACAAATTTTATTGTCATTTCGTATAGCTTATTTTCATATCCCAAAGCACAAGTGCAAAAGTAGGTGAAAGATATTAAGTTTTTCTTACAAGAGAAAGAATTTGCTTTGCTTTACTCTGTTCTGCCTGAACAGTTAAGTAAAAAAACAGACTCTCCCAGGAAGCTCAAAGATATAAGGGCAATCTTGTTTAAGCCCAGCTTGTGACCAGAAGTGTTGAATCTACGTAAAAAATTTAATGACAAGTGGTCTTTGAGTCGGCATGGCAGTTGCACACAAAAAGTTGAACACATTTTCATGGGAAAGTGATCTGTGTGCTATCAAGAAGCTGGACTGGCTGCGCATGAAGACTCACGCCTGTGATCCTAACACTCTGGGAGGCTGAGGCAGAAGGATTTGCTTGAGCTCAGGAGTTCAAGACCAGCCTGAAGAAGAATGGGACCCCCATCTCTACAAAAAATAGAAAATTTAGCCAGGTGTGGTGGTGCCCACTTCTAGTCCCAGCTACTCCAGAGGCTGAGGCAAGGAGGATCACTTGAGCCCAGGAGTGTGAGGCTGCAGTGAGCTACGATGACGCCACTGTACTCTAGCCTGGGCAACTACACAGCAGTTAAAAAGAATGCAGTGATCAATATTACTAGCACAGAAAGCTCTCCTTCACACAGAGCTGATGAAAAACACAGAAACACATAACATCATAGCATTTGCTTTTTAAAAAGGCATATCAAGGCCGGGCGCGGTGGCTCACGCCTGTAATCCTAGCTCTCTGGGAGGCCGAGGTGGGCGGATCGTTTGAGCTCAGGAGTTCGAAACCAACCTGAGCAAGAGCAAGACCCCGTCTCTACTATAAATAGAAAGAAATTAATTGGTCAACTAATATATATAGAAAAAATTAGCCGGACATGGTGGCACATGCCTGTAGTCCCAGCTACTCGGGAGGCTGAGGCAGCAGAATCGCTTGAGCCCAGGACTTTGAGGTTGCTGTGAGCTAGGCTGACGCCACGGCACTCACTCTAGCCTGGACAACAAAGCGAGACTCTGTCTCAAAGAAAAAAAAAAAGGCATATCAAGGCAGGCCATGGTGGCTCACACCTGTAATCTTAGCATTCTGGGAGGCTGAGGTGGGAGGATCGCTCAAGGTCCAGAGTTTGAGACCAGCCTGAGCAAGAGTAAGACCCCATCTCTACTAAAAATACAAAGAAATTAATTGGCCAACTAAAAATACATAGAAAAAATTAGCCGGGCATGGTGGCGCGTGCCTGTCGTCCCAGCTACTCAAGGCTGAGGTAGAAGGATTGCTTGAGCCCAGGAGTGTGAGGTTGCTGTGAGCTAGGCTGACACCATGGCACCCTAGCCCAGGCAACAGAGTGAGACTCTGTCTCAAAAAAAAAAAAAAAAGGCACATCAAAAAATCAATTTTATATAGTGTTCCTAAATGTGATCCTTGAAACAGCAGTATCAGTATCACCTGTGAACTTGCTAAAAATGCAATGATCAGGCCTCACCTGAGAGCTACTGAATATAATTATCAGCCTCACCTGAGAGCTACTGAATCAGAACACTGTGGGTGGGGTCAGCAATCTGTTTTAACAGGCCCTCTGAGGCCTTGTTTTAACAAGCAGGAGAACTCCTGGTCTACACTGGCAGGTATACAGATAACTAGAAAAGGTTGGACAGGACTCACACCAACCGAGGTCTTTGAGCAACTATCTTTATGTTCTTTTGCCTTTTTTTTTTTTTAACTTAACAAGGAGAATATATTTATGCATTGCTCCTGTAAGGTAAAAGTAACTTTTTTAGAACCGACTATAATAGACAAAAAAGGAAACAATAAAAGTAACTTTTTTTAGATACTGCAGGTGCTAGGCAGGCGCCTTAGGAAATGATTAACCATATAATCCTGGTGACAGTAAAGCTGATGGAACAGAGAATGAGGTTCCCTAAGAGCTGCTGAAACACTGGAGGTCACAGAAAGCACGAAAAACAAGTCCAGTAGGAATTTTACTCCAGAACTCTCAACAGTTCGGCTGGTCTTACCGATGTCTCCCATGGAGAGAGTGCATGACAAATAGTTGACTCTGGTAGGAAGGACAGCTAGCTACCCCAGGATGAAAAAGAACACACAATGCAGACCTTGTTTGGGGAAAGCTACACTTCTATAAAGTCTTTTGTTGTCCTGTTTTGTTGATTCTTTAGCACACACTGCAGCCACCAACCCGGCTCCCAGCCTCCACTGTCATCCTTACATTTGCTGGGGCAGTTTAGCAAGGCAAAGACAACAAGAAAGCGAGCTTTGAGATCTAAGCAACATGCCTTAGTGAGGACATCTAGCCACTATCCCGAGCCTAAGCCCTGATCAACCCCCTTCAAGGTAGTGGGGCCTGGAAAGACCACACACAAACACACACACACACACACACACACACACACACACACTCTCTCTATATATATATATATATTTTATTTCCCATTAACATCATAGTCAGAAGTGAAATCCACCATTACTGCCAGTATTTATGAAGATCAAATAAATGCCACAAGTGTAGTCAGCAATCCACTTTAAAATAAGGTTTATAGAAACCTATAAATCTAAAAATAAGATTATACTTAATTTTCAGTTGCAAGGTGGTTGGAAGAGCTAACCTATTAATTTCCCGACTATTGATATAAGTCATGTTCCAAACCAGGGGCAAAAAAATAAGTGGTATCTCATTTTAAAAAATTACAAATTTCCCTGTTCTAAATATTTTTAAAGTGAGAGTTTAGTTGATTTGATATCAAAAGTGCATGGCATCATCCCTGACACATACCACATGAGAATTTTAAAGCCTAACATCTAAAACAGCCTAGATATTATTCCTTAACTTTACAATAAAAGATCAAATAAAAGTTTCACTCTCTATAAGGAGTACTCTTCAGATTTCACTGAAGAGAAAAAAACTAAATAAAAGTACATTCTCACTCCTGGGTTTTGGAACATCAGCTACTCCAGTTTCAAGCTTTATTCTCTTGAATACTGGGCGGTCATAATAACCCACTTATACTTTGACACAAGCAAAAGCCCATGCTCGAAGTTACTGCAGAAGTACAAAGAAACAGCTGTATGCCATTCAACTTTCTGGGCCATGCTTCTCCATTGTATAGAGAAAAATAATTTCTTTTTTTAACCTGAAAGCAAACACAGTTCTTCTCATATCCCACGATTCAGCCAACTTTTTTCTTCCTGTAACAAGGCCAAATTTTTAGCTGTATCTATTAAGAAGCTTAAGTTCTTTACCCAGAGAAGATGAAGTAAAACTATTATTATAGCCTCATATAATAGAAATATCCAATTATTAAAAAAAAAAATTGCCACTATGGGAAAGAGTAGTAATGAGAGTGTACTTTACCTCTAAAGAGAACAGACAGACCGGGCGTGGTGGCTCACGCCTGTAGTCCTAGCATTCTGGGAGGCCGAGGTGGAAGGATCGCTCAAGGTCAGGAGTTCGAGACCACCCTGAGCAAGAGCGAGACCCCCGTCTCTACTAAAAATAGAAAGAAATTAATTGGCCAACAAAAAATATATAGAAAAAATTAGCCAGGCATGGTGGCGCATGCCTGTAGTCCCAGCTACTCGGGAGGCTGAGGCAGTGGGATGGCTTGAGCCCAGTAGTTTGAGGTTGCTGTGAGCTAGGCTGACACCATGGCACTCTAGCCTGGGCAACAGAGTGAGACTCTGTCTCAAATAAATAAATAAATAAATAAATAAATAAATAAATAAATAAATAAATAAATAAATACAGACTTAAAACTTGGGGAAAAAAACAGCATACGTGATTTTTAAGGTTATTAAAAAATTTTTAAGGTTATTAAACAAAAATGATGGAAGACCACTGTTTTGGGACCGAGCTCCTGTCCTACACCCCAACAGACCAAACCAAACTGAAATGGTGTCACTCATGCTGCATGCCACATAACAAAATTGAAACTTTAAGGAAGCAGATCCCCAAACAGACCAGTTTTTCCTGAAAACAGGAGATTCCAGTCTATCTGAGTCAGCATAAGGAAGTCCACTCTGCTTCAGCTCCTGGCAAGAAAGTAACCAGAAGTAACTTGACGTTAACCAAGCAACTGCTTTTTCCGTGGCTCTGTTTCCTTGTTCCCCCTTCACAAAACCCACTGTTCTGCCCCTGCCCCGTAGGAACTCTCTGTGTTACAGAGTAAAAAGGCTGCCCGGATTTAAGAATCCCAAGTAAAAGCCAATTAGATCTATAACTAAATTTGCTGTAATTTTATCTTTGGACAAGTGTAAGATATATTACAAGATTATGTGGAATATCTCCATTCCTAAATGAGTTAGGAAGCAAGTGAAAAGCAAGCCACTGGACATAATTGCGCTTGTGTGGACATTGTCCGAGGAGGCCTTAGCACTTCCTGGTAAGCAGCTTTCAATATAAACAAGAGCCCTGCACCTCTGTCACTTCAAAAATAGAATACTGCAACCCTGGGAAGCCAACACCCCAGCTTTAGAGGCACCTTCTAGAACAGATATTTCTGAATAGCCAGTAAAAGCTTGAAAGACACTTTTACAACCAGACCTGCCTTAACTCCCCACAACCCCCACCCACCTCTGAAGCAGATGAATCCTGAACGCCTTTTTCCCACCCAGAGGAAAAGAGCTGACAGAGAAGACAAGGTGCCAGCCATACCCTCCAGAGGACAGAGGAGCCAGGCCAGCCCACGGCAGTGACTGAGAATCACACGGGCAGAAGCAAACTCCAGCCCCAGCACCCAGAGGAGGTAGGAAACGCTGTTGTGAAAACACCCTTCCTGGACATCCCTCCCACAAAAAAAAGCACCCACTACACTTCATACGTAAAACCGTGAGGGGCAAATCCAGCTCTAAAGAAGATCTCTGACGAGAAAGACGTCAGGCACCAGCAGGTCTCAGGTTCCCTTTGAAGAGAGGAAACCTGACAGGCCTGCCAAAGAAAGCAGCCTGTGTTTCAAGTAAACGCTTGTGATTAAGAACCTGAATCCTGACTGGACAGGCTGTGTGTGCAGGGGAGGAGAAGAAGGGAAGGGCGACAAATATCAGGGAACAAAGAAAATTAGGTCTGCACCTTAGTTCTTACTTTCATTAGAATGTGTTTGTAATAACAGATTTGTTGAAGAAAAAAGGACTCTTAGACGCTAATAAACATGGAAGGAAAGCGCTTAAGGTGACTAGGTTTTAGTTTGTTTGTTTAGTTTAGTTTTTTTGAGACAGAGTCTCACTTTGTTGGCCGGGCTAGAGTGCCGTGGCGTCAGCCTCGCTCACAGTAACCTCAAACTCCCGGGCTCAAGCGATCCTCCTGCCTCAGCCTCCCGAGTAGCTGGGACTACAGGCATGTGCCCCCATGCCCGGCTAATTTTGTCTATATATATTTTTAGTTGGCCAATTAATTTCTTTGTATTTTTAGTAGAGATGGGGTCTCGCTCTTGCTCAGGCTGGTTTGGAACTCCTGACCTTAAGCAATCCTCCCGCCTCGGCATCCCAGAGTGCTAGGATTACAGGCATAAGCCACCGCACCCGGCCCTAGTTTTTTTATTTAAAAGAAATATTTTATTGCTATGCTTTCATACATGTTTCTCCACTAAGTCTATGTACAACTTATACAAAAAAAGTGATAAAGAATCACTTCAAAGCATAGGAAAATACTAAATACAGGGTGTCCCAAAAGTCTCCATACAAAGATAAAAATTTATAAAATTTTGTAATTAATATTTTGCAAATAAAAGTATGTTTAACTACCATTTCCCATTTTTCCTATGTATGGTGACTTTTGGGACACCCTGCACATTAAGTACAGCTGCTCTGACCAGGCACTGCCCAGTAACTGAAGGAAGTTAATGGGGCCATGGTTGCTTCCAAGAGCATAAGGCTTGCCCATTGGCTTCCCTTGGAACAAGCAGAGATGTACTGCCTTGGTAGAAAAAACTATTCCTTAAAGGAACCTACAGCACCACCAGCCAGGGGTGAGCAGAAAGCTTCCTTTCTAGCACTTTCCACATCTCACCATTGCCTTCTCCCCTCTCTTGGATCACAGGTACTATTTCCCCCAAAACAGCAACAGGAAAACCTTTTTTTTTTCCGCTCCCTTTGGCTATACTTGCATCATAACATTTTATCAGTGGTCAATTCAATAATTCAAATCCCAAATCCCTCACATGTGAGACCTGGTATTGTTAAATAAGTCAGCTCCATTCTGGCAAATTTATGTCTGCAACAAATTCATTCAAGATAAGCTCTCTGTAGATTATTGAGAGGATGTAAAATATTGTAGATAAACTCTTATGATCTAAAGTAGTTCTAGGGTAGTTCCTTAATCCCCTGAAACTCTAAACTCCCTCATCAGTAAAACAGGAAAAGGAAGAATACAGCCATCTGCCCAGGGCTGATGTGAGATCAAATAAGTGCTTGGTTGGAGCCAGGACCTAGGAAACGCTCTCTCCATAAATGTTAGCATCATCTCCAAGTAAAATGTCTTTCTTTCCATGCAGCATCAGTTAAAATGAACTAAGAATTTCAAATTCTTCAAAAGCTGAAAGGCCCAAAGCCATCCCCATCTCGCCCTCTTCACTGTTTCCAACCTCTAAAGCAAGGAAGAGCAGAACTGCCACACTGTGAAGGACACAATCACATTTTCCTTTCATTCATACACAAAATAAGGATATGAGGTAGGAGCGTTAATGGGAAAATAAACACACACAAAAAATTACATATTACCATCAAAAAGCTAAAGGGTGGCCAGGCGTGGTGGCTCACACCTGTAATCCTAGCACTCTGGGAGGCCGAGATGGGCGGATTGCTCGAAGGTCAGGAGTTCGAAACCAGCCTGAGCAAGAGCGAGACCCCGTCTCTACTATAAATAGAAAGAAATTAGTTGGCCAACTAATATATAGAGAAAAAATTAGCTGGGCATGGTGGTGCATGCCTGTAGTCCCAGCTACTCGGGAGGCTGAGGCAGGAGGATTGCTTGAGCCCAGGAGTTTGAGGTTGCTGTAAGCTAGGCTGACACCACGGCACTCACTCTAGCCTGGACAACAAAACGAGACTCTGTCTCAAAACAAAACAAAAAAAAAATGCTAAAGGGTGATTAGGCATCCACAGCCTTCCCCCAAGCTCTGGGCACAAACAGAGCTCTCAGGAGCTGGAGCCCTCACTGGTGGCCAATGTGTGCAGAGCCCGAAGTGGACGTGACAATAGAACAGAGGTCCATGTTCTGAGATGGCACTGGATTAGAGTCGCAGTTGACTCACCGCTTGCCTCAGTCTTTTTAATTGAGAAAGAAAAATCAAGTTTCCTCTTTCTCTTTTTTTTTGAGACAAGGTCGTTCTGTAACCCCAGCTAGAGTGCAGTGGTGTCATCATAGCTTACAGCAACCTCAAACTCCTGGGCTCCAGTGATCCTCCTGTCTCAGCCCCCAGTGTAGCTGGGACTACAGGTGCATGCCACAATTACCCAGCTAATTTTTCTGTTTTCAGTAGAGATGGGTCTCGCTCTCACTAAGGGCTGGTCTTGGCCTCAAGGGACCCTCCTGCTTCAGCCTCTCAAGAGTAATAGGATTACAGGCATAAGCCACCTCACCCAGCCTCTCTTCATCTTCTAATAAGTTTTTAAAATTACAATGCCCTTAAATCAAGAAAAAGGAAAGGGGATGTGTGGTCTCTAAGTGTTTCTCCTTGGCTCAGAATTCCTCAGAGAAATCCAAATTGTTAAACCAATAGAGCATTATATTTTTTTCCGTTCTCAATTAATAACTTGAAATGTTTCTTTTAAGCTTCGAATCACGACACACATGTACATATAAAAAGAACTAAATTACCTTTGAAATAGCAATGAAATTAATAATAAATGAACAAACTAAGAAATCCATTTTCAGGGTTTTTTTTTCTATTATCCCTACAGACCAAAAATGTAATACTAATAGGACCCATAAAATATATTGAATAAATGCATGAAATTCATTATATAAAAGCAAAACAAAAAGAACAACAAAAATGCTTGAGTTCCATTTTATGACCCCAAATGAAGAAAGATAAAAAGAGAAAAAAAAAAAAAGGGAAATTTGAGTGGGGAAAAAAAAGACAGAAAAAAAGAGAAAGGCTAAGCTAAGGGAGAGAGACAGGAAAATCAAAAACAGGAGACAGGAATTCTGAGAGAAATGAATACACTAAGAAGAAAATAAGGGGACAGACAGACTGACGCGTGATTTGAGGCTTCTGCTCCACTTTGGATTGGAGAAAATTCACAAAGTCATCCTGTGCACTTTGAAAGGCTGGCTGCCTCCTGAGACTTCACTACTTTTCCAATTTAACATCATAGTGACAGTCACCATCAGGAAAGGAATGATTCAACTTGGAGAATGGCATCTGCAGTGACCACAGCCCAGACCAGAGAGCACACCACCAGGGAAGACAAGGATCTTAGGACTGAAGTCCTCTCTTGTGGGCTTAAAAAAAAGGAAGGAAGTTTGGGGAGGGATTGTAAGGCTGGGAAAAATAAAAACTCCTAAACCAAGAGAAATCTGTCATATTATCTTTAATATTAGTTAAAATTTCCATTGAATCCCTGAAGCAATCAGCAGTAGTAATAATCCATTTTAAATCTGCCAAGAAAGGCAGACTTAGCAGATAGGTTTCTCTTTCAATGATGACTTGAAGAAAAATGCTGACTGACCCTCAGGTTGGGCAAATGCTACTCTAGAATGAAAATTATTTCTCAAGAGCACCTGAGCTAGAACACTTAACAAATCCAGAAACTGCACAAATCAATCCCATAGCCAAGACACTCTATGATGAACTCACAGGTTCAGCTTTGTCCTTAGAAATCACTGGTTAGAATTTAACAATCACAGCACTACTATGATTTTGCTAAAATGTCACCTCTAAGCTAAATTGCTTCTCTGGCTAGCATACCACCCAGGGAGAGTATAATACTTTCATTCTGCAAATATTTAATAAGTACTTGTTCTCTGCAAGGCTCTTACACATTAAAGTGAATTATTGCTTATAGACTTGAGCTCCTTGAAGGTCAAACTCTATAATATCACTATTAAAATACATTTTGCATTGAAAGCATCATAACCTAAACCGGTGGCATACATAGGAATAGCAAATCCAGTTATTCTCCCTTGACTCTGGTTTCTTCTCTCATTTTACAAACACATAGAAATGCCAGACTACTCACTCTCTTCACTTCAAAACTAAAACAAAACAGCATTCTGCACAGGCAACCAAATCACCATCAGTTAATCCAAATTTCCCTTCGATTTACTCCTTGGTTGCCTCCCTTTACCATTCCCATAGGCCCAGAGTCCACTGTACCGGCCCTCCCATTCTCCTCAACCACATCCCAATCCACGGATCTTGAATCCCTCAGCATTATCCATGACTAGGAAACATCACCAAAGCCAGTATCTGCTCTTCCCCTCAACCTACTCAGCGTCTCCATAGCCTTTGAAAGTCTACCTCTCTATTTCTTAATTCGAATCTTCCTTTCCCCACTCTGTGATGTTGACAATCCATTCTCGCTTCTCTATTTGCTCTACTTTTTTTCCTAGACCATCTCAACATAATAGCTTCAAATATCACCCATGCTAAGTTCTCCCAAACCTTGATATCCTGCCCAGCTCTTTCCCTTAGAGATCCATATTTCACTCCTGACCCTATCACGAAAGACATTCCACAAGGATCTGGTGATGGTTTTATTTTATTTATGTATTTTTTTGAGACAGAGTCTCATTTTGTTGCCCAGGCTAGAGTGAATGCAGTGGCATCAGCCTAGCTCACAGCAACCTCAATCTCCTGGGCTCAAGCAATCCTCCTGCCTCAGCCTCCCAAGTAGCTGGGACTACAGGCATGCACCACCATGCCCGGCTAATTTTTTGTATATATATTTTTAATTGGTCAATTAATTTCTTTCTATTTTTGGTAGAGATGGGGTCTCACTCAGGCTGGTTTCGAACTCCCAGAGTGCTAAGGAGGTGATGGTTTTAAACATGTGCACAGGGCACCACCAAGGCATGTAGTCATCAGATTGACCAAAGTCAACATAAAGGGGAATTCCTACATGCCATGAGATGAAAACATCAAGTAACATACAAAGGAAAACTCACCAGACTAACAGCAGACTTCTCAACAGACACACCACAAGCCAGAAAGGAATGGGGTCTATCTTTAGTCTCCTTAAACAGAGTAAATGTCAGCCAAGAATTTTTATCCTGCAAAACTAAGTTTCATAAATGAAATAGAAATAAAGTCTTTCCCAGATAAGCCAACACAAAGAGAATTTGTCACCACTAGGCCTTCCATACAAGAAAAGCTCAAAAGTGTTTTATACATGGAATAAAACAATTAATATCCACTAGTGTAAAAACACCCAAAAGTTAAAACTCATAGCTTTTATAAAACAGTAACACAAGGGGTAGAACAAAGCAATGAGGTAACAATCAAAATGATGACCAGAACAGTACCTCATGTCAATGCTAACATTAAATGTGAACAGTCTTGATGCTCTCTTTAAAAGATATAGATTGCCTAAATTAACAGTCCCCAACCTTTTTGGCACCAGGGACTGTTTTCATGGAAGACAATTTTTCCACGAACTGGGTGCGGGAGGATGGTTTCAGGATGATTCAAGCACATTACATTTATTGTACACTTTATTTCTATTATTATTACATTGTAATATATAATGAAATAATTATACAACTCAACATAGGTTAAGGACCTCTGGCCTTTAAATCCTAAATGGATTTAAAAAACAAAAACACAAATATATGCTGTCTCCAGAAAACCCATTTAACTCACAAAAATAGACCCAAGGTAAAGGAATGGAAAAATGATTCCATGCAGGCTGGGCGAGGTGGCTCACACCTATAATCCTAGCACTCTGGGAGGCCAAGGCAGACGGACTACTTGAGGTCAGGAGTTTGAGACCAGCCTGAGCAAGAGCAAGACCCTATCTCTACTAAAAATAGAAAAAATTCATAGGGTGTGATGGCACGTGCCCATAGTCCCAGCTACTTGGGAGACTGAGGCAGTAGGATCACTTGAGCCCCAGAGTTTGAGGCTACAGTGAGGTAGGATGGTACCACTGCACTGTAGCCCAGGTGACAGAGTGAAACCCTGTCTCAAAAATAAATAAAAAATATTCCATGCAATAGAAACCAAAAGCAAGCAGGAGTAGCTATTCTCGTATCAAATAAAATAGACTTTAAATCAACAATAGTGAAAAAAAAGAAAAGACAAAGATCATTATATAACGATAAAGGGATCAACTCAACAAGAAGATACGAAAATCGTAAAATATTTGCACTTAACACATGACCTCCCAGATTCATAAATCAAATTCTACTAGATTTTAGGAAAGAAATAAATAGCAACATCATAATAGCCTGGCACTTAAATATCCTGCTGTCAGAATTAAACAGATCATCAAGGGAGAAGATCAACAAAGAAACATTGGACTTAAATAGGACTCTAGAGCAAGTGGACCTAATAGATATTTACAGAACATTCTACCCAAAAACTGAAGAATATACATTCTCATCAGCACATTGGACATTTTTCAAGACAGATCATGTATTAGGCCATAGAACAAGTCTCATCAAATTTAGAAAAACTAAAATCATACCATGTATCTTCTCAGACCACAGTGGAATAAAACTAGAAATTAATTAAAAGAAGAACTCTCAAAAGTACAAAAATAAATGGAAATTAAACAATCTACTGCTGAATAATCCTTGAGTTACTGAAAAAAATCAAGACAAAAATCAAACAATTTTTCAAATTGAACAACAAAGGCTACACAAGCTTCCAAAAATCTAAGGGATACAAAAAAGCAGTGCTAAGGAAGAAGTTCATAGCTTTAAATGTTTACATCAAAAAGACAGAAAGATCATAAATTAACAACCTAAGATCACACCTCAAGGAACTAGAAACAGAACAAACCAAACCCAAAGGTAGCAGAAGGGAAAAAAAACTATAACACAGCTCAGAGAAGAACTAAACAAAATAAGAAACAAACAAACAAAAAAATACAAACAATCAATGAAACAAAAATAATGGTTCTTTGAAAAAATAAACAAAATTCAATAGATCACTAGCTTGATTAACCAGAAATAGAAGAGAAAGGACTCAAATAAACTCAATCAGAAATCAAAATGGAGACATTACAACTGACACCACAGAAATACAAAATATAATCTGTAACTACTAGGAAAACCACTACACACACAAACTAGAAAAACCTAGAGGACCTTGATAAATTCTTAGAAACACACAACCTCCCAAACCTGAATCAGGAAGAAACAGAAATCCTGAACAAACTAATAATGACTAGCGAGATTGAAAAAGTAATAAACAATCTCCCAACAAAAAAAGCCTCAGCCCAGACAGGTTCACAGCCAAATTCTACCAGACCTACAAAGAAGAACTGGAACCCATTCTACTGAAACTGTTTTATAACATTAAGGAGGGACCCTCCCCAACTCATTCTACAAAGCCAGTATCACCTTGTTACCAAAGCCAGCAAAAGACACAACAAAAAAAGAAAACTACAGACCAATATCCCTTATGAACATAAAAGCAAAAATCTTCAACAAAATACTAGCAAATTGAATTCAATAGTACATCAAAAAGATAATCCACCATGATCAAGTGGGTTTCATCCCAGGGATGCAAGGATGGTTCAATATATACAAATCTGCCAGGTACTGATTACTCCTGTAATCCTAGCTCTCCGGGAGGCTGAGGCAGGAGGATCATTCAAGGTCAGGAGTTCGAAACCAGCCTGAGCAAGAGCAAGACCCCGTCTCTACTAAAAATACAAAGAAATTAACTGGTCAACTAAAAATATATAGAAAAAAAATTAGCCAGGCATGGTGGCACAGGCCTATAGTCCCAGCTACTCAGGAGGCTGAGGCAGAAGGACTGCTTGAGCCCAGGAGTTTGAGGTTGCTGTGAGCGAGGCTGACACCACAGCACTATAGCCCGAGCAACAGAGTGAGACTATATCTCAAAAAAAAAAAATACACACACACAAATCAAGAAATGTGATTCACCACCAAAACAGAAGTAAAAACAAAGACCAGATGATCATCTCAACAGATGCAGAAAAAGCATTCAATAAAATACAGCACCTGTTCATGATAAAACCCCTCAACAAACTAGGCATAGAAGGAATATACTTCCAAATAATAAAAGCTATATATGACAAACCCACAGCCAACTTCATACTAAATGGGGAAAAGTTGAAAGCATTCTCCCTAAGACATGGAACAAGACAAGGATGCCCACTGTCACCACTTCTATTCAACATAGTACTGGAAGTCCTAGAAGAGCAATCAGGCAAGAGAAAGAAAGAAAGGGCATCCAAACTGGGAAAGAGTAAGTCAAACTATCCCTGTTTGCTGACGATATGATCTTGTATTTATAAAACACTAAAGACTCCACTGAAAAACTCCTAGAATTGATAAATAAATTCAGCAAAGTTTCAGGTTACAAAATCAACGTACACAAGTCAGTAGCCTTTCTACATACTAACAACAGCTAAGCTGAGAGTCAAATCAAGAACACAGAAACGACAACAACAAAATAAAACCACATGCACCTATTTGTTGGTACTCTTCCCACCAAAATGTGGTCTAATTCCCCTCTCTTTGAATACGGGCTGGCTGTTGTGACACATTTCTAACTACAAGAATAAGATGGAAGTGACACCATGTCACTTCCAAGACCAGGTCATAAAAAGCCACCCAGCATCAGCCTACCTCTCTTAGGAGCCCTGAGGCAACATGGAAGAGGTCTAGGCACCCTGAGGCTGCACACCGGAAACAAAGCAAATTGAGGCAGGTACCCAGGGAGCCTGAGCTGCTGAGTCTTCCCAGTGTCAACAACCCCTCACATGAGCAAGCCTTCATATTTCTAACTGAACTCTCACACACTGACCACCTGCTCATCACCTGAATACAACCACAATTCCTGATCCTCACATACAAGATCCTTTACACTCCCCTAGGGACAACCTCCAGCCACAGGGAATTTCTGAAAATTCACAATCACTTTTTTACCCTTCCACACCTCTGCATCCTTGCACAAGTTGAATCTTCTTAGTAAATTCCTTTCCTCGCCCTTCTTTCTCTCACCACTTGCAAAAATTCCTACTTAGCCTTTGTCTTAATCAGTTCAGGCTGCTATAATGAAATGCCATACACTGGGTAGCTTAAACAACATTTACTTCTCATAGTTCTGGAGGATGAAGTCAGAGATCAACATGCCAGCTGATTCAGTCTCTGAGGGCCCACTTCCTGGTTTGCAGATGACTGCTGTTATGGGCTGAATGTTGACATGTTCCCCCCACCCACCTCACCCCACCACACCCCACCAAATTCATATGTTGGAACCTAATGCCTAATGTGGTAATATTAAGAAGTGGGGCTTTTAAGAAGTAATTAGGCCATTTAGCTTACACATCTACAGCCAACTGATTCTTGCCAAAGGTACCAAGAACACTCATTGGGGAAAAGACAGTCTCTTCAATAAGTGGTGCTGGGAAAACTGGATATCCATATAGATTCTCACCTCTCACACTACACAAAAATCAACTCCAAATGGATCAAAGGCCTAAATGTGAGACCCAAAACTATAAAGCTAATAGAAGAAAGCATAGGGGAAATACTTCAGGACATCGGTCTGGGAAAAGATTTTATGACTAAGACCCCAAAAGCACAAGCCACAAATGCAAAACTAAACAAATGGGATTATATCAAACTACAAAGCTGCTGCACAACAAAAGAAACAATCAACAGAGTGAAAAGATAACCTACAGAATGGGAGAAAATATTTGCAAACTATTCATCTGACAGGGGATTAATATCTAGAATATACAAGGAACTCAAACATCTCAACAGCAAAAAAACGAAACAATCCAATTAAAAAATGGGCAAATCATCTGAACAGACATTTATCCAAAGACATCCAAATAACCAACAAATATGTGAAAACATGCTCACCACCACTAATCAAAACGACAATGAAATGCAAATGAAAACCACAATGAGGTTATTGTCTCATCTCACTTCAGGATGGCTATTACTAAAAAGATAAAAAATAACTAACTCTGATCAGGATGCAGAGAAGAAGGAACTCTTAAACACTGTGGGTGGAAATGTAAACTAGTACAGCCACTTTGGAGAACAGTATGGAGATTCCTCAAAGAACTACAAATAGAACTAACATGCGATCCAGCAATCCCATTACTGGTCATTTACCCAAAGGAAAAGAAATCAGTGTATTAAAGAAACATCTGCACCCCCATGTTTATTGCAGCACTATTCACACTAGCTAAAACATGGAATCAACCTAGGTGCCCAACAATGGACAAACAGATAAAGAAAATGTGGTATACGTAGACAATGGAACACTATTCAGCCATTAAAAAAAAATGAAATCTTGTCATTCACAGCAACATGGATGGAAATGGAAGACATTACGTTAAGTGAAATAACCCTGCCACAGAAAGTTTAACATTGCATGTTCTCACTAATATGTGGAAGCCAAAAAAAGTTGATCTCATAGAAGTAAAAAGTAGAATTTTTCTCTAAGAGTGGGTTGCTAAAAAAGAAAAAAATGAAAAGTAGAACAGAGGATACTAGAAGCTAGGAAGGTAGGGATAAGGAGAGATTTGTTAAAGGATACAAAATCACAACTAGATAGGAGGAATAAGTTCTGGTGTTCTATAGCACTATAGAACAATAGTTAACAATAATATATAGTCCCAAAGAGCTAGAAGTAGGATGTTGAGCATTTCCAACACAAAGAAATGATAAATGTTTGCAATGACAGATATGCTAATTACCCTGATCTGATCACTGAAACATCAGTGTGTACTCTCATAAATATGTGTAATTATTATACACCAATTTTAAAAATAAAATAAAAATAAACAAAAAAGACACTGAGTTCTGGAAAAGGGAGCTTATTATACAAAATGGCATATTCAGTAAGAGATTATTTTGTGATTTGTTTGCTTAAAAGGATAGATATATGGACAGGTATAAAATAATACAGTAACCATAATTTTTTCAGAGTAGATTTACAGGTGATTTTATTTCCTTTTTCTCCATCTATATTTCTGATTTTTAAAAAATGAATTATTCTTAGATACGAAAAAGCATTTTTTACAATCTAACTTTTTTAAAGTTACACTAAATATTAAAATTCCTTTATCATTTGGACATTTTTCCAATAAAAATACATTGCTAAGATTATGGTTTCAGCACAGTTGGTACCCACTCAGTTTAAATAAACTTTGAGAAGTCTCAGAAGAGAGATTTTTACAATAGTCAACAATTAAAACATAAATAATTAACCCCAAAAGGAAAATAAAATAATCTTAGCCTATAACAAAAGGCTCAGTCGCACAGAAGTTCAGAGGATTTGGGGTTTTTTTTTTGTTTTTAACTGTGAGTATATTTGTTTTTATTACATGTATAGATTATTCTGTTTTGACATCCTACTAAAAGATCACAGCCCTTCCTACCACTCAGCTTTTCCCCTAGGGACTAAGCAGGCTGCTGCATAAAAATAAATGCAGGAAGTGAAGAAGAGCTAACAAAGACATTAGCACCATATGGAAATCGAGAGGCTGTGGACCAAATAAATTAGTAGCCTGGGTGGGTCACACCCAGAGACTTGTCAGCAGACCCTCAAAACTGTTATCCATTCTTCTCTACACTTGCTTTACTTTTAAATAAATGACATCCCACATTTTTATTTCTAAGGCATAACTACAGTGTTGAAATTATAGTGACATATTGTTGTGTTACTGTTTGCTTAAAGCCTTTCCCTCTCCTTAGTCCTTTGGCCCCAGCAACCTTTTCCCTTCTGCTTAAAATAATGGTTTTCCTTTCCTTTTTTTCCATTCAAACTAGTAAAATGCTTACTGGCTAGGTGACTGTTACTTCAATTTAATAGTGCTAAACTAAAGCTTGACTAATATGAGAGTACTCAGTATAAATATTTATTTAGCCCCATAAAAAGTAGTCAGTTTTTTTTTTTTAACCCAATGTATGCTCTAGTTAGCATAAACTGCTCTTTGAAAGTAGGAAATACCACACACATTACATGTGCTGTGCTGAGCTTAATGCTTAGAAACTCTTAAAAGGCACCGTGCAATTTAAGGTATTTAAATCATTTGATGTTTATTGAACTCTCAATGTAAGCAGAGTATTGTATGCAAGGTCTGGGTAAAAGAGAAGTAGAAAAATAATAGAATCTGGGCCTGATACTATAAAGCATTAACATGATAACTCTGTGTTCCTTTTTAAACCTTATAGCTCTGTTAAATAAAATTGGTAGTAAAGGATAGATTTTGACAACTTTATACAAGAAGGTTTACAAAAGCATTTCAATAGAGACATGCACTGAAGACAAGAGGTAGGCCATTTACTTGTGCATCTAGAGTTTTACTGCTCTTTTTTTAAGGGACAAATGTAAGAAAACTCCATGTATGTGAAAAATAAAGTTAAACAAGTCCTAAACATTTCTGATTTGGTCTTAAATACTTTGTAAAAACCATAATTCAAGAGACAAACACACAGTTTTATAAACCTTATTTCAGCCCACATAGTTGCACATGAACATCAGGTTTAAAATCCCAGGTTTTACTTTTTTCACTTTAAGACAGGAGTCTCCATACAGATCCATTAAGGACTTACTCATCTGCTCTACCAGTTCAAAGACCCACAGCCTTATCAGCAACTTTCTTTGCCTAACCACACAGTTCTGCTTCTTAAGAATAGAGGAAAAAAAGAACAGGAGGAAATGGGAAACCAGAGAATGACTTAGAGGGTCACAGAGGTTCCTGGGGCTGGAACCTGCTTGGGGTGCTTTTCCCTTTTGTCTTAGGCAGTCAACAAACATTTCTGAGCACCTGCTGTGTACCTGGGAACAGAAAGATGAAAAGGCAGATATACAGGCAGAGTCTGGAAGCAAACAGGTCAGTGAGAGCCACGTGGTTCTAACACAGCAAAGCTCCAGAGTAAACCAGCTGACCTTCCCCTCTGCCATTCTAAGCAGAGTCCTCCAAGCTCTCCACGTTGAAAGCGTGGACTTCCCTGGCCCACAAGGCAGAGAATTAAAAACAAGGACTAACATGACTAACAAATCACTCGACCAAAGAAAACATTTGAAAATTACAGACAGAAAAAAGACTCATCTTACAAGCCAAAGAAATAATATTGTAAAATATGTCTCAGAATTAGACACTTAAAAAAAAAAGCCCTATAAAAACCGCACAAAGTATATTAGCAAATTGGAATATTGCAGTAGTATTAATGACTGTGGTTCTTGCCACCCAAGCCAGAACACAAAATTTACTAAAACTAGTCATTCTGGCCGGGTGCGGTGGCTCACGCCTGTAATCCTAGCACTCGGGGAGGCCGAGGCAGGCGGATTGCTCGAGGTCAGGAGTTCGAAACCAGCCTGAGCAAGAGCGAGACCCTGTCTCTACTATAAATAGAAGGAAATTAATTAGCCAACTAATTTATATAGAAAAAAATTAGCCGGGCATGGTGGCGCATGCCTGTAGTCCCAGCTACTTGGGAGGCTGAGGCAGCAGGATTGCTTGAGCCTAGGAGTTTGAGGTTGCTGTGAGCTAGGCTGATGTCACGGCATTCACTCTAGCCTGGGCAACAAAGCAAGACTTTGTCTCTTAAAAAAAAAAAAAAAAAAAAAAAACTAGTCATTCCATTCACCTAAATCAAACACAGCTATTCAGTCTATTTTGACAAGTACCAGTTATTCTAAAAACATAATTATGTTTAAAACGACAATGTAAAACAGATTAGTATACAAATATGCATGTACACATGTTTGCCCACACACACACCACCCCCATTAAAAACCAGACACATGGCCAGGCGAGGTGGCCTACGCCTGTAATCCTAGCACTCTGGGAGGCCAAGGCAGGTGGATCGCTCAGGTCAGGAGTTCAAAACCAGCCTGAGCAAGAACAAGAGCGAGACCCCATCTCTATTGAAAAAAAAAAAATAGAAAGAAATTAATTGGCCAGCTAAAAACATACATATAGAAAAAATTAGCCCGGCATGGTGGCACATGTCTGTAGTCACAGCTACCAGGGAGGCTGAGGCAGAAGGATTGCTTGAGTCCAGGAGTTTGAGGTTGCTGTGAGCTAGGCTGACACCACCGCACTCTAGCCCGGGCAACAGAGTGAGCCTCTGTCACAAAAAAACAACAACCAGACACGCATAATGCTGCCTTACATGGTGGCCCCTAGGCCTTCTGACAACACATACAAGACCAGTGGCAAGCTTTCTGACTCAAACATTTGAGTTTCTACTATGTGCAAGTCACCATGTTACCCAACCAAGGACGATCAAAGATGAAATATGTTTCTAACTTTAAGAAGCTTAAAATCTAGATAATACTGCATATGTGAATATATACATATATAATGTATAATACATGTATATGCATAAATTATACTGTGGATAATGTTTACAAGCATTCCGATGTTAAGTGTTTATAAGCACTCATATGTTAACTGTAAAATTAATTTGATGGGGAGAGAGGAAGGGCTGGAAAGCTCCAAAGATTCTAGTTATCAAAAGTAAAACACAAAGTATATAAGGATATGGTTTTATTTACATAAAAACGCACACAGGAAGGCAAACACTGGAGGAAAAAAAGCAAAACATGAAAACTGTTGTGTCGGGGTTCAAAACAGAAGTGATTCCTATCCTCACATCTCAATGCTGCCTTAATTGTTATCTTTTTTTGGGATTTATGTGTCTTTTTTAAAGCGTGCCACGCTTATCTGTGTTACAGTCACTGTTATTATCAGTTATTATCAGTAGAGATCTCTAGGATGAGGCAATATTTAAATCTGAAAACCATGCCCTACTATTACTACATCTCAAACAATGATTCTATTCGGAACAATTTCACTTGAGTCACAGTCTTAAGAAACAAGTGCGTCCAAAGCTACGGTAAATCAGACTAAGGGTTTTGTGTTGGGGGGGTTCATCTTGATGGGTAAAAGAATATGAAAAGCTCCTTTCCCATAAATAGACCCACAGACACCACCATTTGGGGACACCTGGTATGTTAAATATGTGCATCTAAAACCATAGCCATAGGATCAAATGCCACCAAAAATCTTACCCGGCTTAACTTAGAACAGGGCAGAAAGTCTTAATATTGGGAGGAGGGAGTCGGGTCCCCATCTTGAGGATGGAAAACGACCCACCGTCCTCAGTTCCTCGGTTCCCAGCACTTGCGAGAGCCGGCTGCACTGCACTCCCTGCGCGCGCCTCGCTAGACCCAAAGCGCATCACGACCGGCAGCCTCAGCTCGGCAAGCCCGGCGCCGGCCCCTCCGCCGCCTCCCAGAACCTTCTGTGTCTCTCAGTCTCTGTCGCCCTGTCTCTGTCTCTTCACGCGCACGCACACGCGCGGCCCCAGCTGCCAGCCGCGGCCGCCCCAGGATGCCGGATGCGGATCCGGGAGACGCAACTTGCCGCGGCGGCCCGGGCGGCTCCGCACCTGCCGGGGCACCGGGCCGCACGCCGCGCAGCGCCGCGCCCGCGCCCGCGCCCACCGCAGCCGCGGCGGCCGCCCTCACCTTGCTCGCCGCGGTCCATGGCTCCCGCCCGCCCGCCGCCTCGCGTCCTCCGCGCCTCCGCCGCCCGCAGCCCGTCCCGGCTCGGATCGCCCGCCGCGCCGCGCCGCGCCAAGCTCCTCCTCGCCTCGGCCCGCGGCGACTCCCGCGAAGTCCCCACCCCCAGAGGCGTCGGGCGCGGCGGCACCGCCCGCCCTCGGCAGGGAGCGCTTTCCCGGGGCGTCACCCAACCACCTGACCCCGCCGACCTGTGCGCTCCGCCACGTCGGCGCGGGCGGGGCCGGGCGAGGGGGCCGGGCGCGCCCCGGCTCCGGCACCCGCAGGAAATCGGCCCGGAGGAGGGAAGAGGAGGACGGCGAGGAGAGGGACTCAACCATGGAGGCTGCATGCAGCCTGGGAACCGGGTGGCGTTTGCGTTCCGCCATCAAGTTATTTATAAAATCAAAAGTTTCCACTGAGGCTTTGGGGATGCCCCTTCCCTGCCTCTGTGAGCACCTGCTCTCACGCACTTACTGGTTAGAAAACACAGGAAGGTTATTTCGAAATGCCCGTGGCTCTTTTTTTTTCCCTGTGGTCCTCATATTCTTCTATCACCTAAATAATAGCCTATGATATCTTCTCTAACTAGGTCAAAAAACCCGGCAGAGGCGAAAATTACAGAGAATCTCATGAAAAATTATATAGTCCTGTCCTTTCATGGAAAGTGTGGATTTTTTTTTTTTAGGTGTCAAATTAGGAAGATTTCTATGTAATAAGAACGTGACTGCTTTGAGTGTGGGACTGAGGACAACTCTGAAGTGAATTAAATCAAATGAAATGAATTAAATTAACCAAAGGGCAGAATTATCAGCAGGGATCTTTGGAAAATGCGTCTTGAGGCTTCATGTCCATTGATAAAAAAGACAGTTTGAATTTCCTGTAACAATGCAGTACTTTTCATTATTAGCATTAGCACTCTGTTTTCAAGGTGTTTTACAGTTACTGGTCTTCCATGAAATCTGGTTGATTATGTGGGTTGTCCTAAGGTGGTGCCTCTATATCAGACAAAATCCATCTGAGACTGCGAGAGAGGGGCCGGCTGCTCTCTGTTTCGTGTGGAGACTGTCTTGACACTTCACCTGGCAACGTTGTATAGTACTGCACGAGCAACAGATAAATAGCAAGTTGGTTTTGTGTTTTTTAATTACTCATAGTTACCTGAAGTGAGTCCATGCTTTGTATCTCTGTACTATTGCACTGTATGTAAACAGTGGCATGTCTTCTTGGTGAGGTCTATTCTGTTTACTCCAAACAGATGTGATCTCTCCTTCTTGACTTCTACTGTAACTATACTTGGTTCCTCTCTCGTGGCACTCACCCCTGACACTGGTGCCAGCCCACTACAGCTCTAGGTATATCTCTTTCATAGTCCTACTAGGTTACAAGCTCCAGGAGGACAAGGATCATTTTGGTCATCCTTGTATACTTTAATTATACCATGCATTTAATAAATATTATAACTTTAGCTTTCAAGCTTAAATTTCAAAATGAGGTATATTATATCTGCTAACAATCCAGTGTTTATAACAAAAAAGCACAATGATGCTTTTTTAAAAATTATTTTTAATATAATATTAAGGTAAGTTTTGGCATTGGCAGAAAATTCTGTAATGTAGTAAAGAGTTTTGACTAGCTGATGCTCAGAACTGTTGTGTGGAGATAAATATATGATGAGGATAAGTGTGGTGGTGCGCAGTGTAGTCCCAGCTACTTGGGAGGCCCAGTCAGGAGGCTAACTTGAGCCCAGGAGTTCAAGGCTGCAGTGAGCCATGATCTGGCCATTGCACTCCAGCCTGGGTGACAGAGTGTGACCTTACCTCTTAAAAAAAAAAAACAAGAAGAAGAAAAGAAAAACATATCTGGAGAGATGGTCTCTTAACCTATGGACTAATTTTGGATGAATAAACAGCACTTGAAAATGAGTGTTGGTTAGAAATATTTATTCTAGTCATATCTGTTTAACTTACATCTATAATAATGATGAATTGTTATATATGTTGAAAAGAAAAAATGTCTTGGTTTTTAAAGGGTTTATATACTAGTTCATATGTGGCAAAGATGGATAATAGTCTGCTCAATATCCAGCCTTCCTATTTTCCTTCCTAAGAGAACTCAGATATTGTTCGAGGTGGCAATGTGCCCCATGAAATACTGCCCCTTCAAACTCATTTGCAGCTAGAGGTAGTTCTCTAACTCATTAATGACCAATGAGATGTGAGCTAAATTTGCTAGTTGGAATCTCTAAGCAACCATTTAAAAAGAAGACAGACTTGGCAACATTACTCTGCCCCTCACGCTTCCTTTCCTGCCTAGAGTGACAGTAGCCATCTTATGGACATGAGGAAGAAAGCCACAGGCAGAGTGGAAAGGCAGAAAAGAACCCAGGTATTCAGTGGCATCACAGACCTGCTTCTTACAGGAGAAAATAAATGCCTGACTTCCTGCTGCATGGAGCCAAAGGCAATCAATCCTAAGTGATACAGCATGCCGTTTTAGAAATCCCCTTCTGGCAGGCACCCATATAGGTGGGTTTGTGCAATCCTGAGCCTTAGGCAAATATTAGCATAATTTTCTCTATGAGGTTAAAGAAACACTATTCATACCATAAAAACCTAGTACATAAAAAGCCTGCTTTTCTCTTGTCTTCCTTCTACTCAATTTTTTTTTTTCTGGCAAACAGAATCTGCACTTACAACTCATACTGTTTTACTTCTGAAATGAACAGAGCTTGTATTTTAGCACTCCAAGGAATCTCTGGAGAACAGCTAGCACTTAAACAGAGGACCTGGGTGCACTGAGCTGAACTATACTTAAAAGGCTTGGTACAGAAGAGAAACATTAGATTTGCTTTGTGGTGGTGTTGTTAATGGTAACATGGATTTTTCTTTTTCTTTTTTTTTTTTTAGTTTCTTTTTTTACAACACTCATCCACTGGTGAAATTTCTATAAAAAACTGTAGACTTCCCCTAAAACAGATGACCTGAAACAAATGAAGGTATTGAAGAAGATAAGTAGAAATGGAAGTTATAAATTATAAGTGGAAACTTCTGTACTCTGCCCTCATTGAACACACCTCCCCCAGCTGATAGCCAGCAGAAATCACACAAAATGTGTAGATAGTCGAGTGCTTTCTGTGGGGCCACCTTGCACATTTTGGGGGCCGGAGGCAAGGGTACAAATGGAGACCCTGGCTTTCTCTTCTGGCTCTGGCTCTTCGTCTTGGTTCTATGCTGCATCTGTGTGTGCCTGGCCCACTCCTTTGTGTGTGGACACCTTAGTGACATATCCCATCTCTATTCACCCTTTCCCATCAGCTGCCCCTTGGCCATACCTCCAGCCTAGATTTGTACTCAAAAGGACTGTCCTGGCCGGGCTCTGTGGCTCACGCCTGTAATCCTAGCTCTTGGGAGGCCGAGGCGGGCGGATTGCTCAAGGTCAGGAGTTCAAAACCAGCCTGAGCAAGAGCGAGACCCCGTCTCTACTATAAATAGAAAGAAATTAATTGGCCAACTGATATATATATAAAAAATTAGCCGGGCATGGTGGCGCATGCCTGTAGTCCCAGCTACCCGGGAGGCTGAGGCAGAAGGATCACTTGAGCCCAGGAGTTTGAGGTTGCTGTGAGCTAGGCTGACCCATGGCACTCACTCTAGCCTGGGCAACAAAGCGAGACTCTGTCTCAAAAAAAAAAAAAAAAAAAAAAAAAAAAGGACTGTCCTGGAAGAAAAGTGGAAGGCCCTGACACCAGTGGCGGGCCAATTTAGGCAGGAGATTTTAGAGTTGCAGCAACTGGATGTGTGGCCTGTAAAGAGGTATAGATATGAAGGTGTAGATATTTGGTGGCAAGTACTATGCACTCTTAGGAAAGCACTGGTGTGCAGTCTCTAAAGCCCAGAGCCCAGTACAGTACTGGTCTAGGGTTGCCAGGTAAGATCAGATAACACCCAATTCAATTTGAATTTCAGATAAGTGACAAATAATTTTTAGTGTAAATGTATCCCCTGAAATATTTGCTACAAATTTATACTTTAAAAAGTATGTATTATTTTCTTAACAAGGCATTTTATATTTTTATTTGCTAAATCTTACTACCCTACCTACGTCTAAGGGCAGTTCTGGCTCTCTGTTCAACAACTGAAGTCCTGTGATACCACAATTTTGCTAAAATTATCCCAATCCAGGAGAAAGGCAAACTCTCTCTGCTTGAATTTTGGTAGTAAACAAGGGTGCGGAGGATTCAGAGATCCGAGAAATCAAGAAAACATTTTTAGAGAAAAATTGATTTAATGTCAGATTATTAACACTTAATTGCTTAAGAACATATTATAGCCATTTGGATGTGTTCTCTTAGCTATGTCAAAGACTAAATGTGAATATGAAGTAAACAACCTTAAAAATGTGTAGAAATGGGTATTGGCAGGAAAGAGTACTTAACACTAATGGAAGTAGGACATGTAAATCTCTAAACATTAATAGGAAATGATCTCACATTATTGATTTTGGCTACATTAAGGAAAGCCATAGACCACTTAATCTTTCTTCCATGTTTTTAAGCCACTCTGAATTCTGCGTATTTATCAAATTACATTAGAGGAGCTGGGTGGGGAGGGGAGTGCAGAGAGAGCCACCATCCCTTTTCTCTGAGGGTCTCCACCATCACTCCTCCCAATATCTTCATCTTTTCATCTTTCCTTAAGATTATCCCAGAGTATAAACTGCATCAGGTGTACGTAGATTCAAAATTAAATGATTCACAATAATTTTAAATTTTTTAACTGGTGTTTAACTCAGTGTCTTGCAAACCATTTCACCCCTGCAAGGATGGCTACTTTTCCAGAGCACCAAAGTTCCTCTTGCAGAAATGGTACAGGCTAGGCCGGACGTGGTGGCTCACGCCTGTAATCCTAGCACTCTGGGAGGCCAAGGCGGGAGGAGGATCGTTTGAGCTCAGGAGTTAGAAACCAGCCTGAGCAAGAGCATGACCCATCTCTACTAAAAAAAAAAAAAAGATAGAAAGAAATTAGCTGGACAACTAAAAGTATATATATAAAAAATTAGCCAGGCATGGTGGCCCATGCCTGTGGTCCCAGCTACTCGGGAGGCTGAGGCAGGAGGATCACTTGAGCCCAGGAGTTTGAGGTTGCTGTGAGCAAGGCTGATGCCATAGCACTCTAGCCCGGGCAACAGAATTAGACTCTGTCTCAAAAAGAAAAAGAAATGGTACAGGCTAGAACAGCCAGTGTCCAAGGTCAGGGCTGAGGAGTCTGTGCCTCTGTCACCAAAACAAAGCTCACAAGGCCAGATACAACTGAGAACACTGGAGTGGATTAAGCTAAATCATCCCTTGAAAGTCCTCACTTAAAACCATCACAATCCTGGGCATTTCACATAAACTTCTCTGAGTCACTGTCCTCCTCGCTAAAGTCTGGAATCGTGCTTTGGAATAAAGATGGCATATCACACACATATATTTATTTTTAAAATTTATTTGATTGAGATATAATTCACATATCATAAAGTTCACCCTCTTAAAGGATACAATTCAGAGGTCTTTAGTATATTCACATCATAGATTCATTTTTATTTCCTCCCAATACTGCTAAAATTACTGTAAAGAGATACACCCACAAGGACAAAGACGATGCCAGAGGCTACATAATGATAATTGATCTTATGAATCTGAGAAAGCCAAATGCTAAGCTGGCCGTGGGGAAGCCAAGAAGAACCTAATTTACACTGTGGAAGCTCCAAAAAGCTCAGGACTTGGCATCAGGTATCTGTGGATACAGAGAGTTGAGTCTCAAAACAGGGGGGATTGGTTGAAAGTCTATGTAATAAGAAGTTATGTCCCAATCCCCTTCCCTACTCTGCAAAGGAGAAGACCAATGTAATTTCTCTGGAGAAGGAAATTTGACAATCTCTTGACTAGAAGACGGTTAAGTACATTTGAGAGTGAGGATTTCCTAATGCAAGCAGAGAAGTTCATTAGCAGTTCATATCATGAATGCTGAGGTTTCCCGGCTTTGCCTTCCTTGGTTCCCAGAATGGAGACAGCTAGCCTATACCCTAAAAGCAAGAGACTGAAAGATCCATCTCTCAGGAACTTGACCAACCCAAGAAAAAAAACTCCAAGTGTTGATATTATGTAAGCCACCTTATCCTCAAACCCATGGTCCGCAAGTCTTGCCCAGGTGCCCAGAGATACCAATCAGCAGTTTCATGCCCATGGCAGGCAACTGTGAACCAACAGATAGCTCCAGGGTGGAAGATGAAGACAAAAATAAACACAATAAAAAGGCAATTTAGGCCGAGCATGGTGACCCAAGCCTGTAATCCTAGCACTCTGGGAGGCCGAGGTGGGCGGATTGCTCGAGTCAGGAGTTCGAAACCAGCCTGAGCAAGAGCGAGACCCCATCTCTACTATAAATAGAAAGAAATTAATTGGCCAATTAATATATATAGAAAAAATTAGCCGGGCATGGTGGCACATGCCTGTAGTCCCAGCTACTCTAGAGGCTGAGGCAGCAGGATTGCTTGAGCCCAGGAGTTTGAGGTTGCTGTGAGCTAGGCTGATGCCACGGCACTCACTCTAGCCTGGGCAACAAAGTGAGACTCTGTTTCAAAAAAAAAAAAAAAGGCAATTTACAGGAAACAAACTATCCAAGGAGAAGAAACAAACAGATTTTTATTTTTTTATTCTTATTTTTTTAATTTTATCATCCTTGCACAGGTACCATGCTAATCTTCTCTGTATCGTTCCAATTTTAGTGTATGTGCTGCTGGAGCGAGCACAACAAACAGATTTTTAAAGCTCTCATTATTATATTCAGAGAGATAAGTAAAGTTATCCCAAACATGAAATAAAAATAGTTTGCTCTACAAAAAAGGGAACATTCAGAGAACTAGAGTTGTTAGAAGTTAAATATATTACAGTAGGTATAGTAGGCATTAAAACTCCTGTGGTGGGCAGAATAAGGACCCCCAAAGATATCTGTGTCCTAATCCCGGAACGCGTGGCATAATGGGATTTACAGACATGATTAAGGTTAGTGAGCTTGCGCAGAGTATCCTGGATTATCAGGTGAGCCCACTCTAATTACCTGAGCTCTTAAGAGCTGAGAATCTTGTGGCTGCAGGCTGAGAGATGACACAACAGAAAAAGCTGGGAGAGATTCTGAAAGCACTGGAGGACTTGAACCACTGGTGCTGACTTTGAAGGTGGAGGAAGGAGGGTGTGAGCCCAGGAATGTGGGCAGCCTCTACAAGCTGGAAGAGCCCTTAACTGACAGCCATCAAGAAAATGGGGGCCAGGCGTGGTGGCTCACTCCTGTAATCCTAGCACTCTGGGAGGCTGAGGCAGGCGGATTGCTCGAGGTCAAGAGTTCAAAACCAGCCTGAGCAAGAGCGAGACCTCATCTCTACTATAAATAGAAAGGAATTAATTGGCCAACTAATATATATAGAAAAAATTAGCCGGGCATGGTGGCGCATGCCTGTAGTCCCAGCTACTCGGGAGGCTGAGGCAGCAGGATTGCTTGAGCCCAGGAGTTTGAGGTTGCTGTGAGCTAGGCTGACGCCACGGCACTCACTCTAGCCTGGGCAACAAAGAGAGACTCTGTCTCAAAAAAAAAAAAAAAAGAAAGAAAGAAAAGAAAAGAAAATGGGGACCTCAGCACTACAGTCACATGAAATTGAATTCTGCCAACAACCTGAATAAGCAAGAAACAGATCCTCCCCCCTCCCCCCAGCAACCAGAAAGACACACCTTGGCCTTAGTCCAGGGAGAACTCTATTACACTTCTGATCCTCAAAACTATAAGGTGACACATTTGTGTTATTTTAAGCCACTCCATGATCAGTTTGGAATAGAAAAGTAAATCAGTTTCCTAGAGAGAAGACAAAAAACAAAGATCTGGAAAATAGAGGAGAAAATGTAAGAAAATTAGAAAATAGAGGAGAAAATGTAGGAAAGTTAGACTGATTCCAGAGGTCCAATGTCCAAAAGAAGAGCTCAAGAGGGAGAGAGAAATGGAAGAAACAGAGAGAAGTGGATCATTGGTGAAATCAGGGAATTGCCCCAAGCTGAGGGGCATGATTTCCAGATTGAAAGGACTCGCTGAAGGCCCAGAGCAAGGCACAAACTTATAAAAGTCAGAGCACTGGAGACAAAGATCCTACAAGTTCTAGAGATGAAAAAAAAAAAAAAAATCAGACATTCAGGCTGGGCAAGGTGGCTCACACACCTGTAATCTTAGTACTCTGGGAGGCTGAGGCAGACGGATTGCTCGAGGTCAGGAGTTCGAAACCAGCCTGAGCAAGAGCGAGACCCCTGTCTCTACTATAAATAGAAAGAAATTAATTGGACAACTAATATATATAGAAAAAATTAGCCGGGCATGGTGGTGCATGCCTGTAGTCCCAGCTATTCAGGAGGCTGAGGCAGCAGGATCGCTTGAGCCCAGGAGTTTGAGGTTGCTGTGAGCTAGGCTGACGCCACGGTACTCACTCTAGCCTGGGTAACAAAGTGAGACTCTGTCTCAAAAAAAAATAAAATAAAATAAAATCAGACATTTAAAGTAAAAGGAGGCTGGGCGTGGTGGCTCACGCCTGTAATCCTAGCACTCTGGGAGGCCGAGGCAGGAGGATTGCTCAAGGTCAGGAGTTCAAAACCAGCCTGAGCAAGAGCGAGACCCCGTCTCTACTATAAATAGAAAGAAATTAATTGGCTAACTAATATATATAGAAAAAATTAGCCGGGCATGGTGGTGCATGCCTGTAGTCCCAGCTACTCAGGAGGCTGAGGCAGGGGGATCGCTTGAGCCCAGGAGTTTGAGGTTGCTGTGACCTAGGCTGACGCCATGGCACTCACTCTAGCCTGGGCAACAGAGTGAGACTCTGTCTCAAAAAAAAAAAAAAGAAAAAGAAAAAAGAAAGTAAAAGGAATAACAATGGTCTTGGACTTGTGAACAAGACTGAAAGACAATGGAGCCTTACCCTTAATTTACTAAAGAAAAGCAATTTCCACCTTATTTTCTCCTGTATTGAAGGGATAGATTGGTGGTGGATAGGAAAGTTAAGGATGGGTGATAGTGAGGGATGACTAAAGGGGTAAATCATCATCACTGGTAATGGAAAATTGATGGAAAATTCTTAAAACTGGAAGAAGTACCAAAATATGCAAGTTATTTAAATATTAGAAAGTGAAAAAAAAAAACCTAAATGATTTGAAGGCAGGTGCCTTTTAGGAGAAGAATACAGAGGGTAAGGGGGATGGACTGCTGGGTTTTTTTTTAACGACAAGCCTTGTTTGCATCTTTAAAATATGTGGCATGCATAAAAACTGAAAGCTGGAAAATAAAAATAA
Organism: Microcebus murinus; assembly: GCF_040939455.1. Classification (NCBI taxonomy): domain Eukaryota; kingdom Metazoa; phylum Chordata; class Mammalia; order Primates; family Cheirogaleidae; genus Microcebus; species Microcebus murinus. The sequence goes on along the minus strand of NC_134110.1, from coordinate 78,769,270 downwards.
AATTTAAAAACCCCACAAAACTCAATTACTTACATGATAAATTTTTTATTTCAGAATATTATGGGGGTACAAACCCTTTGGTTACATATATTGCCTTTGCAATACCCAAGTCAGCGCTGTAAGTTTGCCCAAGCCCCAGACAGTACGCACTGTACCCATTAGGTGTGAATTTACCCAATCCCCTCCTCCCCCCTGAAATGATAAATTTAAGTAAACAAATTAAGTTGCATGAACACAGGGGGTATCACAAACATTTTTTAGGGAGAAGCTAGTTGCTATTTCTCTGAATCCTTGAGGTAGCTATGAAATCTCTGTTCTGTGTAGAGAGCTCTCAGGCCCCACACATTTCCAGAAGTATATAAGGGCCTTACCAATACTGTTTCCAATTTCCCTTTCAGCTCTAAAGATCTATGGTGCCTGTGAAGATGGACAAAACATCTTTTGTGAAGAGAAAGCAAGGCGGATTATAATCATGTTCTCAGAAAAATATATTTGTGTATTCAATTTGTGTATTCAATCTTATGCACAGAAAGATATCTGGCAAGACATTGACCAAATGTTAATAATAGTTACTTCTTGATGGTAGGACCAGATTATTTTTATTATCCTCTTTAGTTTATTCTTGGTATTTTTTATTAAACACCGAGCTTATTTTTAAAAAAGCAATAAAGTTCTTTTTGTTAAAGTAAAAATCTAAGGAATCAATGAGTAAAATATTTACATTCACTCTCTTTATTCCACAGGAGTGTTAGAACTTCTAGTCTGAAAAATACTAATCTATTATCACCCAGCTTCCCAGCATTTTTTCATTCACTTTTTTTTTTCTGTGGTAGCCACTATTTTGCATAATGTCAGGTCCTTTAGAATCATACGGGATTCCTATCCACTCTCCTTTCCCCAAACTCAACTTTTTAGAATGAACGGGACCAATAACTAAATTATCACATCAAGCCTAATCCATATCAGGAGTTTCAGCTGGTACAACTAAAAAGTTCTGGAAATGGGTCGTGGTGATGAGGGCTGCCCAACGAATGTACTAAATACCACTGAACTGTACACTTAAAATGGTTAAAGAGGTAAATTTTATCTGTTGTATATTTTGCCACAACAAAAAAGAGTTATCCAATACTCGCCCTTTATTCATTTCTAATTAATCATTATGTTAAGAAATACTAGTTAACTATTTGGGAGGATCAGAAAACAAGTTTGAGGAAGACACTTGATGTTGTAAAATCTAAAAACTCATGTTTTCTGAAGGCAGCTCTTATAACTTCAAAGTTTCTCTCATAAGTTTCTCTGTTGTTCTTCCACAAAGAAAATGAAATTGGGGGGAAATGGGCATTTATTGAAACCTTAAAATCTGTACCCCCATAATATGCCAAAATAAAAAAAAAGTAAAAAAAAAAAAAAAAAAAGAAAATGAAATTAACCCTTTGCACTCGGATGTCGAGTGTGACTCGACACGGTTAGCAAAAATTATAGTGATTAAAATTACTCTTTGAATGTATCAATAATTTAAAATATTAAAAATCCAAATAAGTAAGTGTGTATGAAAAGAAACTCCAGTTTTTTATTCTACTGCCACACTTCGTAAAATCTGGGGTATTTAAAAAATTAAAGTCCGAGTATAATAAAGGAATCGAGAAAAAAGCAAGCGAGCTCAAAGGGTTAAGAGAAGTCAGTTCTGACCAGGGACGTAAGAAAGATAGAGTAATAAGGTTCCCCTGTGCAAAATGTTCCGGTCATCACTACAGTCAGGTTCCCTGGCAGATAGATGGTGACATGGAGATTTGTGTGCAGGGGGCGAGTGCCCTGGGCGTCTGCCCTGGGTGCAGGGAGAAGCAAGCAGGGTTTGGTAAGGGCAGAGTGGACCGTGTGTGATGCTGTCACCACAGAGGCCCCCGCCTGTTCCTCCAGAAGCTCTGCAGCTGCAATGTCCCTTCATGGTTGTGCCAAGCTGAAGCAAAAGACCCTGCCTTTATGCCCTCACATGGACCCACCCTAGGAAGTGGGCTGCCCTCAGGAAATGATCTGGGGCCAGGGGGCTTTCTGCGGTCGCAGGCAATTCTTGCAGGGGAACTTGGCTCAGAGTCGTAAGCTGCTGACACTCTCAGTCCTGAAGAGAAGATCTGGGTGTTACCACTCAGTACCCTCCACAGTCATGCTGTCTGCAACCTTCTTGGGCTTTTCTGCCTATATTATAAATTATTAGTATGAATCGAGATAGAACTAAGAGTGACAAGCAGGGAAATAACAACTAAACCTACCTTATGATGACACTGGAGTTTAAGAATATGGGGAGAAATGCTCCACTACCCAGTTGTCAAGACCTTGACCCAGGCCTGGCGCGGTGGCTCACGCCTGTAATCTTAGCACTCTGGGAGGCTGAGGCAGGCGGATCGCTCAAAGTCAGGAGTTCGAAACCAGCCTGAGCAAGAGCGAGACCCCGTCTCTACTAAAAAAAAAAAAAAAAAAAAAAAAGAATAGAAAGAAATTAATTGGCCAACTAAAAATATATAGAAAAAATTAGCTGGGCATGGTGGTGCATGCCTGTAGTCCCAGCTACTCGGGAGGCTGAGGCAGGAGGATCGCTTGAGCCCAGGAGTTTGAGGTTGCTGTGAGCTGGGCGGATACCATGGCACTCTAGCCTCTAGTCTCAATAAAAAGAAAAAAAAAAAAAGACCTTGACCGAGAACCCTTCCTCACAGGGCCAAAAATGTACTCCAAATGACCTAGTAATGCTATGCGATGGTATTATCTCCAGATCTTTTCAAGGAAGCTCCAAAGGAAGCTTTACTCATAGTGTATCTTAAGCTCAGTTCTCCTAAAGCCCCCGCAAAAAATTAAAGAAATGAAAATTTAAAAATACCTAAGCTATGTTAAAGCCCAATTTACACAATAGGATAAGTGCTCTTCCTCTATGGTATGTATAGAAATAAAAACAATGGGTCATAATCCCTCAATTATGGTCACTCTTACTTCCTCCCTAAGGAAAATGCCACAGAAGCAAGAGGTTTCTAAAATAAACAACTAGATGGGGATGTGAAATGACCTGACCTCCTCTGACACAGGAAAGAAAGAAACCGTCTGAGCCGGGCGCGGTGGCTCACGCCTGTAAACCTAGCACTCTGGGAGGCCGAGGCGGGCGGATTGCTCAAGGTCAGGAGTTTGAAACCAGCCTGAGCAAGAGCAAGACCCCGTCTCTACTATAAATAGAAAGAAATTAATTGGCCAACTAATATATATACAAAAAATTATCCGGGCATGGTGGCGCATGCCTGTAGTCCCAGCTACTCAGGAGGCTGAGACAGAAGGATTGCTTGAGCCCAAGAGATTGAGGTTGCTGTGAGCTAGGCTGACTCCATGCCACTCACTGTAGCCTGGGCAACAGAGTGAGACAAGAAAGAAAGAAAGAAAGAAAGAAAGAAAGAAAGAAAGAAAGAAAGAAAGAAAGAAAGAAAGAAAGAAAGAAAGAAAGAAAGAAAGAAAGAAAGAAAGAAAGAAAGAAAGAAAGAAAGAAAGAAAGAAAGAAGGGAAGGAGGGAGGGAGGGAGGGAGGGGAGGGGAGGGGAGGGGAGGAGAGGAGAGGAGAGGAGAAGAGAAGAGAAGAGAAGAGAAGAGAAGAGAAGAAAAGAAAAGAAAAGAAAAGAAAAGAAAAGAAAAGAAAAGAAAAGAAAAGAAAAGAAAAGAAAAGAAAAGGTCTAAAGTCTCCCCATCAGTCAAGGGACTGATGAAGTCCCACTTGCTGGCCTATGAATGAACTATCTGAAAAATATTTTCCATGCTTCCTAATATTTTCTATAAGTTTTTAATTCTGCACTTTAAAAAATTGAATTATTTTCTCCAATTCACACTTCATTATACTGGACACCAGAATTTTAATGAAGCCAAATATCAATGTGAAGATACACACTAATACTCTCCCCACAAGCTTGGGGTAAGAAAATGACATCTTGAAAATGAGGACATTGAGACACAAAGATATTAAAAAACTGACTGAAAAATCATACACCTCTTAAATGTCAGAACTATAACTCACTAGATATCTCCTTTCAAGTTTAGAGCTCTTCTCACTGCACCACTACAGCAAAAATGTCTGAGGATGATTAATGCATTGTCACAGCTTAGGTCAGGACAAAGAAACAATCACAAGTGAACATTTCCTATTTAACCCCAGCAGCCAGGTGCCCATCCCAATGGACAGACCTAGAATCAAAAAATTATAAATAATCATGTGACTGGGGCTAGAAACTACTCCAAGTGAGCATCTGGTTTGGTTCTTTGCCTTTGGGAAATAACTTTGTTGTTATACCCATTTTATTGGAATAGCAGTTGAGTCCCAAAGATCAGTAAGTGCCCAGGGCTTGTGGTTATTAATGAAGTCACAACCAAAATCCAGGTTTCTTTTATTCTGTGAGGTGAGACCAGCATGTTGAAACCTCACAACCACTTTGTGGAGTAGGCAACCGCCAGACTATTTTAAATTGATTTTGCTAACATTTCAGACAGCCTGAGAAAGGACATTCTCCCAATAGGTAGAATGAACATCTGTGTAAATAATCGCATTTAAGGGGCATCAGATTACTACTGAGAGACTGACTATACAAATGGACAATGGCCAGACTGCATATGACAATGGAACTCTGACCCACAACCTGCAGCCACCAGTCCAGGAAGCCAAACCACAACCTCTGTTGCAATCAGCCCCGAACGGTCAGGACTTGGCCGATGACTATCAGCTTCCCCATTTTTCACCCACTTCCGACTCAGGACCAGCCAGAGGAAGCCAAAGATGCTCCCCAAACCAATCACATCAGATGACTTAGCTAGTTTGCCGGCCTCCGCTTCTCCATGCCAACAGCCTCAAGGGAAGCAAACCAGAAGCCTTCCCTTTTTATTTTTTTCACTGTAAATCTTGCCATTCCCCGGCTTGCCTTTGAATCTCTGCCAAACACTAATGAGGGTGGCTGACTCCCCAGATATAGCAAGCTTTGGAGGAAAAAAAAAAAAAGCTTCTGTTTGTTCTCATGTGGGTGATGTTATTTATTTCTACATTTTTCCTGGAGGCTCCATAAGACATGGTCTGCCCTGCCCGTTACTGCAGATCTCAGCCTTCAACCAGGAGCAGTACCACAGAGGCCTCTTGTGTCTTGCTCCTTGTGGGTTTTTTGTTTTTGTGTTTCTCTTTTAGAGACAAGGTCTTGCTCCATTGCCCAGCCTGGAGTGCACTGGCTGATCATAGCTCACTGTAACCTTGAACTCCTGGGCTTGAGCAATCCTCCCACCCCCAGCCTCCCCAAGTAGCTAGGAATACAGGCTCGTGCCATCACATCTAGCCAATTCCTTTATTTTTTATTTTTATAGAGATTGGGCGCGGGGGGTGTCTCATTATGTTTGTCTCGATCTCCTAGGCTCAAGCGTGCTTGTGGCTTTGGAATCTATAATGACACAGTAAATCAGCACCAGGTCTAAATCCTGCACTTTTTACATTGAGTTCCTTGGCTATTTATTCTGTTTGGTACCCAGGTTATTTATTCGTTCTCATTTGTTTGACATCTTTTGTGGAATTAGCCCATTTCCTTTCATCCTTTTTGTTCTCTTTTGTGCTTTCAATTTGTGTTATGCTATCTAAAAGCATTGTTTGACATAAGAAGAGAATCAAAAGTTATAGCGCAGATATAGGCTTTATTAGCTTGTTTTTTGAGTCAGCCTCACACACTGGTGAATTTGTGGTTCTCACCAAACCAGTAACCATTCAGACAAACCTCATTATGGATCACCAATAAAACTGAATAAGGTTCTTCTGTCTTGTCTGAATTGATTTTTTTTTTTTTTTTTTTGGTCCTAAAAGCTTGGCTTTGATCCAGAGAGAATGTTCTCTGTATTTTTCTGCTTACTTGGGGGCACAGATTGTCAGGTCTGTGTCCAGAGGTGGCCTTATGGTAAGATTGGGGCCTGAGACACAAAGTGCACAAACATCACTTTTGACTTGCTTAGTCGTCATCTAAATCTATATCCTACTCTCATCATGATCCTAATTTGTGTGACTTCTTTTGAAATGCATAACTTCACCGTGGTCCTTCATTTAACTTGAACAATATTGTTCATTTGAGAAGAACCTTAGTCAAGAAAGGAAATAAACTTTCTCAGGTCCAATGGCAGTGGGTTTTGATTGGTATGCAAAGGCCTCTGAATGAAATTCTGATTCAATAACCCCTGCACTAAAAAATTTTTACTTGGCCAATGCTAATAAGCAACTTGAAAACTTAAGCAATAAAAAACTAGATTTGTTTCCCTAGTAAGCCTCCTCCCTCCTTGTTCTCAGTTGCTTTCCTCTATCCAGCTCTCCCTCCTCATCCTCCTGCTGTCTATCATTCCACACCTACATAGGCTCCTCCCTCCTCTTTCTCTCCTACAGACCCCCCAACCTTTCCCAACAACTCTCCTAAAACCTGAAAATATCAGTTGCCTATAAAGATCAATCATGCCTTGGAACCAGTATGCAAGCAACTGTAAAATTTAAACCTTGGACCTGAGCTGAATTAAGAGCTATAATTAAGGATGTTCCTAAACCTAGATAATATCAACAACTATTTATTGAAGATTTTGGAATTATTATGCATATGACCTAGGTGCCTATGACCCCCAGCTTACCTGAGCTATATCAAATTATACGTATTTTAGTCAGAAACTCAGATACTGGCTGAGTGCTATGGCTCATGCCTGTAATCCTAGCACTTTGGGAGGCTAAGGCAGGAGGATCGATTGAGGTCAGGAGTTTGAGACCAGCCTGAGCAAGAGCAAGACCCTGTTTCTACTAAAAATAGAAAAATTAGCCAGGCATGGTGGCGTGTGCCTGTAATCCCAGCTACTGGAGAGGCTGAGACAGGAGAATTGCTTCAGCCCATGAGTTTGAGGTTGCTGTGAGCTAGGCTGATGCCATGGTACTCTAGCCAGGGCAACAGAGTGAGACTTTGTCTCAAAAAAACAACAACAAAAAAAAAGAAACTCAGATACTAAATCCTGGATAGCAAAAGCTAGTTGGACTGACCCACAAGGTTATCTAGAGGATTCCTCTTTTCACAATAAACCTGAAAGTCAAAAAAATGGTTCAGGCTGGGCGCGGTGGCTCACGCCTTTACAGGGGAGGCCGAGGCGGGCACATTGCTGGAGGTCAGGAGTTCGAAACCAACCTGAGCAAGAGCGAGACCCCGTCTCTATTATAAATAGAAAGAAATTAATTGACCAACTAATATATATAGAAAAAATAAACTGGGCATGGTGGCGCATGCCTGTAGTCCCAGCTACTCGGGAGGCTGAGGCAGGAGGATCGCTTGAGCCTAAGAGTTTGACATTGCTGTGAGCTAGGCTGACACCATGGCACTCACTCTAGCCTGGGCAACAAAGCAAGACTCTGTCTCAAAAAAAAAAAAAAAAAATGGTTCAAAAAGTTGGACACAGCCGGGCGCGGTGGCTCACGCCTGTAATCCTAGCACTCTGGGAGGCTGAGGCGGGCGGATTGCTCGAGGTCAGGAGTTCGAAACCAGCCTGAGCAAGACCCCGTCTCTACTATAAATAGAAAGAAATTAATTGGCCAACTAATGTATATATATATAAAATTAGCTGGGCATGGTGGCGCATGCCTGTAGTCCCAGCTACTCGGGAGGCTGAGGCAGAAGGATTGCTTGAGCCCAGGAGTTTGAGGTTGCTGTGAGCTAGGCTGATGCCACGGCACTCACTCTAGCCTGGGCAACAAGCGAGACTCTGTCTCAAAAAAAAAAAAAAAAAAAAGTTGGACAAAGTCTCCTAATAGCCATAACTGAAATACATAAATACTTTCCATAAGAATTGATTGGTATGGCTGGGTGAGGTGGCTCACGCCTGTTATCTCCTAGCATTCTGGGAGGCCGAAGCAGGAGGATTGTTTGAGCTCAGGAGTTGGAGACTAGCCTTAGCAAGAGTGAGACCCCGTCTCTACCAAAAGTAGAAAAAATTAGCCAGGCATGGTGGCACATGACTGTAGTCCTAGCTATTCGGGAGGCTGAGGCAGAAGGTTCGCTTGAGCCCAGGAGTTTGAGGTTGCTGTTAGCTAGGCTGACACCACGGCACTCTAGCCAGGGCAACAGAGTGAGACTCTGTCTTAGAAAAAAAAAAAAAAAAACAATTGATTGGACCATAACTCAAACATGCAACAGAGAATATATTTGTGTATGTGTGTGTATGATATATGATTTTTGGATAAGGTAGAAAATACCTTTCAACAATATTTGGGAGTTATAGAAGGTGACAATGTAATAGCCACAAGAGCAATCTAGGAAAACTCTTGGGGTTTTAACTCAGCTTCATGGAACCATCAAAAACTCTTTGCTTATTATGGCCTTATTCTTGACCTGGTCACCAAGGCTTATCCCACTTATTTTAGGGAAATAGCTATCACTGAAAAACTTGTCAATGCTTCTCTTAAGACCTGCCTAAGCAAGAGTGAGACCCTATCTCTGCCAAAAATAGAAAAATTAGCTAGGTGTGGTGACAAGTGCCAGGCATGGTGGCTTGCACCTGTAGTCCCAGCTACTCGGGAAGCTGAGGCAGAAGGATCACTTTAGCCCAGGCGTTGAAGGTTGCAGTGAGCTATAAGGATGCCACTGCACTCTACTTGGGGTGATGGAGTGAGACTTTGTCTCAAAAAAAAAAAAAAAAAGAAAAGAAAAGAAAAAAGAACGCTTCTGCCGGGATCGGTGGCTCACGCCTGTAATCCTAGCACTCTGGGAGGCCGAGGTGGACGGATTGCTCGAGGTCAGGAGTTCGAAACCAGCTTGAGCAAGAGCGAGACCCCGTCTCTAGTATAAATAGAAAGACATTAATTGGCCAACTAATATATATAGAAAAAATTAGCAGGGCATGGTGGCGCATGCCTGTAGTCCCAGCTACTCGGGAGGCTGAGGCAGGAGGATTGCTTGAGCCCAGGAGTTTGAGGTTGCTGTGAGCCAGGCTAATGCCACGGCACTCACTCTAGCCTGGGCAACAAAGTGAGACTCTGTCTCAAAAAAAAAAGAATGTTTCTCTTGAACTAGTTCTAGGCTTCCTGCTTGACCTCATGTTTCCTCATGAAGTCCAGACATTACTACTGACTGAGAACATATAGCACTTTCACGCAGCCGGTTAACTTCTTATGAGATTCTATTATTCTCTCCTACTCACATTATCATTCACCGTTGCAACACCCTGATTCCAGCTACTCCCTGATCCTACCAGAAGAAGGGGAACCTCATGATTGTCTTACCTCAGTTAGGGAACTTTCCTTACCTCCCTCAAATTTATTAGAGACTCCCATTGAGAACATGGCTTAATTGTATTTGTGCATGGATTATACCTCAAAAATGAAACTCGAGGCCAAGCAGGACATTCTATCACTCATTTAAGCTTTCCTAGTTCTCTATCTGAGGTAAAATGAAATAGCAAGTATAGCCATTATGGAAAACAATATGGAGTTTTCTCAAAACATTAAAAATAGAATTACCATGTGATCCAACAATGTCATTACTGGGTCTATATCCTAACCAAGTGAAATCAATATGTTAAAGAGATGTCTAGACTCCCATGTTCATTGCAGAATTATTCACAATAGCCAAGATATGAAATCAACCTTAGTATCCTTCAGTGTGTGAATAAAGAAAATGTGATATTATATGCAATAAAATACTATTCAGCGTTAAAAGAAAAGAAAATCCTGTCATTTGTGACAACATAAATGAACCCGGAGGACATTATGTTAAGTGAAATAAGCTAGGCACAGAAAGACAAGAACCTCATGATCTCATACATATATGTAATCTAAAAAAGTGGAACTCATAGAAACAGAGTGAAACGTGGTTACCAGAAGCTGAGAGTGAGGGGTTAGGGACATGTTATTCAAAGGATGCAAATTTCAGTTACATAGGAGGAATAAGTTCAAGAGGTTTATTGTACATCATGGTGACTACAGTCAATAATAATATATTGTATACTTGAAAATTGCTAAGAGAGATTTTTAAGTGTTCTCACCACAAAGAAATAAGCATGTGAAGTAATTCCTATGTTAACTATCTTGATCAGGGGTCCTCGAACTATGGCCTGCGGGCCACATGGGGCCCACCGAGGACATTTATCCCACCCGCCAGGTGTTTTTACTGCCGCTGCCTGTCCTGCTTAGCAGCCAACTCATCCCAGGCCCACAGTGCGCATGTGTGGAATGTGCGCCGCACTCTCCAACGGCCCTACGAAGGTCTGAGGGACAGTGAACTGGCCCCCTGTTTAAAAAGTTTGAGGACCCCTGATTTACATACTCCACTATATATATATATATATATATATATATCAAAATATCATGTTGTACACCATAAATATATACAATCTTTAATTAAAAGTCAATAAAAATAATAATAAATAAAAAAACACAGATGGCAGAATTTCGCACTTAGTAGATCTTGTCAACTATACAATGTCCAGAGAGTAAACATATATACGGGCAGTAGTTAAGCTTTTGGAGTAATATATGGTTTGTGCATGCTTTGGAAACAAAAAAGGCTTCTGACCTCTGCTGGAACCTCCACCAAAAATGAACAACAAATTAAGGAACTTTAGATGAACTCTTACTACCTGAAGAGGAGGCTACTATGAATATAAAGGTTAAGGCCCATGAGAAAAGATACTGTGGAAGCTAAAGACACGCTCTAGCAGCATCTCCAAACAAGAAGCCTTAATCAAGCTTACAATCCTAACAAAACCCTCTAAAGAGAAATCTCTGGAGAGGTTCAAAGAGGCCTTTACAAAATGTCAATTTGTAGTCTCTGGTTTTGACAAGGAAGAACGGAAAAAAATCTGGTTGTATTCTTCACATAAATAATCACTAATCCTCACAAAAAGGCTGCTTGGTGGCACCAGATGATTTCAAACAGACATTAGCTAAATTTCTCCATGAAACTATTCATTAAGGTACAGAAAAGTTGGTTACTGTCTTAAATCAACATTCATTGAGAAATTTTTAAAAGACAGCGGAGGTTATTTGCAGGTCATGTGTCACCTGTCAACAACACAATCCTAGGCCGGGAGCCGTGGCTCACACCTGCAATCCTAGCACTCTGGGAGGCCCAGGTGGGCGGATTGCTCAAGGTCAGGAGTTTGAAACCAGCCTGAGTGAGACTCCATCTCCACTAAAAACAGAAAGAAATTAATTGGCCAACTAAAAATATATATACAAAAAATTAGCAGGGCATGGTGGCACATGCCTGTAGTCCCAGCTACCCGGGAGGCTGAGGCAGGAGGATTGCTTGAGCCCAGGAGTTTGAGGTTGCTGTGAGCTAGGCTGACGCCACAGCACTCACTCTAGCCTGGGCAACAAAGTGAGACTCTGGCTCAAAAAAAAAAAAAACCACAATCCTAGAAAGCTGCAAGGGTGGGGCATGGCCGGGAACCAAAGCTTCAAGGGTCCTTTGAGCACTTTCAAGTGGTTTTTTTCCTGAATTTGTTTTATTCTCTCCATGGGGTTTGAATAGGTTTTAGTGATTGTATGTCTATTTTCAGGATAGATTGAAGCATTTACTTTCTGAAAAGCTACAGACCTTACAGTTGCTGAAAAGCCACTTGAATTTGTGTTTGCAATTTGAGTCATAGCAAGATTTATACCCATTGACTAAGGCATACACTTTATGGGAAACATTATAAAAAGAACTTTGTAAGACATCAACCCTTACTCAAAAACTGTTCTCCTCTTACCACCCACAGCCCCACAGTCTTATTCTCTTGTTCTGAGTTCAGTAATTGGGGGTCTTGGTTTTGAAACATCTTACAGGTAATGTTAATTGCTCTTGCTTTTGTCATAGTGGTCATGATGTTGGTCCGCTGTATTCTCTCCAGAGTCTTAAATACACCTGCTTAGTCACTCTCTTGTCGGATGGTCACTAGGGTGATACAAACACAAAGGTCAAGATCTCTCCGTACAGTTGGCTGTGGAGGCAACTGGGCAATCCCAGAGACCTACAGACCTGGATCTCAAACATTCTCTGAGTTTGTCAACTTCTCAAAAGTGACTGAGTGACCTAAAGAGGGGACTAAGAAACTGGATATAGAAACGGATAACAATGGCCAGACATATATGACAATGGAACTCAGACTCACAACCTCTTCAGGAAGTCAAATCACAACCTCTGCAGCAGTCAGCACAGAACAATCAGGACTGCCAGCTTCCCTGTTTTCTGTTCCCACTTCTAATTCAAATATTAGTTAGAATATTTGAAATATGAGAATTGTGGGAAAACCAAATATGCTGACCCTGTCATGCATGTGACTAAAATTCTTCACTTGTGACTGCACATGACTTTCAAGGTTTACACCATACCTCTTAGTATATCTTGTAAGTTTCTCCTGTATTCATCAGCACTGTTTTGATTGCAAGTAATAGAAGCCCAACATGAGGTAGCTTAAGTAAAAAAGGGAATCATTGGTCCATATACTTGGGAAGAACAGGAGTGAAGTATGATCTAGTCATAAATGGATCTAGATTAAACTAATGGTGTTTGGCCCTGGTTAAAAGTGGGAAAAAGAAGCTAACATGATCTCGTGATCTTCTGGGCCAATTCACTGTACTGTTGTTGTGGTTTCCACTCAGGATGCATAATTACTATTGAGGTTTCACATGCTTGTATCGTGAATGATTATAAAGTTCAGAGAGGATTATCTGGATGGGGAAAAGCTGTAAGTGCTAGTTTTCTCGGATCCCTAATAATCCTAATAACCCCTTTGAGCTACAAGTCTCTTTAACTGATGATTGCCAACTGGAGCCTCCGACAAAAGGAGGCTCTGTATGGAGGTGCTCCTTGGAGTTTTGAAATTGTCGCCTCCCTGAAGCAAAGCAACTAAAAGCAATTACTGGGCTCCTGCAGAAACTGACCACCTGACCTATGTAGGCCTTGTGACTCTACCTATGTAGGCCTTGTGACTCTGCCTGATAGTCTTATCTGGGAAAGGTCAACACAGACTCAACGACCAGCAAAGTGGGAAGGACCCAACAAGCCTCTCTGGACAAATGCAAATGTATTCAAGAAGGCAGCCAGGCCGGGTGCAGTGGCTCACGCCTGTAATCCTAGCACTCTGGGAGGCCGAGGCAGGCGGATTGCTAGAGGTCAGGAGTTCGAAACCAGCCTGAGCAAGAGCGAGACCCTGTCTCTACTAGAAATAGAAAGAAATTAATTGGCCAACTAATATATATAGAAAAAATTAGCTGGGCATGGTGGCGCATGCCTGTAGTCCCAGCCACTTGGGAGGCTGAGGCAGAAGAATTGCTTGAGCCCAGGAGTTTAGGGTTACTGTGAGTTGGGCTGACGCCATGGCACTTACTCTAGCCTGGGTAACAAAGGGAGACTCTGTCTCAAAAAAAAAAAAAAAAAAAAAACAACAACAAAACACCAAAGAAGGGCCGGGCGCTGTGGCTCACGCCTGTAATCCTAGCTCTTGGGAGGCCGAGGCGGGCGGATTGCTCAAGGTCAGGAGTTCAAAACCAGCCTGAGCAAGAGCGAGACCCCGTCTCTACTATAAATAGAAAGAAATTAATTGGCCAACTAATATATATATAAAAAAAAAATTAGCCGGGCATGGTGGCGCATGCCTGTAGTCCCAGCTACCCGGGAGGCTGAGGCAGAAGGATCACTTGAGCCCAGGAGTTTGAGGTTGCTGTGAGCTAGGCTGATGCCACGGCACTCACTCTAGCCTGGGCAACAAAGTGAGACTCTGTCTCAAAAAAAAAACAAAAAAAAAAAAAAACACCAAAGAAGGCAGCCAGCCTGTCCTCAGTGGTATCTTGCCTATACATGAAAAGGTAGCATCTCTCTCTTTGGGAAGAACTTTATTCCCCTCTCTGCTGCCACTGGCTCAATAGGCCCCTTGATCCACAGAGGTTTCCCTAGATTCCTAAGTCTGATTTACTGATAGATTGGCTAAGCTGAAACCTGATGGTGTCCTGCCAGGCAACTGTTCTGCCTCAGCCTCAACTATGCAGAAGCAAAATTGGACATGATCTTTATCCCAGAGTGGACAGAACACGAGACCATTCTAATATCTCTGGCCAATACCTTGGTGAATCATGTTATATTTTTACAGACTCTTGCATTACTGATGAGGACCTACCTATTTAACCTCCACTTGGAAAATTACAGACTGACCTCTTTAGGACTATGAACTACGGAAGCAAATTGTGTTTGCTGATTGAACTGCCTGAATCACTTACGTAGATGCCCACACTAAGGCCTTCTTCTCTAATAAATTGATTGATGGGAGTTAAGCGCTGATAGAGCCTGCACTGCCCAAAGTGCCACCATTGCTGCTTGGATCCATCATTGTATGGACAGGGCAATCCCCCCACAGCAGGGGTCCTCAAACTTTTTAAACAGGGGGCCAGTTCACTGTCCCTCAGACCGTTGGAGAGTGCACACTGGGGGCCCACGACGAGTTGGCTGCTAAGCAGGACAGGCAGCAGCGGCAAAAACACCCAGTGGGCCGGACGCCTGCCCCACAGGCTGGGCAGAAGGTAAAAGGCTCTATGTTTTCCGTGTAGAGGACACCACTCCTCTAGTCGCCAGAATGGTGACTCTGACCAAAAGCTGACTCCTTGTCTCGTGGTGTGGGAGCCCACACAGCACAGGGCATTCCCCACCCCACCCGCCCTTGGCAGATTAACTACATCAGAATTTTGACTTCATCTTAGGGCTATCTCATGCCTCACTACTGTTGACATTTTTAAAATTTACAATGTTGCTGTTTAGTCCAATCAGTGAATCCAGGCACACCACTGTGATCCTTGAAAGTGATGTGTGCTTGGCTTTCTAGATCATTTATAGTCTGACAACGATGCACTGTTTATTGCAAAAGCCACTCAACAGTGAACTGATAGTATTTAATGGATCTGCCACTCTCCTACTATCCATGACCATCTAAAATTGTTGGGCTTAGGATGGGATGGCTCTTCAAGCTTTAGAAGAAAAAAATAATAATAAAAGAAAATTTATTTAAAAAAAAAGAAAAAAAATAATAAAAATAAAATTAAAATTGTTGGGCAATATATTAGTATCAATGTGACAAAATTGCACTTGTATTCCACAAATATACACGATAAAAAATAAATGAGAAAAAAGTTATAAAACGTACAATATGGTCCACATTTCCTTTTTAGAAAAAAAAAAAAACAGGACCCGAGCACTAGTGCATAATAATATTTATCTGTGGGTGATTGGATTATGAGTTACCTTTATTTTTATTACTCTGAAATGAATGTGTATTATTGGAGATCAGGACATGCCACTTCAAAATATGACACTGAAGGAGTTTAGGACATGCTACCCATTTGGGTATACAGTCCCTCGACATCTGCAGGTTCCACATCCAAGGATTTGACCAATCTTGGACGAAAAATTATTCTAAAAATAACAATATTACAATAAAAATAATACATATAAAAACAATACAGTATAGCAACTATTTACATAGCATCTATATTTTATTCAGTATTGTAAGTAATCTAGAGATGATTTAAAGTGTATGAGAGGATGCAAATACTATACCATTTTATATGAGGGACTTAGCATTAGAGAATTTTGGTATCCACATGGGGCCAGGAAACCCATTTAGGAGATACTGAGGGACAACTGCAATGATTACTTTGAGCTGAAGGCACTTGAAAAACAGCCAACGCAATAAGGCTTTTTCTGCACTCCCCAATCTGCCTAACACAATCCTTCAATGAACCTCATTGTCATCAATCCCCTGCCCAGGAGTTTCATCAACTAGAGAAGACTGATGCTTATTAAAAGAGAGGACAGAGGCTGGGTGCGGTGCTCATGGCCAAAGTGGAAGGATTGCTTGAGGTAAGAAGTTCAAGACCAGACCAGGCAACATAGCAAGACCCTATCTCTACAAAAAAAATTTTTTAAATTAACCAGAAAGGGGCTGGGCACAGTGGCTCACGCCTGTAATTCTAGCACTCTGGGAGGCCAAGGTGGGCGGATTGCTCAAGGTCAGGAGTTTGAAACCAGCTTGAGCAAGAGTGAGACCCTGTCTCTACCAAAAATAGAAAGAAATTAGTTGGCAAACTAAAAATATACAGAAAAAATTAGCCGGGCATGGTGGTGCATGCCTGTAGTCTCATCTACTCGGGAGACTGAGGCAGAAGGATTGCTTGAGCCCAGGAGTTTGAGTTTGCTGTGAGCTAGGCTGATGCCACAGCACTCTAGCCCGGGGCAACAGAATGAGACTCTGTCTCAAAAAAAAAAAAAAAAGTAACCAGAAATGCTGATATGTGCCTATAGTTCCAGCTACTCAGGAAGCTGAGGCAGGAGGATCACTTGAGCCCAGGAGTTTGAGATTGCAGTGAGCTATGATGAAGCCACAGCACTCTACCTCCAGTAACAGAGCAAGACCCTGTCTTACCCCCACCCAAAAAAAATAAACAAACTCCTGGGCTCAAGCAATGCTCCTGCCTCAGCCTCCCAAGTAGCTGGGACTACAGGTGCACACTACCACATCTGACTGATTTTTTTTTTTTTTTTCCGTAGAGATGGGATTTCTTGCCCAGGCTGCTTTCTAACTCCTGGCCTCTAGTGATCCTCCCACCTCAGTCTCCCAAAGTGCTGGAATCATAGACATGAGCCACTGTGCCTAGCCTCTTATTTTTTTTTTTTTACAGGAGGAAAGTCATACCAATTTATTAATTTTAATTTTACATGCATGAGAACATTACAGGAAAAAAGGTGAGCATCAAAAAAAAATAGTAATATTTAAGAGTTAATATTCCATCGAGATAGGGAAAAGGGATGGGTAGGTAGGCCACAGAGGGAAAATAATTTATTTTTAGGAAAGGTAAGTGAACACTTAGAAGAATAGATGGGATATATGATCATTTTTCATAGTTTGTTGCCCAGGCTAGAGTGCAGTGGCATCATAGACAGCTCACTGCAACTTGAAACTCCTGGCCTCAAGTGATCCTCCTACCTCGGGACTGCCAACGTGCTAGAATTACAGGGATGAGCCACCATGCCCATCGAGCCCAGGAGTTTGAGGTTGCAGTGGGCTATGATGACTTTGATGACACCACTGCCCTCTAGCCTGGGCAACAGGGCTATTTTTTTAATTCTCAATATAATAATAATGAAACAAAATTGTTGGGAACTAAAACAACCTTCACCTTCCTCACCTCTTCCTGGTTCACACACCGCAGTAAATTAGTCTGGTCAATGAATGTGACTATTCTCAGAAAGGGATTATCTCCTCTCAGCCACTTTCTGGATAATGATCAGGACTAAAGAGGTAGAGGGTTACAAAGACCTATTTCAAAAATTTAGGCTTCCACAGTGATCACTCCTGGGCAGAATGCTTCTATCTTTTCCCAAACCAGAATCCCACACTGGCCTGGCTGCTACACCTTCTGCACGGCAGCCCAGACAAAAGGAGCTCCAGGGTATTAAAAGTAAGTTGTGGTTTAGCCACCTGGATTCTCTTTTTGGATTGGTATGGTCTCGATCGTAAGGATAATGAGCGTTGCTCATCAGGTCACCCAACATTAAACATGCAGCCCAAAGTGGGGGACATACTGGGTCTTATATGTTTTATAAAAATAACACTGGTCTCTTTTGCACCTGACCCTTCTGGATAAAAGGTCTGGGTGCAAGTAGAGGATAACTGGAAATATGATGAAGTTATAGCTAGTGGAATGGGACATGCCAACTTTTTGGCAGTGGAGGGAACACCTTAAGACCCAAGGGAGAGAAAAGCACATTAATAATCTTTTTCTTTTAGAACCACACCTGGAGCCTTCCCCACAAAAGCTCTCCCAAACTATTGCAAGTGCGTTAAATTTGACTACTGAGTGTGACATTCCCCACCAGACAGCCCTGACCACTATTTGATCACAATTCCCCTCAACCTTACTAAGAAGTCCATTGGAAATAGAAGGGTTGGCCACAGTTTCTGTTTTTTATTTTTTATTTATTTTTATTTATTGTGTCCCACGTGCATTCAAAGGCCCCAGTTTCTGTACCTCCCAGGCAACATGCCTGCTAATACCTCCAGAATTCTTCTCCACTCTCATTTCTATAGTCATCAGTCATTCAGTAGTGCAGCTGAAAGCCACTTGGCTGGTTGTATGGACAAACAAACAGGTTGGGCTGGCTGCCCTTAGGCAGTCTCTTCGAAAATAAGGTCTACACTCAATTATTCTCAGTGACATGGGGACCCTAAGACTCAACAGCCAGTTGGAAGGCCACATTGGACTCAGTGTCAACATGTGCTCCCTGACTGATATTGGTTCCATTTAAGGGATGCAATAATTATAAACAACACTGTGTGGAAATTGGGCATTAACTTGCCTCCCTCCCCTAAATGTGTTGACTTGTACCGTAGGGGTGGCCATAAGAGACCTTCACGCACTTAAGGGAACACCATACAGCATCGGCAGACCAGGTAGCCCTCATATAACAGCAGAGATCTCTCCGAAATGAGGCTTAATTACTTTGGGAAGCTTTCCAGAAGGATAACTGACTTGTTATTGAATGTACAATGTGGGCAACTTTCCTTGTGTTACAAGTCAACCAATTAGCAAAGATGATTCAAAAAATTGTCTCTGACTTTAGCTGAAGTGATCAGTGATATTGTGTTGACCTTGAAAGGCATTCTGGTCATCTTCAATGCACTGCATAGGGTTGCCACTGATGACAGAATTGCTCTAGATGACTTCTTTGAGGACCAAGACACAGTCTGTGCAGTCTGCAATACATTCTGCTAGGCCTGGAGTGATGCCTCAGGCCAAGTGGAAATGTCAGCGCAGACACTAAAGGGGTAAGGCATCTGGCTAAGAAAGATGCTGATGGCTGTAGAATTTGTTTAGCTAATTGGGCCCAGTATCCTGGTGGGTATGGCTGTGGTCAGTACTGCAGATCAGCCTCATCCTGCTGCACTTGGAATCCTGTTGATAGCAGCCTAACTACATGCTGTATAAGACCTAGTGAATGGATCCAGTCCTGGGCTCTGTAAGTCATATTAATCAGAGTGGCCAACAGCGGGATACCCACAGAAAATTTCTTTGTGGGTCTCTTGTGTTTCTGCATATTCTGGGAGCAGAGTCACTGATTGCCTTTGCTCCAGACTGTCTTTACAAGGATGACTATATAGTGAATATTCTTGGAAGACAGAAGTAGCATCTTTCTCCAGAGCAAAGGGCAGGTTTGCTTACAGCCTTGTAAGATAGATAGTGTTTCCTTACAAAGCAGGCTTACCCACCATTATAAAAGATTTGGGTGCCCTAAACTCAGGTTTCTTCTCCTGTAATGCCACTCATCGTGTATATAGGCTCTTTTTGTGTCACCTAGTGGGAATAGGGACCCAAGCTACTGCAAAAAACAAAACAAAACAAAACAAAAAAACAACTATGACTATTTTGCTATGAGTAATAAAGTCCTCTGTCTCTGACCTAGGAGTGTTGTGACAATATCCACAAAACTGTGGCAGGCTAATTTGTTAGCTTGTAAGTTGAAACAAAATCTCATACCCTTCACAGTTGTTAACCATTATATTGTCAAAATTCTAGATTTCCTTTTCCTGCATTCAATAGTGATTCTCAGGGAGAATGTCAGTAGTAAGAAAGGTATTATTTATCCACTGAATTGGAGAAGTTATTAAGGCATCCAAGCAGAAATGACTAATAAAGAGTTGGTTATTGTAGTATTTGGCATATGAGTGGTATTAAAAACATAGATTTAGGCCAGCCGTGGTGGCTCACGCCTGTAATCCTAGCACTCTGGGAGGCTGAGGCGGGTGGATTGCTCAAGGTCAGGAGTTTGAAACCAGCCTGAGCAAAAGTAAGACCCCATCTCTATTAAAAATAGAAAGAAATTAATTGGCCAACTAAAAATATATAGAAAAAAAATTAGCCAGGCATGGTGGCGCATGCCTGTAGTCCCAGCTACTCGGGAGGCTGAGACAGGAGGATTGCTTGAGCCCAGGAGTTTGAGGTTGCTGTGAGCTAGGCTGATGCCATGGCACTCTAGCTCGGGCAACAGAGTGAGATTCCTGTGTCAAAAAAAAAAAAAAAATTGGTGGTAACATAAGTACAATACTTACAGTCATAAACAAGTAAATGCAAAACTAGGAGTTTTCTAAGCAATTTTTCCATTTTTTATTATTTATTTATTTATTTTTGAGACAGAGTCTCACTTTGTTGCCCAGGCTACAGTGAATGCCATGGCATCAGCACAGCTCACAGCAACTTCAAACTACTGGGCTCAAGCGATCCTACTGCCTCAGCCTTCCAAGTAGCTGGGACTACAGGCATCCGCCACCATGCCCAGCTAATTTTTTCTATATATATTAGTTGACCAATTAATTTTTTTCTATTTTTAGTAGAGACGGGGTCTCACTCTTGCTCAGACTGGTTTCGAACTCCTGACCTGGAGCAATCCGCCCGCCTCAGCCTCCCAGAGTGCTAGGATTACAGGCATGAGCCACTGCGCCCGGCCCATTTTTTATTTTTTGAGAGTAGGTCTCAATATCCACATTTTAGAAAAACATGTAAACTTACATGAGAAGTGAGGGAAGTACTAGGTGTATTTATTTGACTATGTACGTCATAGAAAAAACAAAAGATAGGGAACTGGTAAATAATGACAAAGGAAGAGAATTGGGCTGCAGTATAATTACCTTGAGGCTGTGGGAATGAATTTATATTGTATGAAGAAAAATTCCTGGAAATGAATTCAGGCTACCAAACTTGGAGAGAGAAGAGAAACTACTGTTTGTACAAAAGAACTTCAAAGAGCAATATGATTTATTTTCTTTTTTACACCATTGCAACTAAGAATAAAATAGCAGAGCCTACTGTAATTATAGGAGGAGTTTGCAGCTATTACACAGAATACAGAGTTTTAAGCAGGCTGTAAAATACAATGACCTCAGAAAAACTGAACTCCCAAAGCCTTAGAAGCAATCTCCAATTCCCTCTCTGGAAACCTAATGTTTAGCATAAGAAAATCCGGCTTTCAACCTCACAATAACTCTGGGCTCAGTACACTGTTGCTGGACCCATTTGACTAAATGCGTACTTGCCAATCGACCACAGCGAGGCATTCTGCTGGAAATTGTTTGCAAATCACTTTCCATACCGTAAGGGGAGGACACTCCCTAAGATCAGTGAAATGGACATGGCATAAAATTTCAAAGCAGAAGATGTGTTTCCGGTATGTCATTTAGAAGTCAGCCTTGGACAAAGCAATTGTGAACTGTGCCCTGCCCCAAGATATATTTTTTAAAAGTTCTTTTAAAACTGTAAAAGTGCTTTACAATATAATAAATGCATTATTGCTACTACCACTACTACTCTTATTTGCCCAGCAAGTAAGATATAATACAGTGATAAGACAGTTACCATATCACTGTATGATGAACTTGGGACAGGATTCTGCATAAAATGGCAATAAAGATACAATAAAACCAAATTAGTGGCCGGGTGCAGTGGCTCACACCTGTAGTTCCAGCACTCCGGGAGGCCGAGGTGGGTGGATCCCTCAACTCCCTCAGGAGTTGGTCAACCAGTCTGAGCAAGAGCGAGATCCCGTCTCTACTATAAATAGAAAGAAATTAATTGGCTAACTAATATATAGAGAAAAAAAAGTAGCCAGGCATGGTGGCACATGCCTGTAGTCCCAGCTACTCGGGAGGCTGAGGCAGGAGGATTGCTTGAGCCCAGGAGTTTGAGGTTGCTGTGAGCTAGGCTGACGCCACAGCACTCTAGCCCAGGCAACACAGTGAGACTCTGTCTCAATAAAAGAAAAAAAAAAATTAGTGTTTCAAGATAGAAATGAAGCTTCAGGCCGGGTGCAGTGTCTCAGGCTTGTAATCCTAGCACTCTGGGAGGCTGAGGCGGGCGGATTGCTCAAGGTCAGGAGTTTGAGACCAGCCTGAGCAAGAGCGAGACCCTGTCTCTACTAAAAATAGAAAGAAATTAATTGGCCAACGAAAAATATATAGATAAAAATTAGCCAGGCATGGTGGCACATGCCTATAGTCCCAGCTACTTGGGAGGCTGAGGCAGAAGGATCACTTGAGCCCAGGCGTCTGAGGTTGCTGTGAGCTAGGCTGACGCCATGGCACTCACTCTAGCCTGAGCAACAAAGTGAGACTCTGACTCAAAAAAAAAAAGAAAAAAGAAATAGACATCTTTGGGAGAGGGGGGTCATCACTCTGTCTACCACATATGCCTACTTAACATATGAGGAAGCTGAGGCTGACACAAGGATCTGAGCGCTCTAATTGTGCACTTTGTAAATCAGAACCCAAATTCTGAGTCTTGAGCCCAGATGTCAGCCTCTATCCTCTACTGTGTGCCTAGGAGCACACACTGCCATTTTGTATGAAGGATGTGTTTTATTTGGGGGCACGGTTGTTACATTGATGGTGGTGAACACTTTTGATAAATGAGGATCAGAGATGGATTTATTCTGTACACTGTCTCAAGCTCCAGCAGCTATATTAATTATATACTGTCAAACTGATCACCTTCAAGAAAAATTTAGTACCTAGTTAGCATTATTCAGTTGTTACAGAGAATTAAACAAAGACTTAATTCATTATACCTGAAGGAATTTCCAAGACAAACAGTAAAAAAAAAAAAAATTAAAAAAATAAAAAAACCACCAGAAGTATATGTGTTAAAATAAAAATCAAGGCTGGGCGTGGTGGCTCATGCCTGTAATCCTAGCACTCTGGGAGGCCGAGACGAGCGGATTGCTCAAGGTCAGGAGTTCAAAACCAGCCTGAGCAAGAGCGAGACCCCGTCTCTACTATAAAATAGAAAGAAACTAATTGGCCAACTAATATATATAGAAAAAATTAGCCGGGCATGGCAGCGCATGCCTGTAGTCCCAGCTACTCAGGATTCTGAGGCAGGAGGATCGCATGAGCCCAGGAGTTTGAGGTTGCTGTGAGCTAGGCTGACACCACGGCACTCTAGCTAGGGCAACAGAGTGAGACTCTGTCTCAAAAAAATTAAATAAATAAATTTATACATAATAGACGTACATATTTTAAGGTACACATGATAATTTGATACATTTGTACAATGTGTGAAGATTAAATTAGGGTAATTGGAATATCCATGACCTTAAATATTTATCTTTATGCTAGGAACATTCAAATTATTCTCTTTTGGCTATTCTGAAATACACAGTAGATTAATATTAACTATATTTCCCCTACTGATCTATCAAACAATAGGTCTTATTTCTTCTATCTAATTGTGTATTTGTACCCACTATTAAGCCCTTTAAACATCAACTCTTTTTATTGTTTGCTCTTGCCAGATTTTAAAGCAGCTTTCTTCCTGGTAAAAATGTTGATGCTATTTACATCTTGTGGGGGAGGAAACCTAGAGGGAAAAGGAAGAATACACAGGAGTTGAGGTTTAGCAACTGTGGGACTTCAGGAAAAGGGACACTTAAAGAAGAGAAAGGGAAAGGAGAGAGGAGAAGTAGGAGAAAAAGAGCCTGTGGAGGCTGGGCGCCGTGGCTAACACCTGTAATCCTAGCACTCTGGGAGGCTGAGGCAGGCGGATCATTCAAGGTCAGGAGTTCAAAACCAGCCTGAGCAAGAGCGAGACCCCGTCTCTACTAAAAATAGAAAGAAATTAATTGGCCAACTAAAACTATATAGAAAAAATTAGCCAGGCATGGTGGCACATGCCTGTAGTCCCAGCTACTGGGGAGGCTGAGGAAGGAGATTGCTTGAGCCCAGGAGTTTGAGGTTGCTGTGAACTAGGCTGACGCCATGGCATTCACTCTAGCCTGGGCAACAAAGCGAGACTCTGTCTCAAGAAAAAAAAAGCAACAACAACAAAGAAAAACCAAAAAGAGCCTGTGGATGGAAGAGAGTGGAAGAAAATGCCATAAAGCAGCGAGCACTGCCTGTTTCTATTGGTGAGAATGAAGGAATAATCATCTCATTCCTCTTTGGGGCCCTTAACTGAAATTTTTAATTTAGGAGGAGCTAGAATGAGACACTTTTAAGAGATTGGGCCCCAGGACTGATGTCCCAGATGCTGGGCACCTGATTGTTACTGTTAATGTCAAGTAGCTTTCTCAGGCTGGTCTCGGGCTCCTAAAGTTAGGCTGAGAATAGTTTTAGGAGAAGGGGGGGAAAGCAAGAAGGGAGGGAGAGAAGGAGGTAGAGTGGGAGGAAAGAAAGGAAATTATTAAAGCCGGAACTCTGCCCTGCTAGGGCTGCTGGCCTTTCACTGCCAGGTCCAAAGCTGGCTGGGTGGCCTTTGACCTTAGCAGAACCACTCACTCCCTGCTTTCATGGCAGTTTCTGGAACGTTCAGATTGCACATGTAAATTTGAAAATGCATGAAGTGCACATAGATGTGGATGAAAATATGCTCTTTGGCTTGGGACTCTAAAACCATGTGTCACTCAGGGAGACAAGAAATGGTACCTCATGCCAGGGAGAGAAACTGAGCCCCTAGAAGCTCCATCGGTCCCTGTCCATGTCAGTGGGCTGCCTCGTTTTCATTGGTAGTGCCACTTTAGGAAGATTTGACCCTGGAAAAATACCATATCTGAGAGGTAGGAGGGGTCAGGGAAGGCCAGCCATGTGTGAAAAAGAGAAAGTACTCCATCTGTTACGCAGTTCAAACACTGAGGCCATTATTTGTTCATCTGGTTGAATTTGAAGCTTCAGTCTCTCTCCGTGGCTTTCCTTCTTGAGTCCTTCCATGTTTATAGCTTGGAAAATAATTAATGTCCTGCTTTTGACTCCAATATGTTGCTCCTGTTTATATACATTCCATGCTGCAATTCTATATGCATAATTCAATTAAGGTATTTACGTCTGGTACAATTTTTGCTTAGCTCTTCATATAATTCAATAGATGTAATATATTATCTACAGAGAAACAGAGAAGTAATGTAACAAACAGCTTTACTTTGGATGATTACCCTGTGTATCTTGACAGATCTTAAACGTCCATCTTTCAATCCTTTCTCTGCGTGACTCGGACAAAGTGTTCCAAAAGTATTAGCTAATGGCCCACTGGCTTCACTTAATTTCCTTTGAGAAGATTTATCTTTATTTGTGTCTGCACCAGCAACTGGGTAGCACACTTGCTAGTTTGTGAAGTGCTTGCTCTTCTCTTATGCAGCACAAACAGAATGAGTAATGAACAAAACGTTATTCTTCTTACATGCTTCACTGCTGAAAATGAGATATTTGTTAGATATTCCATGAAGATTTTTTTTTTACTGACAAGATGATAAGTGATGGAAATTTGATAATCGATACAAATCACAGAGAAGAAATTTTATAAAACATTTTTGCTATTCCATTTGTTGACATTTTTAAATCTAAACATTGACCTGGTCCTCGGAGCTGATGAAGGAATGTGCTGGCCGTTGGGGAGGAATCCTCCTTGGGCTGGTATACGGTGTGAGGGTGTGAGGGGTTTGTCTGGGACATAACAGAGGAAGAACCTTCAGTGGAACACTTCTCCATTCCTGGAGCCTCCCAGAGGTTTCCTGGGGGGATGTACAAGCATAAGGTGACCACACTTTTCCACATGAACTGATGCTATACTAGAGCCTGTCTGCACGTTATGTGATTGACCCACGTAGCAACTCTCAGAGTTGAATAATATCCCAATTTTACTTTTAATTGACACATGTGGGCCTCACCAGTCTTTTTTTTTTTTTTTTTTTTTTTGAGACAGAGTCTCACTCTGTTGCCCTGGGTAGAGGGCAGTGGTATGATCATAGCTCACGGCAACCTCAAACTTCTGGCTCAAGTGATCCTCCTGCCTCAGCTTCCCCAGTAGCTGGGACTACAGGTGCCTGCCATGACTCCTGGCTAATTTTTCTATTTTTGGTAGATATGGGGTCTTGCTCTTGCTCAAGCTGATCTGGAACTCCTGAGCTCAAGCAATCCAGGCCTGGCCCTCACCAATATTTAATTATAAATAGGATTGTGATTTTAAATGCTCAAGTTGTGAAACTTTGAACTTGTTCCAATTCGGAAGCAAGAAATAACCCCTTCTAGGCCGGGCACAGTGGCTCACGCCTGTAATCCCAGCACTTTGGGAGGCCGAGGCGGGCGGATTGCTCGAGCTCCGGAGTTCAAAACCAACCTGAGCAAGAGCGAGATCCCGTCTCTACTATAAATAGAAAGAAATTCATTGGCCAACTAATATATATAGAAAAAATTAGCCGGGCATGGTGGCATGTGCCTGTAGTCCCAGCTACTCAGGAAGGATTGCTTGAGCCCAGGAGTGTGAGGTTGCTGTGAGTTAGGCTGACACCATGGCACTCTAGCCCAGGCAACAGAGTGAGACTCTGTCTCAAAAAAAAAAAAAAAAAAAAAAAAAATACACATTTTATTTAATTCTGCCACAGAATCATAAACGCCCATACAAATCCTGCTCAACATGATTGTTATAGTCAGCTTGGGCTGCTGTAATAAAATACCACAGACTGGGTGGCTTAAACAACAGATGTTTACTTCTCAGAGTTCTGGAGGCTGGGAAGTCCAAGACTAAGGTGCCAGCTAACTGGATTTCTGGTGAGGGTGCAGAGGGCTATCTTCTTGCTGTGAGCTCACATGGTGGAGACAAAGCTCTCTCTGTATCTCCTCCTATAAGGGCACATCACAAGGATTCCATCCTCATAACCTAATTATCTCCCAAAGCTCCTCCCTCCAGATATTATCACACTAAGGGTTAGAGCAACATATGAATTTTGTGAAGACACGAACATTCAGTCCATAGCAATGACAAATATAGGAAACTAGTTAACAAGAGATGTATGTGTCTTTGTTCAGGTCAGCACAGTTTGTCCTATCTGTTCTTGTATAGAGATACGTTATTCAATACCTTAAATATAAAAGTGAATTT
This sequence comes from Microcebus murinus, assembly GCF_040939455.1. NCBI lineage: Eukaryota > Metazoa > Chordata > Mammalia > Primates > Cheirogaleidae > Microcebus > Microcebus murinus. The sequence goes on along the minus strand of NC_134110.1, from coordinate 78,742,327 downwards.
GTTCTAGGATGACCACCTGCCTAGGATACTCTAGTACAGTCTTGGTTTATTCTTGTTGTCCTGATGGAATTATTAATAGCACTCTCAAAAGTGTGCTGGTAGGCCAGGTGTGGTGGCTCATCCCTGTAATCCTAGCACTTCGGGAGGCCAAGGTGGGAGGATTGCTTGTGGTCAGGGGTTTGAGACCAGCCTGAGCAAAAGTGAGACCCCCATCTCTACAAAAAAATTTAAAAATTAGCCGGGCATGGTGGCAGGTAGTCCCAGCTACTCAGGAGGCTGAGACAGGAGGATAACCTGAGCCCAGAAATTTGAAGTTGCAGTGAGCTATGATGACACCACTGCACTCTAGCCTGGGTGACAGAGTGAGACTCTGTCTCAAAAAAAAAAAAAAAAACAAAAGTGTGTTGGTTTGGATAATAAATTATATGATCACCTTCTTATTACTAATATTTCAAAAATATATTTGCAGACTGAGATTTTTTGATAATTTTTAAAGCTGGGTGATAGGCGTATAGGGGTTTATTAATTTTTCATTAAAAATCTTAAATATATATTTCTAGTTAAGTTTTTTATAGTTATGATTTAAACAAATATAAGGTAAAAATTTATTTTAAGTTTAAGCAATTGTCTTTCTTTCAAATGTAAAAACATCAATTTACAGTTCTCTTTTCATGTACAAGATTGTGTTCTTGAAGAGTTGTAAATGAAAAGCATGCAAATTGAACTATAATTATCAAAAGATGTTCAAATAAATGAGGAACATTTGTTACATTAAAGGACTAGAGAGAATCCTGTCACTCAAAAAAAATGTCTTTTTGCAAAAGAATTATTAATGTCCTTATTTTCCTTCTTTGCAAATACATATATTTTATACAGCTCAAGAGGCAGCATAATTTATATAGTTTTCTCATCTATAAAACAAGGGAAATGATACTATCCAGAAAGTTACAGGTATGAATTTTAAAATTTCAAATAAAGAATATAGCTCATAACTTGGCAATAAGACTGCAATAAATGTTATAATTCTTATCAGTCATTATATAATTTTTATTTATGGTGAGGTATGTATTATACCAAGTAAACTATTAAATGAGAGCAGGATTGAAATATTCTTTGAGCCCGTTCCTTTCTACTGGACTACTTAGTTTTTGTAATTGAGGAAAACGGAGAACTAAAATATTTAACATGTCTGATGTGCAGTGTTGAAACAAAAATCATATTGAAAAGATCCTTAAATGAATTTTACAGTCTCCCATTAATTCGTCCAGTCAATCATGAACTATTTATTGAATGTTATCTGAGTGCAAGGTAGGTCCAGAGAAATTAGAGGAGGCAAAGTGTGCAACATGCATAGCAAGAGGTAGTGGAACTCCTTCGTGGTCATGATATACAGTCTAGGTTTGTTTACTCTGGTGGAATTAAGAAGTACCGGTTAAACGATAAATCTTCTCATTAATCAGTAATATACCTTTCCACCCTGGCTATTGAGTTATTTTCCACAGGTTTGAACAAGGAACAAAGACGTCTCTGATGTGCTTTTCATGTGTACATTTTCTATGCCTGGAGGTTTAATACAGTCTAGGAAAATCTTTCTTTCATGTTTTTTCTTCTCTCTTAAGGCATTAAGGCTTCAGGCCTTTGAAATAAATCAATACTGAATTCACTGACTTAGGCAATCCACCAAAACAAAGGAACTTAACAGGGCTAGGGAAAACACTAAAAACATTCAGAATACTTTTTTGTTTTCCTAGAATGCCCACTTTTTTTCTTATTGGAATAGCAACAGTCAACAGTATTCTTGCTGTAGAATTGTCATTGCTTTGCTTGCAAACGAAATAAAAACTGTTGCTATCGTTTGAATGTGTCCGCTCCAAAATTCAGGTGTTGCCGATGTGATAGCATTAAGATAATCACCTTTAAGAGGCAATTAATCTATGAGAGCTGCTTTCTCCTTAATGAGATTAAGGTACTTTTAAAAGTGGCTTCACGTTGCATTTGGCTAGTTCGCCCTTCTGCCTTCTGCTATGTGAAGATGCAGCCAGGAGGCCCTCCCCAGACCAAATGCTGGCACCTTGATCTTGGACTTCCTGTCCTCCAGAACTGTGAGAAATAACAACCTTCTGTGCTTTATAAATTACCCAGTGTCAAATATTCTGTTTTAGCAGCATTAAATAGACTACAACAACCATCAATCACCCACTTCTCAAATTCATTTTCTAAATAACAACTAGCATTTCACCAATAGCCACTAGATTTTTAAAAAGAAGGCAATGACAAAATGCATAATTTCAAATCACCTGCTTTCACTCTAAGTTATGAATAGCTTTCAAGCAACACATATACTCAAGTATATTACAAGTTAAATAATATCTGAGTAATTAAAAATATTGAATGAGTTTTCCCAAATGTTCAAAACAAATACTTTTCATTTTTGCTGTAAGCTTTTAAGATGAAAAGCTTACAGCATTTCAGAAAAAAAAATCAGAAGCAAATAAGCATATACATGTGGTATTATGCATTGAATAGCTTCTGATTGCTAAATGTTCTCTTTTGGCTTCTTGATCAATAAACACCAGGAAGCTCTGGCTGGCTATTAGCAAGCACAACTCAAAGCACAACTCAAACTGGTTAACAAAAACTAGAACTGGAAAGTTTCAAGGTAGGGCAGCCTTCAGGATGATTTGATTTAGTGAATTTGTGATGTCAAAAGAACCTAGTTAGAGAGATAATCAAAACATCACAATCCACCGGGCACAGTGGCTCACGCCTGTAATCCTAGCACTCTGGAAGGCCAAGGTGGGTGGATCATCTGAGCTCAGGAGTTTGAGACCAGCCTGAGCAACAGCAAGACCTCATCTCTACTAAAAATAGAAAGAAATTACTTGGACAGCTAAAAATATATAGAAAAAAATTAGTGGGGCATGGTGGTTCATGCCTGTAGTCCCAGCTACTTGGGAGGCTGAGGCAGAAGGATCGCTTGAGCCCAAGAGTTTGAGGGTGCTATGAGCTAGGCTGACGCCACGGCATTGTAGCCTGGGCAACAAAGTGAGACTCTGGCTCAAAAAACAAACAAACAAACAAACAAAAACCACACTCTTTATTAGTAGTCACATTATAGTCACATTAGTAGTCATAGTATATACAATCCTAGAATGACTCATCCTGTCTGACACTGAGCCTACCAATAGATGGTATGATTTTCAACAAACCCTCAAACCTTCAACCTCAAAATTCTCACTCATTGGCTGGGCCAGGTGGCTCACACCTGTAATCCCAGCACCCTGGGAACCTGAGGTGGGAGGATCACTTGAACTCAGGAGTTCAAGACCAACCTGAGCAAGAGCAAGACCCCATCTCTACTAAAAATAGAAGAATTAGCCAATCGTGGTAGCACAAGCCTGTAGTTCCAGCTACTTGGGAGGCTGAGGCAGGAGGATCGCTTGAGCCCCCAGGAGTTTGAGGCTGGAGTGAGCTACGATGACGCCATTGCACTTTACCCAGGGTGACTGAGTAAGACTATGTCTCAAAAAAATTTTTTTTTTTTTACTCATTAACCTATCCTTTATTTGACCTCCAGAATATTATTGCTTTCACAATGATTTTTTTCAAAGAAATTCTGTGTGGTAATAGCAATGTAGAATTTGTTAGCGGAGTATTACAGCTACCTCCCCACTGCAGTTATGGGACTTGTGGCAAGCCATTGATCTCAATAATTTTCAGTTTCCCAATCTATAAAGTGAAGCTCACCAATAAAATGCTCTTTCAACAAAGACCATCTAACAAAATCCTGCAACACACATTTTACCAAGTGAGAATGCCTTAGGAATGTTCCCTCACTGTGGGGAGCAAGCCCATTTTTGTTAAGTTCTTGTCTGTAATTGCTTTTGCACTACAGCCACAAAGTAGAGAAGCTGTGTCAGAGACTATAGTTCTCAAAGCCCCAAATATTTACTATCTAGCAACTTTACAGAAAAAGTTTGCCAACCCTTGTCCTGGAAAAGGAAGGCTTAGGTACTAGAGTTGCAGGTTCACAAGAAGTCTTGTTTTTTTTTTTTGAGACAGAGTCTCGCTTTGTTGCCCAGGCTAGAGTGAGTGCCGTGGCGTCAGCCTAGCTCACAGCAACCTCAAACTCCTGGGCTCCAGTGATCCTTCTGCCTCAGCCTCCCGGGTAGCTGGGACTACAGGCATGCGCCACCATGCCCGGCTAATTTTTTTTTTTTTATATATATATATATCAGTTGGCCAATTAATTTCTTTCTATTTATAGTAGAGACGGGGTCTCGCTCTTGCTCAGGCTGGTTTTGAACTCCTGACCTTGAGCAATCCGCCCGCCTCGGCCTCCCAAGAGCTAGGATTACAGGTGTGAGCCACAGCGCCCGGCCAAGAAGTCTTGTTTTTATGAATAGTTGGGGACAGCATATCTTAGAGAATAGGGAGAACAACTTAGGAACATCTGTATTTGCACCCAGAGGGTGTCAGTCAGCCCCAACAGAAACAGATGGCCATTTTAACTGAGAAAATTTGAGGAGAATGTATTTCCAAAGGGACTGTTTTTTGTTGTTGTTGTTGTTATTGAGACAGGGTCTCACTGAGTTGCCCAGGCTAGAGTGAGTGCTGTGGCGTCAGCCTAGCTCACAGCAACCTCAAACTCCTGGGCTCAAGCAATCCTTCTGCCTCAGCCTCCCGAGTAGCCAGGCCACGATGCCCGGCTAATTTTTTCTATATATATATATATTAGTTGGCCAATTAATTTCTTTCTATATATAGTAGAGATGGGGTCTTGCTCTTGCTCAGGTTGGTTTCGAACTCCTGATATTGAGCAATCCACCCGCCTTGGCCTCCCAGAGTGCTAGGATTACAGGTGTGAGACACCGCGCCCAGCCTGCAAAGGTACTATTTATAAAGGTGTGAATTTAAGAGAATTATAATTTCTTGGATCTCACAACCTGAAGTGAGGAGGCAGGGAGCAGTTACCAGGACAGGGAGAAGAAGACCTTGGAGAGCTGGTGGCCCTGAGCAAAATAGGGCTTCCAGTTGGGGGACACAGCCAACTCAAGGACACCTTGCAGGGAGGGAAGCAGGGCAACAGATACCTCAACTCTGCTCCCCTCTTCCTTTCCTTTCCTTGCCAGGGCTCCTCTCTGGCTGAACCCAGAACACTTAGGAACTGATCATTATGGTCCATACCATTCAGGCTCCTGGGCAGAGAGCAGCATAGGGAAGTCTGGAAACTGGATGTGGAGGGGCAGATATAAGCCATCTGGCACAAAGAGCCATCTTAGAGATATCAGTGACCAAAATGAAGAAATGTAGCAGTAAAAGAGATTGTCACTCAAGCTCCTCTTAAAAGGTCCCTGGATAGAGAATGAAACACTGGTAGCAGTGAACACTCCTACCGTCCAGATCTTGGTTTCTAAATACCATCCTCAAATAAGGAGAACTAGTGCTCCTTGGACAAATGGCTGTCTCTAGGGCTGGGACAGGGACAATACAAGATGAGCCTGGAGCATCTTTTTATGCCAGAGAAGGGCACATGTCTAAAGGACACAGGAGTCAGCTTGAAGGAAGTCCTACAGGCCAAATCTGAGAAAAGTCGGGCTAATATTTAACTATTTGTAACAGTGGTAGTTACAGATTGAACCTCAGAGTAAAATAGGCATTCATGCACACATAGTGATATAAATAAATAAATGAGTGAATAAAGGGGGAGAAAGGAAAGTTCTACCTTATAGTAAAAGTCTCACATTGCATATTGCTACAAAGTACTTATTATTTAGTAATCAGTGAACACACAGTACTCTTTAATTAACTTTATAGTGGAGAAACTTGGCAGATATCACATTAACATAAATGCTATCATCAATAATGAGGCACAAGTCCTGTGCCCTGATGTGATGCCATAAGAAAAATACAGCATTACTTCTATAATATTCCTTTCTAAAAAATGCATAAATCTTGGAGAAACAACAGACTGACCCAAACCAGGGACCATTAAATGGTTAGTATCCTAAACTCTTTGAAAATGACAAGTTAATAAAAGATAACAAAGTCCAAGAAACAGTAACTGATTGAAGGAAACTAAAGAAATATCATAACTAAACCTTTCATATGACCCTGGGTTGGGTCTTGGACCCATAATGGAAATTACTGGGAAAATTTGAATGAGGTGTGTGAATTAGGTGGTAATATTGAATCGTTATTAATTTCTTGATTGATAGTAGCATATGGCTGTGTAGAAGAACCTCCTTGCTTTTAGGAAATTCACAGTGAAGTATTAAGGGGTAATAGTCCATCATATCTGCAAATTATTCTCAAATAGTACCCAAGGGGGTAAAAACTGTGTGTGTGTGTGTGTGTGTATATGTATGTGTGTGTGTGTGTGTGTGTGTGTGTGTGTGTGTGTGTGTGTGCGTGTGGAGAAAGAATGATACTACAAATGTGGTAAAATGTTAAGAATTTGAGCCTGGTGCGGTGGCTCAAGCTTGTAATCCTAGCACTATGGGAGGCCGAGGCAGGTAGATCGCTCAAGGTCAGGAGTTCAAAACCAGCCTGAGCAAGAGCGAGACCCCCGTCTCTACTAAAAATAGAAAGAAATTAATTGGCCAGCTAAAAATATATAGAAAAAGATTAGCCGGGCACGGTAGCATGTGCCTGTAGTCCCAGCTACTCAGGAGGCCGAGGCAGGAGGATTGCTTGAGCCCAGGATTTTGAGGTTGCTGTGAGCTAGGTTGATGCCATGGCACTCTAGCCCTGGCAACAGAGTAAGACTCTGACTCAAAAAAAAAAAAAAAAGTTGAATTGGGAGATATTAGCTCCAGCTATTCTAATCTATTATATTTTTAGTCTCCTTTGGTTCCCCTTTTAGATATTTTTGCTTTTATCTATTTAATTTCCTTTCTCTCCCTTACATTGCTTCATTTCCCCTTTGTTTTTCCTTTATCCCTTTTCGATGACTCATCCTTCCACTATTCGGCCAGAATCCGGGTCTGGAGGAGTATGAACCATGGAGAGTTTACATTGTAAACAAGAAATATTCTCTCAGTTGCTCGTGCACCTGTTCCCTTGGCCTCTTATGAAAACAAGTTTCCCAGTGCAGTTAGCAAGACTTGCTCAAAAGTGCTTCCTCCAGGGAGACTTTACAACTCGAGGGTTAAGTCTCTTCAGGACGGTTAAGTTCCACAGTGAGGATGACGTATTTGATTTGCTTGAAAACTCTTGCTTAGTGTGACATGTTATACTATCTGGTGTTTATATTTTTAAAAATCACTTGTCACAAAATCCACACACTCCAGTTGGATTTTAGGCAAAATTCCAGTATCAAGCCACAAGACAGAAGGTGGTGATGGCATGGAGGAGAGACTGTTCAGGTAATGACCAGGACTTGACCCTGTCTGGAAGCAGGTGTTGTTGAACCTTCTTAGAAACTCTCAAAGGAGGGGGCACAGTAGAAGTTTAGTGTCCAAGTTCTTCTTGGCTCCATTTTTTTTTTTTTTTTTTTTTTTTGTGAGACAGAGTCTCACTCTGTTGCCCAGGCTAGAGTGCTGTGGTGTCAGCCTAGCTCACAGCAACCTCAAACTCCTGGGCTCAGGTCATCCTTATGCCTCAGCTTCCCGAGTAGCTGGGACTACAGGCATGCGCCACCATGCCCGGCTAATTTTTTCTAGGTATTTTTAGTTGGCCAATTAATTTCTTTCTATAGTAGAGACGGGGTCTTGCTCTTGCTCAGGCTGGTTTCGAACTCCTGACCTTGAGGGATCCTCTGCCTCGGCCTCCCAGAGTGCTAGGATTACAGGCGTGAGCCACCATGCCCAGCCTTCCCATAATATTTTAATTTTTTTTAAAGCTGTAATTAAAAAAAGAAGGCTTCTTTCATTCTTATCTTTGTTCTTCTGTATATAATTTTGCTCCACCCTTTCCTCAACTCTGATTGCTTTTAGGACTTTGTCTTTATCACTGATTTTTAGAAATTTAATTAAGATGTGCATCAGTACCATTATATTTTTTTCTACTTGGAGTTTGTTGAGCTTTTAAAAATCTGTGGGCTTGGGGCCAGGTGCAGTAGCTCACGCTTGTAATCCTAGCACTCTGGGAGGCCGAGGCGGATGGATGGAGGCTAGAGGTCAGGAGTTCGAAACCAGCCTGAGCAAGAGCGAGACCCCATCTCTACTATAAATAGAAAGAAATTAATTGGCCAACTAATATATATATAGGGGAAAAAAAGTTAGCCGGGCATGGTGGCGCATGCCTGTAGTCCCAGCTACTCGGGAGGCTGAGGCAGTAGGATCGCTTGAGCCCAGGAGTTTGAGTTTGCTGTGAGCTATGCTGAGGCCACAGCACTCACTCTAGCCTGGGCAACAAAGCGAGACTCTGTCTTAAAAAAAAAAAAAAAATCTGTGGGCTGATAGTTTAAACTCCTGGGCTCAAGTGACCCTTCTGCCTCAGTCTTTCAAGTTGCTGGGATTACAGATGTGAGCCACTGAGCCAGGCAGTTTTCATTTTTAAAAGCCTCTCAATAGCAGCACTGGGCACTATTCTTGTATTTATGTTTTTAGATTGTATCCAAGTACCTAATACCTTGTGCATAGTAGGCATCCAATTAATACTTGTTGGATAAAAGTATGTCCAGGCTGTCCAAATAAATCATCCTTCTAGGAATTAACAGTGCTGCTGGCGTTCGGTTTTATTTACTACAGAGGCATGTATGCCATATCACCATTTCAAGAATGTGGCAATTGTGTTCTAAAATCCAAGCTATGTAATCCTAGTGTAATTGCATTAGAATCTCATGCAAGGCAGGCTCTACCCAATTAACTTCCCTCTTCCTGTGTTGTTCAGCCCAGACTTTACATTCTAACAGCGCCCTCTACTGTTCGGGAACCAGTCTGTGCTGCTAAAGCCATCTGGAGCTGCAACATCAGAATTCAAACCGGATTTATCTACCAGGCAAAGGTAGTTTGCACCTGCCTTTAGAGGCGAGAGGGTGGGAGTAGAGGAGCTGTCCAGGCTGGGAGGGGCTGATCTCTAGGTCAGCTGCTGAGCAGCTCCCACGAGAAGCTGACCAGGATCCCCAGAGAGGAGAGAAAAGCTGGTTGCTGTTGCTATACGCCCTTTCCTTCCCTCTGAAAGGCTAACTTACCCTACAACCTCCCTTGCTCCACTCCAGCCTGATCTTCAGCCCCCACCCTCCTCCTCCTCCTTTGCTTGCATGCTCAGCCCTTTCCACCTGCCCCTCATCCCACCTGCCATACCATGGTTCTCCTTTGGAGATTTCTGGAAAAACAAAGCTCTCAGGTTGGCCACGCACGGTGGTTCACACCTGTAATCCTAGCACTCTGGGTGGCTGAGTCGGATGGATTGCTCAAGGTCAGGAGTTCGAAATCAGCCTGAGCAAGAGTGAGACCCCATGTCTACTATAAAAAAAATACAAATAAATTAATTGGCCAACTAAAAATACATAGAAGAAATGAGCCGGGCATGGTGCTACATGCCTGTAGTCCCAGCTACTCGGGAGGCTGAGACAGAAGGATTGCTTTAGCCCAGGAGTTTGAGGTTGCTGTGAGCTAGGCTGACGACACAGCACTCTAGCCTGGGCAACAGAGTGAGACTCTGTCTCAAAACAACAACAACAACAACAAAAACAAAGCTCTCAGGTTAAAGCTCTTCTTTGACTGTGATTAGATCCTCTTGTTTGTATATTTTCCTTAACTTTTGTTTTCAACGCATTTAAGTATATTCACAGAGTCATGCTGCCATCACTACAATCTAATATTAGGACATTGTCATCATCTCAAAAGATCTGTAGCTATTAGTATTCACTCCCCATTTCCCCCACTCCCAGCTCTAGGCAATCATTAATCTACTTGCTGTTTATAAATTTGACTATTCTAGACATTTCATATAGATGGAATTCTACAATATATGGCCTTTTGTGAATGGCTTTTTTCACTAACACAATGATTTCAGGTTGTAGCGTATATCAGTACTTCATTCCTTTTTATTGCCGAATGATATTTCATTGTATGGATATACTGTATTTTACTTCTCCATTTGCCAGTTGATGGACATTTGGATTGTTTCCATCTTTGGGCTATTGTAAGTAATGCTGCTCTAAATATTCATATACACGTTTTTATGTGGACATATGTTTTCATTTCTTTTGGATAGATGCCTAGGAGTGGAATTACTGTGTCCTATAGTAAGAAAACTCCATAACCCACCCCCACCTAGGAATAAAAAAATATTTAAAAAGGGGAAAATATTATCATTCTGATGACTGATAAACAGAATTTTATTAGGATTATGATCAAGAGAGGTTTTTTGGTTTGTTTTAGAATCAGGGTCTTGCTCTGTCACCCAGGCTGGAGTGCAGTGGCATAATCATTGCTCACTGCAGCCTCAAACTCCTGGCTGCAAGCGATCCTCCAGTCTATGCCTCCCAAAGTACTAGGATTGCAGGTGTGAGCCACAGTGGTGGCCAAACAATCAAGTATTTCTTGAGCATTCACTCCCCACACAGCAAAGTTGTGACAATAGAAGAGATATGACAGAACTCCTGTACTGGAGGAATTTATAATCCCGTTGGGAAGAAAAATAAAATTGCAACTCAAAATATGACAGAAGTGTCCCAATATCTTCAGCAGCTTATTATCTACAGAGCAGTGATAGCCAAAGTTTCCAAATCGTGGCAAACGTAGACTAGGAAAATATTCATATGGACACTGGGATAAACAAAGGAACCTGCTGAGGAAAGGCCCCTGGCCTGGGCTGTCCAGGCACCCCACCTACCCCATGTAAGTCACTGTTTCTTCTCACGTATACCCCATTGGGGCACACCAATGTGGCAGCACACTTACTGCAATATCTAGCTCACAGGATAAATTGTAAACTTTTAAAAAATTTAACATTTTTTTTTTAGACAGAGTCTCTGTTGCCCAGGCTAGAGTGAGTGCCGTGGCGTCAGCCTAGCTCACAGCAACCTCAAACTCCTGGGCTCAAGCAATCCTCCTGCCTCAGAATCCTGAGTAGCTGGGACTACAGGCATGCACCACCATGCCCAGCTAATTTTTTCTATATATTTTTAGTTGGCCAATTAATTTCTTTCTATTTTTAGTAGAGACGGGGTCTCGCTCTTGCTCAAGCTGGTTTCAAACTCCTGACTTTGACTGATCTGCCCGCCTCGGCCTCCCAGAGTGCTAGGATTACAGGCGTGAGCCACACGCCTTTTAGAGGCGGCTTTTTTTGGAGTCAGGGTCTTGCTGGGTTGCCCAGGCCAGAGTGCAATGGCATATTCATAGCTCACTGCAGCCTTGAACTCCTGGGCTCAAGCAATCCTCCTCCCTCAACTTCCTATGTAATGGGACTACAGGAGCATACTGCCATGCCTAATTAATTTTTTTTTTTTTTTTTGTAGAGGTGTTATCTCACTATGTTGCTCAGGCTGGTCTTGAACTCCTACCCTCAAGCAATCCTCCTGCCTCAGGCTCCCAAAGTGCTGGGACTACAGCCATGAACCACTGAGCTGGCAATTTCCAACCTTTTTGCGTGGCATTCAAGGCCCTCGACAAACTGGCCTTAATCTACCTTTTCAACCATTTGTCCCATGAGCCCTCGATACCCAACAAGCTGTTAGTTCACTGTCTTCAGAATATTCTGGGTACACTCCTTACATACCCTCCGCCAAATGGGCTCTCAGTGAATATTGATTGACTAGTCGTTTGATTCCCACCCCCACACTTTTGCTCACATAGCTCACACACGCCACTAGAATCCCTTCAAGCCCTCGAGTCACCTGTCCTGCTCGGCCTTCTCTGACCCCTCCAGCCCACAGAGGCTGTTTCTTTCTCTGCATGCCCATGTCTCTTAGTATCGAATCAACGCACTTGCCTCGTGACAATACACAGCCTCAGAGTTATTGAACTCCCAGGGGTATAGTTGTAGCCTGCCCAGCCAGAGCCTAGACCGGCTCCTTCAGGGCAGGTGCAGTGCCCCCAGCGACTGACCTCAGCAGCCCTGGGTGAAACCTCAGGACGTGAAACTGGCCCAGAAGGGCGCTTAGTGCAAGGCCACTACATTGTCATACAATCTGCTTTCCATCTATTACCTATTTTAGGTAATGAGTGTTTGCGTGCTTTCTCAGAGTCTTTAAACAATAATGAAACAACACCATCTTGATAGAATAGCATAAACTGAAACTGTTCTGGACTGAGCCGGAGTGCAAAGGTGACTGTATTAACCCACTGAAGGCCGGGGCAAAGTACAAACTAACAGGCCCTTTGCCTGCTCTGCAGTCGTGGGACACAAAGAGCAGGAGAAAGAGAACAAGTGGGGTGTGGGGGGTGGGGGAGTGGAGCCAGAAGTCAAAGGAGTCATCCAGCAACCGCTGAGATCAGCGCTCGCCCACATTGTACTGCAGCGTCATAAGCCACGTTTCTGTTCCTGGTAGATTTACATCCTTATAGGAATCTGCATTTTAATGTCATTTTTGGTCACTTAAAGAACATATAATATTAGACCGGGCACAGTGGCTCACACCTGTAATCCTAGCACTCTGGGAGGCCGAGGTGGGAGGACTGCTCTAGGTCAGGAGTTCGAAACCAACCTGAGCAGGAGCCAGACCCCCGTCTCTACTATAAATAGAAAGAAATTAATTGGCCAACCAATATATATAGATAAAATTAGCCGGGCATGGTGGCACATGCCTGTAGTCCCAGCTACTCGGGAGGCTGAGGCAGCAGGATTGGTTGAGCCCAGGAGACTAAGGTTGCTGTGAGCTAGGCTGACGCCACGGCACTCACTCTAGCCTGGGCAACAGAGTGAGACTCTGTCTCAAAAAAACCCCAAAAAACAACATACAATATTGCACTTCATTTCAGCTTCTTTACAATTTCTAGCAGCAGTTTTGTTTTCTAATTACTGATTCTAGTGCTCTTGCGACTGCAGACACCTCGGACCACAGGCCCACCTCCCCAATCCCAGCATCACTCAAGGTCCATATTTTTTCTTTTCTACAAATATGGCCAGAAAGGAAAGTATGGACTTTTAAAAAGGAGAAAAGGAACACAGAGAGTTGAGAAGGGAAACGATGTTTGGTTGTAATTGCACCTGTGCTTCCTGCGGGCCGTGTATTGCGGCGGGACCAGCCACCACGAGAGGAAGAGCCCTCGGAGAGCTCGCAGTATGGGAATGCGGAGGTAGACCTGACAAGAAGACATTTGAGCTGGGGAAGAATGGTACCAAGAGCTTGACGCCTTCGCCCGTATACTTCAAACCCATGAAACTTTGTTGGATGGAAGAAATGGGCCTGGCAGGGGTTGGAGATGGGATTAGTGCAGGGGCCTCTGCACCGAGGGTTTGGGGTTAGAGGAAGGATGAGGGCTCTGGAGCCACAGCAGTCAGTGGCATGTATGCCCTCCCCCACCCTGGCTCCATGCATTGAAAATGCTGCCACATTGGGTCCCTGGCCAGTGTGGCTGAGTGAGGAGCTGAGGGAAATGGCATCCCCTCCCTCCCATCTCAAGGAAATGTGGCTTTGCTGTGCAGCAGTGGCGGTGGCTGCAGCCAAGCAGGAAGCTTAGCCTCAGCATCATTCTGTCTTGTAGACTTGAGCAGCCACATCAGACCTCTGGTCTCAGCAGCAATGGTCCCAGCAGCGTCTGGAGCCATCCTCTGGAGCCACTGGCATTCAGTACGTGGGGTGTGGACTTTTCCAGCCTCAGCGGTGGCTTCACTAGTGAGGAAAGAGTACCCAGGCTGGGTGTGGTGGCTCACGCCTGTAATCCTAGCACTCTGGGAGGCCGAGGTGGGAGGATTGTTTGAGCTCAGGTGTTTGAGACCAGCCTGAGCAAGAGCGAGACCCTGTCTCTACTAAAACAACAACAACAACAAAAATAGAAAGAAATTAGCTGGACAACTAAAAAAAAAAAAAATATATATATATATATATATATATATATATAATTAGCAAGATTAGCCAGGCATGGTGGCTTATGCCTGTAGTCCCAGCTACTCGGGAGGCTGAGGCAGAAGGATTGCTTGAGCCCAGGAGTTTGAAGTTGCTGTGAACCACAGCACTCTAGCTTGGGCCACAGAGTGAGACTCTGTCTCAAAACAATAACAAAAAAGAGTACCTAGGGGTGGGGCAAAAAAAAAGATTACCCAAAGGGCTCCTCCTCACATACCCCTTTGGATACATGCTCAGAGCAGGAGATAGGCTTCTGAGAAGGGTGAGGAAGTCCATCTAGGAAGATGGGACACCATGTGGAATGATATCATTTGTACCCCAAGCAGGTGAAGCGGGATGTGTGGATGTCAGATAAGTAAATGAAAATATGATATATTGTATTATAATACAATAAATGCAATAATAAATATGTATAGGACACTGTGTGCACCTAATCAAGGCCTTGTGTACAACTAGCCAAGTTGATGCTACACAACTCGGGCAGGGGCATTCAGAAGGACTGCAGGAGCCTCAGAATTGTGCAGTGTATAAGGTAGCCTTGTGCCTAACCAGGTATATGTTATTAGCCCCATGTTAAGAGGCGGTGGCACATTGTAGTGAACATTATGCACATTTTTTCAAAAAAGGAGCAAAAAGTCTTGGCCTTGAATCCTATCTTTGACATGTATTTGCTGTGTGATCCTGGGCAAATTATAGTTTATATTTTGTGAAATGGGACTATTACCTGTCACAAGATATCATCAGAATGTGATAATACAGGCAATGGCTTACTCAGTGCCTGATACATAATAAGTGATCAAGCAACGTCAGCAAATGTATTTAAGGACAAGAAAAGAAAATTATTTGACTGCATATAAATCAGCAACAAAAGTAAATTCAGAGCCTGCATTTTCTGATTCTCAATCCCCTGGTAGACTGTCTTCCAAGGAAACAATTCCTGGGACAAGCTGGAAGCAGTTTGAGGAAACTTTAACTGAATTTGTTCATATGCAAAGCGATAAACTGCAGTGAGCCTCGGACCCTATTTTCAGGAGCAGTGGAAAAGCACCCTGTCCATTCGGGTCACCACTTGGTTTTCTTCCTCCTTATCCCCCTTTCCTCGAGCTTCCCCCTGGGGATTGGAGGTCTCGGGAATGTGAGAGTATGGGTCACTATTTTATATTTTCAAGTTTTCAGATCTTCTTTAATCTGCAAATGCAGGTGATCCAAGCTCTGGAAAGAGCTCCAAGCTTTTGACCTTTGTGACCAGTTAGCACCCACCTGGAATCTAGGCTATCACCCTTAGGTGCCCACAGCCCAGGTGGTGGTGCACATGCTGATGACCAGCTGCATTCCTCCCCACCTGGGAGCCCACGAGGGCGGGGTGTCCTGTGCTGGTCACAGCCCAACTGATCCCAAGAGGCGGCCCCGAGTTCACACCGTCTCATTCCTCCACCAGAGCTCGGTTACTGGGTGGAACCCTAACACATCACTGAGAAAATAATTAGAAAATCCAACTGTATTTACCAGAACTGCTTTTACGTTTATTTTTAAATTTATTTTTTAGAGACAGGGTCTTGCTAGGTTGCCCAGGCTGGCCTTGAACTCCTGGCCTCAAACAAACCTCCCACCTACACCTTCCAAGGTGCTGAGATTGCAGGCGTGAGCCACCACACGAAGCCTCAGAACTGCTTTTAGGGAGAGTACTAGAAGTGTTGGAAGGAATTCTTTGAGAAGCTGCTTTGCGTGAGAGGTGATACCCTCCTCCGCATCGAACCTATGGATGTCCGGGTGCCTGATTATTAACCTGCCCTGATTATTAACTGCGCCCAGGTCTCGATGCAGCCTAACGGGGTCCTATGCCAGGGTCGTTGTTCTTAGCACCAGCCTTCCTGTTTGCAGTCCCCGACCCTTGCCAAGGTTTAAAGTCATCGGGGTTTCCCGCGAACACATTTGGGGCAAAAAAAGAAAAAGGCAAAAGAAAGTCATCGGGGTCCTTGTTGGTTCCATCCACAGGCGTGCCTTCCAGTTTGTCCCGCAAGTGCGGCGGACTCCGCAGCGCCCCCTGCCGCACTCCGCGGAAGGACCTGCGGGCCATGGCCCAGCTCTCCTGGGACACCCTGCGGGCCTCGGCCCCCCCCCTCCTCACCCCCCACTGGGCGCATCCGTCTGTCCCTTCGGCCTGCCCTATGCTTGCCAAGACTGTTCTGGGTTCTGTCCTCAACCCAGAATTGAGAGTCGGGGAATATGGAGAGTCTCCAGCCACTGTCCTTAGGGGAGAAGCCTGCAAGGAGGTGCCTCAGTTGCCTTCTGGTTCTGTTCGCTCTTTTCCTCCCTCAAGGTTTCAAGGCGGGAGTGAGTTTCAATGACCCTAATGTTGCCATTCAAGGGAAGCTTCAGGCAGGGGTAGGGAGGAGACACAGGAGAACACTGGAGAAGAAAGGAAGAGAGAAAGAACCAATCTAGCATTAAAAATCAACATTTAACAACCAGTCTCTGCAGGGTTACAGGATTGTTTCCAAGGATCACACTTACAAGTGAGGGTAGCTGGTGTAGGGAGTTGGCTGGAGAGAATGAAAATGGGAGACTGTAACCCGTTCTGGTGTATAGAATTTTGTATGCCTGTATATCCTTTCCAACAGACCCTAAAACACTTCACAGGGCTTAGATTTGATTTCTGAAAATTGTTCTTTGAATATGCATGTACAAAAAGTACTACTCTTGTTTTAATGGTTATCTTTTCCCCAAAATTTCTCTGCTTTTTAAATTACAGAAGTTTTTTCATCTTCCATTTTCCTGTGCCTCCTGTAATTTTCTATTTTTTCTTTAAAAATGTCTTGTTCTGGCTAGGTGTGTGGGTGTGCCCTGTAGCCCCAGCTACTGGGGAGGCTGAGGTAGAAGGATCACTAGAGGCTAGGAGTTTGAGACCAGCCTGGGCAACATAGCAAGACCCCATCTCTCTCCTCTCTCTCTCTCTCTATATATATATCCCTTTCTTTTGGAACCTGGAATTCTTCAAAATATATTTAGATTTTTTTTCCAGTTCCTCCTTCATTTATTTGTGCTATATATATTTGGATTTGGCATCTATTATTTTTATTAATAATTCAGTATCCCAAACCCATTGTCAGCTTTGCTCATCTCTGAATTTCGACCAAAATATTGGTCATGATGAGACTGAGGTGAGACTGATTGAAGAGAAAGTAATGTGTTCTCTCTCCAAATCCGCACAGAAAGCATCCTCTTTTAACTCTCTGCCTACTTTTTCTACTCTACTATAAAACACTATAACCTTTAGCCATACCTATGAGAAAAGTTCATTTGTATCTAATTTTCTGCCCACTTCCCACCAAAACTTCAGGGTCTAAATTATTTTCACTAATTTTTTTTTTTTTCTGCATTCCTTACTCTTAGCAACCTTAAAATCAAGATTTCCAGCTTACTTTTTTAGCCCATTTAAAAACCATTCGATTCTCTTCTGGGCTTTCTTGGGTCATACTGATCTGATTTCATCCTTGTCTGTGTCACCTCATAATTTATGATAATCAAAAAAAGAAGCTGCAGAAGTGTCTCCATTCCTACCAGGCCGGGGACAACTATTTGCCTGAGCTGAAATTAACATCGCTTCAGTAGAAATACATTTTTAAAACCATAGTGAAATGCAAAAGGGAAGACAAGATTTTAAAAATAAGCCTTCCCTATAGAAATTCAGAGAGTAATGTATCGACAGATGGAGAGCCAAGGGCATCAGTTAGAGGAGAATTATTCAAAGCCACTGCTGTGCAAGGGCCTGGCACATAAACTGCAGCTTGCACACTGGGGATTTGAACAATGAGCAATTTCTGCCGACTATTATATTTTGGTGTCTCTAATTAACAGCTAATTAAATGCCTATTTCATTGCCCATCTAATCTTTCAAATTTCTCAGAATTTCCCAAATTACATATAGCTGCTTATACTGAGTAAACCTAAGCATCCACTCAGACTTATACGTATATCTTCCTACGCTTTATGTATTCGACTTAAGGTGCAAAGATGATTTTTAAAAGGACCTTTTCTGGCTGGGTGCGGTGGCTCACGCCTATAATCCTAGCACTCTGGGAGGCCGAGGCGGGTGGATGGCTCAAGGTCAGGAGTGAGCGAACCAGCCTGAGCAAGAGCGAGACCATGTCTCTACTAAAAAAAAAAAAAAAATAGAAAGAAATTAATTGGGCAACTAAAAATATATAGAGGCCTGGCGAGGTGGCTCACGCCTGTAATCCTAGCACTCTGGGAGGCCGAGTCGGGAGGATTGCTCAAAGTCAGGAGTTCGAAACCAGCCTGAGCAAGACCAAGACCCCATCTCTACTATATATAGAAAGAAATTAATTGGCCAACTAGTATATATAGAAAAAATTAGCCGGGCATGGTATAGTCCCAGCTACTTGGGAGGCTGAGGCAGGGGGATCACTTGAGCTTGAGGAGTTTGAGGCTGCTGTGAGCTAGGCTGAGGCCATGGCACTCACTCTAGCCTGGGCAACAAAGCAAGACTCTGTCTCAAAAAACAAAAGTAAAGAGGGGTGTATATGTATGTGGTCTATCTAAGGTAAGTGAGCAAACTAATAGGACTTTTGATTAGTAATAAGAGTGACAGGGACAGTCTATTGTTTTATTGATATACTAAAGCAAGTTAACTTACGCCACAGGGCCCTCCAGCTTACTTCCTACCATCCTGCAGGTGTACCTTTCACTGCTGCCTCACTGAATTGCACTGCTTACATTTCTTTGAACTTGATATACCTTCAAGACCTGCCTCAAATGGTTCAAAATGCAAAACAGGGCCAGGCATAATGGTTCATGCCTGTAATCCTAGCACTTTGGGAGGCCCAGGTGGGAGGATTCCTTGAGGCTAGTTGGAGTTGATGACCAGTTGGAGCGACATAGCGAGACCCCATTTCTACAGAAAACGATTTAAAAAATTAGCTAGGCATAGTGGCATGTGCTTGTAGTCCCAGCTACTCAGGAAGCTGAGGCAGGAGAATCACTTGAGCTCAGGGGTTTGAGGATGCAGTGGGCTAGGATGACACCACTGCACTTCAGCCTGGGTAATAGAGCAAGATCCTGTCTCAAAAAAAACCCCAAAAAACAGAAGATACCAAACAGAGTTTGCTTCCTCCAGACTTGGCATATCTCTAAGACTTTCGTTAAATGGTTTCTTCCTCAATCTTGTACACCTACCCTACTTACCACAGGTTTGCATTTTTTTTGTTTTTTATTTTTCTTACTAGAGATAGGGTCTCACTCTGTTACACAGGCTGGTATGATCATAGCTCACTGTGACTTTGAACTCCTGGCCTTGAGCAATCCTCTTGCCTTGGTCTCCAAAAGTGCTGGGATTACAGGTGTGAACCACTCCGCCCTGCCTACCACAGGTTTTCCGACCACTACTGGCTTAGTACTGCCTGCCACTAGGAAGAAGTTCTCCTTCATAAAATGCTGGCTGAATGAAATGTCTGGGAAGAAACCTATCATAATTGTCACAATCAATAAATTTCTGTTGATTGAGACATTTAGATAAAAAGGTACCAAATTACTAAAAGATCTATATTAAAAGAGCAATGATAGGCTGGGCACGGTGGCTCACGCCTGTAATCCTAGCACTCTGGGAGGCCGAGGCGGGAGGATTGCTCAAGGTCAGGAGTTTGAAACCAGCCTGAGCAACAACAAGACCCTGTCTCTACTAAAAATAGATAGAAATTAATTGGCCAACTAATATATATATAGAGAAAAAATTAGCCGGGCATGGTGGAGCATGCCTGTAGTCCCAGCTACTCGGGAGGCTGTGGCAGGAGAATCGCTTAAGCCCAGGAGTTTGAGGTTGCTGTGAGCTAGGCTGATGCCATGGCACTCACTCTAGCCTGGGCAACAAAGCAAGACTCTGTCTCCAAAAAAAAAAAAAAAAAAAAAAGGAGCAATGATAGGCCTGTGAGGTGGCTCATGCATGTAATCCTAGCACTTTGGGAGGTGGAGGAGAGGCGGGAGGATTGCTTGAGGTCAGGAGATCTAGACCAGCCTGAGCAAGAGTGAGATTTGTCTCTACCAAAAATAGAAAAAATTAGCCAGGAGTGGTGGTGCTCACCTGTAGTCCCAGCTACTCAGGAGGCTGAGGCAGGAGGATCACTCGAGCCCAAGAGGTTGAGGTTGGAGTGAGGACACCACTGCACTCTAGTCTGGGCAACAAAGTGAGACTGCGTGTCAAAAAAAAAAAAAAAATTAATGATAATAAAATGACAGAAAACATAAAGGCTATAGTCATTTAGAAACATTATGAGTGTCAGGACAGTTGGAGAACCTTACAAGAAAGCGTGCATAGACATTACAAGATTGCTTACTGTATCTGGTGCAAAACCCAGTGATAGAGAAATTATGTAAAAACAAGAGGGAACTCTCAGTTCTGGACCTGAAGATCGATATGGTCAGAGAAAGGGAAATTTTACAAAAGCACAGTCCACCAAGCTTTGCACAGGAAAGATCTTATCAGGGGAGCCCCATGTAACTCAGCTTTGGCTCAGTAGCATTTTATGGATCTGTTTCCTCGAGGATAACAGCACGACACAGACAGATAACCTTGTACCATCCAGGGAAGGCTAACAGGGTGAGGTGTTGGTGTTATCAGTCCATGTCATAGTTTTTGAAAAGCACTTTTAGAGTCTGCTCTGGTTATTTAATTTTTCTGATAGGTTAATTTTTCAAAATGCTTCCAGCCATTTTCAAATTTAATAAAAGCACATTAAATGGTGTCTTGCTTTTTGGAAGGAAAGCAGCACGTAGGAGGAACACATGGAAGGCTGGGAGGACAGAGGCGTTGGTCAGGTCCGTGCTGGTCACTCGGCTGTTCATAATGCAACAATGCACTCAAGGCCTGCGGATTACCAACATATTTCCTGCTTATTATCTCTGAGTGTTGAGAAGAGCCAGCTTTTTAAATCGGCTGGCAGCTGGGCTTATCGAACTGAGCAATTCTTTTCTGATTTAAGCCCAATTGTAAGATGCATAGTCATCTTTGGTAGTTGGGAACTACTGTAAATTCTTTAAGACTTAATTGGAATTGAAATGGTTCCAGCCGCTCTGCTCACTAGCAGCCTGAGAGCCCGTCCTGGCCCGGAGGAGGAAAGCGGCAGGAGGTGAGGAAACACATGTCCCTTCCGGCTTCCGAGAGGAGTAAGTAAGCAACGGCTGTCCCAGGGCCATCCAAGGGGCTCTGACAATGTGAAGACCCTGCCTCGGCCACTCAGAGATGGCCACATCCTCTCGACCTCAAACACAAAGGGCAGCCTCTTCCTCTAGGGAGGTAATCCAATATTCCCTGGGCTAGAATGACTCGGCAGGAACCACAACATGGATCTCCACATAGCTCCTCTTCCCGTCTTCCTGGAAGTGACAGTTAACGGTGAAAGCACAAGGAAGTCCACATAGCCTCTAACATGATGACATTTGGGCAACAAAATAAGTTTTAAAAGTTCTTGGGCCAGGCGCAGTGGCTCACCTGTAATCCTAGCACTCTGGGAGGCCAAGGCAGGAGGATTGCTCAAAGTCAGGAGTTCGAGCCCAGCCTGAGCAAGAGTGAGACCCCCCCCCCCCCGTTTCTACTAAAAATAGAAAGAAATTAATTCACCAACTAAAAATATATATACAAAAAATAAGCTGGGCATGGTGGTGCATGCCTGTAGTCCCAGCTACTCGGGAGGCTGAGGCAGCAGGATTGCTTGAGCCCAGGAAAGTTGAAGGTTGCTGTGAGCTAGGCTGACACCACTGCACTCTAGCCTGGGCAACAGAGCCCAAAAAAAAAAAAAAAAAAAGGCAGAGAATTAAATCCTTGCTAGCTGGATTATTCACTCCTACGCAGTTGACTTCAACTGACCTCAGGCTAAATATTGTACAGAGCCTGTGGAATGGAAATAAAATTATCTCTTGAGATCATTGGTAGATTTAAATGACATGACCACTCTTATCCCATTTCTGGTTTTGTTTTCTTCACAGCATTTATCCCTGCCTGAAATTACCCAAGCACTTGTTTGTTAGCCTTGATCCTCCTCTCCCCACGTGAGCTCCCCGAATGCAGGAACCTGGACTCTGCCTTTGTTCAGCGTTGTTTCCCCATTGAAGGGGGCAGTGCTTACATATCGTAACTGCTCAGTCAATATTTGTTGAATGAATGAAGGCGAAATGAATGCATTTGTAAGGCACGTGATAGAGCCTCAATAATGGCACGTTTGTGGTTGGTGGTGGTGTTGTTATTGTTATTTTGTCTTTTTTCTCCTTAAGGGTTTAAATTTGCCTCTGTGTTTATTGTAGCAAGGAGTAGTGTGGAAATGACCCAGATTGCCACGCTGCACAGGCCAGGGAATTCAGCAGAGACCTTTATGCTCAGGCCAGGAAGAGCTTTTCTAGATTCTTCCACATGTTACAAAGAAGACTTTCTGAGCTACTGTCATCTGCATGGCCTGGATAAGAATTTAGCTCTAGGTTCAAGGTCGTTTGTTGGTAGATTGGCTTTCTCATCCTAAGTCCATTTCTGAAGCTGTTTCTCCTGGGCTGTAGTGACGGTCATTCAGTAGGTGGCACTCTCTCCCAGAACACCGGCCATCTTCACAGCCCAGACGTTATTGCTGATAAATCATTAGGCTCTAGTGAGGTGAATGCCAGAGTAACAGCTACAACATAGTCATGCTGATTGTTTTGCCATGTTTCTTTCCCTCCCAAGCACTGGGTCCTATTCTTTACTCTTATTTTCTTCCTTCCTTTAGAACTTAACCAATGTTCTGCTGCCTTAAACTTATGGAAGATGTGTTGGCCCTTTTCCTAACAGCTGGGAGCAGAAGGGAGACATTCGTGCTAATTTCTGTACTTTAAGTCCAGTTTTGATTAATTTTTCTCATTCGTTCACTTATTCATTTATTTGCCAAACTTTTACTATGGGCCAACACATACCTTTTGTTGTTTTGTTGTTATTTAGGGTTTTTTTTAATTGACATAATAGTTGTACATATTTTGGCGGTACATGTGCTATTCTGATACACATATAGAATGTGGAATAATCAAACCAGGGCAATTGGGATAACCATCACATCACACGTTTATCTTTCCTTCCAATGCATATCTTCGTGGAGAGAAGAACAGACTTGGTGGGAAGGTAGGGCCGGGGCCCAGGGTATGAAGCTTGAGTTTGCAATTTATTGACTTTGAGCAAATTTCTTAACCTCTTAATAATGCCTCGATTTCCTCATCTGTAAAATGGGAACGACAGTAGTGCTTATCTGATAGCATTGTTTTAAGCATTAATTGGGTTAATATTTATAAAGTACAGTGAGATTAAGTAAGGTTTTATTAAGTAAATACTAGGTCTCTAATAGTTTGCCAACTTGACTTGCTAACTTTCAAATGGACTTGGTAGTATTTTTTATATTGCATATTTTCACCCATTTAAACATCTCTAAATGAGAATGGGGTGTCATAATTTGGCAACAGTTCTTCTCTACACAAAATGGTATTCATCTTAAAATTGATGGCATATTAGGTTTCATGAAATATTGCAGTTATAAATAACATCTCTCCCTTTTCTCTGGTCCCTCCCTCTCAGGTTCCAGGTGTGCTCAAATTTTCCCAATTAGGAGAGAGAGAGAGAACACAGCCTGGAATGAAATGAGGGGAGAAGGACTTCTGGAGAATCTGAGTAGAGCTTGGCAGCCCCAGGAGAGGGCGTCTCATTCATTCCCGTGTCACCTGGAAATGGCACACATGACACCAATGAAGAGATGCATTCCAAGATGCAGATTGGCCTTTCAGAAAGGTGTCCTAAGCTGTAAGTCACAGTGACAGGGACTGGTACACCACAGCACTGGCCAAGTCACTGCCATGATAAAGTCTCTGCACAAACAGCATTCTCAGGTTCCATATGGTCATCAACTCACTGTAAGTGCTGTATGGAATGCTTCATTTTAATATTTGTTTGTGTGTTTGTGGCTTCAACTTATGTTCTTTCATTTATGCAATCTATCCAGCCATGCCAAGCCACTCCTCCTCCCTAAAGTTCCACTGAAACTCCCCTTCACTTGGTGACTGTCCTTAAAGATGCTCATGGTGGCCGGGCGCGGTGGCTCACTCCTGTAATCCTAGCACTTTGGGAGGCCGAGGCGGGCGGATTGCTCAAGGTCAGGAGTTCGAAACCAGCCTGAGCGAGACCCCATCTCTACCAAAAATAGAAATAAATTAATTGACCAACTAAAAATATATATACAAAAAAATTAGCCGGGCATGGTGGCGCATGCCTGTAGTCCTAGCTACTCGGGAGGCTGAGGCAGCAGGATCGCTGAGCCCGGAGATTGAGGTTGCTGTGAGCTAGGCTGACGCCACGGCACTCACTCTAGCCTGGGCAACAAAGTGAGACTCTGTCTCAAAAAAAAAAAAAAAAAAAAAAAGATGCTCATGGTACTAACAGGACTCCTTAAGATGTCCAGATGATCCATCTTCTTTGGCCACCAGTACTCCCAAGATGTCTCACGTTTGTTTGGACTACTTCTTTTTATTTATTTTCTGAGACAGAGTCTTAGTCTGTCACCCTGGCTACAGTGCAGTGGCATCATCATAGCTCACTGCAACCTCAAACTCCTGAGTTCGAGCAATCTTGCCGCTTGGCCTCCCAGAATGCTAGGATTACAAGCGTGAGCCACCTCGCCCGTCCTGTCTGGAACACTTCTAAGGCCCCTCCATCCATTCAAGTTCCCCCTCCTTGTCCACTCCATTTAGCTTTTTTTTTTTTTTTTTTAAGAGCTGGGGTCTTGCTATGTTGCCCAGGTTAGAGCACAGTGGCTATTCACAGGTGAGATCCTGCTACTGATCAGCACAAGATTTTTTTTTTTTTTTTTTGGAAGGAAATGAACCACACGCTTTATTAACATAGTCAACATCCAAACAAGTCTACAAACTTAGAGGCCTTTTGAAAAGTTCACCCTGCTGAGGAAGATGTTAAGTTTGCCAGAGTTCAGCTGAGAAACCACACGGCGGCGTGGGTGGGAGGGTGAGGAGGAGGAAGGCAGTACTGGGGGGGTCAGGCACCCCACCCTGCAGTGAAAGGACTCTGGGGGAGTCTTTTTCCTTTTCTCATTACTTTCTTTTTTTTCTTTTCTTTTCTTTTCTTTTCTTTTCTTTTCTTTTTTTTTTTTTTTTGAGACAGAGTCTCACTCTGTTGCCCTGGCTAGAGTGAGTGCCGTGGCGTCAGCATAGTTCACAGCAACCTAAACTCCTGGGCTCAAGCAATCCTCCTGCCTCAGCCTCCCAAGTAGCTGGGACTACAGGCATGTGCCACCATGCCTGGCTATTTTTTCTATATATATTAGTTGTCCAATTAATTTCTTTCTATTTATAGTAGAGACGGGGTCTCGCTCTTGCTCAGGCTGGTTTTGAACTCCTGACCTCGAGCAATCCGCCCGCCTCGGCCTCCCAGAGTGCTGGGATTACAGGCGTGAGCCACTGCACTGGCCTTCTTATTACTTTCTAAGAGAAGCAGGAGAAAAGACTTAATTTCCAGGCGGGCTGGAGAAGGAAGCTAGCGAGGGAGAAGAAGGGACTGAGGGGTTCCACTTAGAGGAAGGCCCATCTTGCTCTGTGCTCCAGGGTGAAATAGCGGCAGGAGTTTTGACCAGTTCTGTTTCCAACCTGGGCGGGTTCACTCCTCCTTAGGCAACCTGGTGGTCCCCCACTTCTAGGAGGTCACCATATCGATGCTGAACTTAGGGGAACACCTGATGGGCATGGTGCACGACAGCCCAGAGCTGCTAGGCTCAAGCGATCCTCCCACCTCAGCCTCCCGTGTAGCTGGGACTACGGGTGCACGCCACCACACCACACCTGGCTCGCTCCATTTATCTCGAAATACTCTCCCAGCTTTCTGCCCACCCAGAATCTGTTAATTGCTCTTCATCCTCCTTTCTTTATTCCTTTATCAGGTGTTTATTATGTTCCTCTGTATATTCTGGGCAGGCAAAAATGAATAAGAGCAGTCCCTGTCCTAGATGCAGTTAGGTTCTCCCGCCGGTTCACACACATTCTCTGATCTAAGCCCCCGTGGCCGGGCACAGTGGCTCACGCCTGTTATCCCAGCACTTTGGGAGGCCGGGGTGGGAGGATCACTTGAGGCCAGGAGTTTGAGATTGGACTGAACAACATGGCAAGACCCCATCTCTACAAAAAATAGAAAAATTAGCCAGGTATGGTGGTACATGCCTGTATTCCCAGCTTCTTGGGAGGCTGAGGCAGGAGGATGTCTTGAGGCCGGGAGTTTGAGGTTATATTGGGGAGCTATGATTGTGCCATTGAACTCAAGCTTGGGCAATAGAGGAGACGCTGTCTCAAAAAAAAAGGACAAAACAGAAAAACAAAAGTTAGCCATTGAGGTGGGCATCTACTCTGCATGTTTACACATGAAGAAACTAAGGAGAGGGCGTGCTAAATGGCTTCCTTCAGGGAAATGGCAAAGCCAGGACAGTCCTTGACTGGCTAAGAGGTAACTAGGTGGGCATGCCTGCTTTCAGGAGCCACTGTTGCTCACCTACCCTCAGTCTCAGAAGCTTTGAACATCAAGCGAGGGCTGCAGGTCCTGTGTCAGTCTTCATGGAACCTGAGATCCTCACTTGCACCTACCAGAGTTATGGGCTCACTTCATCTCCCTGCATTTTTTTTTTTCTTTTGCCTTAGTTGTGTGGTTGGGAGGGTCAGTCCATCCATAAGTACTTGCCGAGCAAGAGCCCCCGTGCTAGGCTCTGGGAAGTCACCTTGAACTCACCTTACGTATAGTTGGGAGAATATTAACACAAACAATTCTTTGAACAAGAAATTTTAGCAGAGACCCTATAGAATATGCTCATGTTTTTAGCAGAGAGACAGAGAGAGTGAGCAGCAGTGTTTATATTTGTTTTTCTATTTTTAATTGCTATATTTTTATAGTTAGGCTTCTGTCCAAGCCTTCAGGCTACGTGAAAGTCCCTTTGGAGCTAGGGTGCAAGGCCACAGCTGAAGAGCAGGGAGGGTTCACAGCTCCGGGGATGAAGGGGACTTGGAACCTCAACAAACACCCCAGCCACCACCACTGTGGTGCTGTCCTCACCCCAGGTATCTGCTGAGTCATGGGCCACCCAGTCCTCCCTCCCAGGGGTGGGGGGAAGCTGCTCCTTAAAGTAACTATTCTCTGCCCCAACAAAAACTGCTGGTTCTAAAAGCCACAGAGAAGGTCTGGTTCTTACAGAATTGGTTCTAAGCTGAATGCAGGGGTCATAATCAGAAAATATACGATCCTCATTTAGCTTTCAAATGTTGAAAGGAAGGAAGCTGCAAAGTAGGAGACAACCTGTACTATTGTCCCTTACCTTGGAGGGGGCCATTTCCCACTTTCAGCTTGGATGAGTGGGTATCATTTATTTACCTCGTTGGCTACCTGCCCCCCGAGGAGTGGGTTCTCCAATCTCCCTTCATCCTCCTTGCTGTTCGTGTCCTGCTGTTTATGTCTAGTAACAACCGGGCAAGTATCTTGGGAAAGTTTTTTTGTTTTTTTTTTTTAACTCTACATGGCCTTGCTTTCCTCATCCATAAAATGTGGAGAATCACACTTCCCAACTCAAAAAGCTGTGCCGGGCCGGGCGCGGTGGCTCACGCCTGTAATCCTAGCTCTCTGGGAGGCCGAGGCGGGCGGATTGCTCGAGGTCGGGAGTTCAAAACCAGCCTGAGCAAGAGCGAGACCCCGTCTCTACTATAAATAGAAAGAAACTAATTGGCCAACTAATATATATAGAAAAAATTAGCCGGGCATGGTGGCGCATGCCTGTAGTCCCAGCTACCCGGGAGGCTGAGACAGAAGGATCGCTTGAGCCCAGGAGTCTGAGGTTGCTGTGAGCTAGGCTGACGCCACGGCACTCACTCTAGCCTAGGCAACAAAGTGAGACTCTGTCTCAAAAAAAAAAAAAAGCTGTGCCAAGTGTGGATGGAAGTAATTCACCTCTTTGTAAACTATAAGATTCTAGACAAAAGTTAATTGTCTTTCTACTTATTTATTCTTTTTTTTTTTTTTTCTTGAGACAGAGTCTCACTTTGTTGCCCAGGCTAGAGTGAGTGCCGTGGCATCAGCCTAGCTCACAGCAACCTCAATCTCCTGGGCTCAAGCGACCCTCCTGCCTCAGCCTCCCCAGTAGCTGGGACTATAGGCATGCGCCACCATGCCCAGCTAATTTTTTCTATATATATTTTTAGTTGGTCAATTAATTTCTGTCTATTTTTAGTAGAGACAGGGTCTTGCTCAGGCTGGTTTCGAACTCCTGACCTCAAGCAACCTGCCCGCCTCAGCCTCCCAGAGTGCTAGGATTACAGGCAGGAGCCACCACGCCTGGCCTCTTTTCTTTTTTTTTTTTTGAGACAGAGTCTTACTCTGTTGTCCAGGCTAGAGTGAGTGCTGTGGCATTAGCCTAGCTCACAGCAACCTCAAACTCCTGGGCTCAAGCGATCCTCCTGCTTCAGTCTCCTGAGTAGCTGGGACGACAGGCATCCGCCACCATGCCCAGCTAATTTTTTCTATATATATATTAGAATATATATATATTCTAATATATATATATATGTCTAATATATATATATTTTTCTATATATATATTTTCTATATATATCTATATATATATATATTAGACAGGGTCTCGCTCTTGCTCAGGCTGGTTTCGAACTCCTGACCTCAAGCAATCCGCCCACCTCTGTCTCCCAGAGTGCTAGGATTACAGGTGTGAACCACTGCGCCCGGCCTACTTATTTATTCTTTTATGGTGTAGTTTTAAGACATCTGCTTCAAAACTCTCCCCAAGCATTATGTTCGAAAACAGAGTGCCTGGCCCCAAAGAGGGCCTGGTAAATGAAGACTGCAACTCCCAGTGGGGTCAATGCATTAAACTGACACCTTGGTGACGCTCTTTATTGATCTTCATCACCAGTGAAGAAACCCCAGATGCTCGAGGAGGAAAGAAAATGTTCTCCATGGCCTGTAATCCTAGCACTCTGGGAGGCCGAGGCTGGCGGATTGTTAGAGGTCAGGAGTTCGAAACCAGCCTGAGCAAGAGCGAGACCCCGTCTCTACTAAAAATAGAAAGAAATTAATTGGCCAAGTAATATATATAGAAAAAATTAGCTGGGCATGGTGGCTCATGCCTGTAGTCCCAGCTACTTGGGAGGCTGAGGCAGCAGGATTGCTTGAGCCCAGGAGTTTAAGGTTGCTGTGAGCTAGGCTGATGCCAGGGCAACAGAGTGAGAGTCTGTCTCAAAAAAAAAAAAAAAAAAAAAAAAAAAGAAGAGAAAATGTCCTCCACGGAAGGGAAGAATAAGGGTGGAGCGAGGGTCCCCTCTCCAGTGCTTTTCCTTCCCCACCCCACCCCATAGCATTCCCTCTTTCTCAATCTCCCCCACACTCATCCCCACCCTACCCTACCTCCTTGCTCTCTGATCACAAACCCTCAACTCTCCAGATAACAGTACAAGTCAAATTACCGTGAGATGAAAATGGCTGATAGGAGCCCAGAGCTGTAAAGTGGGAGCACTGGAATCAACCTCGGAGAGAGTATGTAGGGTGACACGTGTCATTTTGCAAAGAGGCAGCATGGTGTCACACATTACCTCTGCCGGTTTTTTACATTTCTAACAGACAACAAAGAATTTGAAGTGAGTAGAATATGGGATTGGGGAGTTCTAGGCTGGAGAGAGTGGGTGGGGTCGGGGTGCCACGTCCTCCCTTCTCCCCACCTCCCCAGCTGTGGGGACATCTTGTCCACCAGGAGAAGTGCCCAAGCTCTGTAGGAATGCAATACTTCAGGGTGTTTATCTCAGTCCTTCTACCCCCGCCCCTTTAAAACGTACAGCATTGCTTTCAAGTCTAAACAATAAGATAATTCAGTTAAATGGGAGCTATAATTCTTCTCCCACCCAATTGCCCCCAGGAAAAAAAAACCTAAAATTTCCAAGACTTTGCTCAAGTGTAATTTGTCTTTGGAGCCTTTCTCCTGCATTTCCTGACATGGCCCTGAGCACACTCCCACACTCACCTGTGTGTCTCTCCTATTTCTTTCTTTTATTATTTTCACTCACTCACTTACTCACCCACACCCCCAATATCTCTTCTAGATTGTCTCTCCTACCAGACTGCAGCTTGTTTGAAGACAGGCCCATGGCCTCTCGGCCCAGGCTCAGTCATTGCACGTCCTGGAGGCTCAACACTGTGGGCTGAGCGAGTGGAAGGGGTGGGGCAGCAACATTAGCATCCTGAGTTGCGGTGAAGTTGCTCAGGGAAAGCCCTTTACAAAGTGAACATAAGTGCTTTCTCACCCTACTTGGGAAGAAAAACACCATCTCCTGGCCAGGGTGGCTCACGACTGTAATCCTAGCACTCTGGGAGGCTGAGGCGGGAGGATCGCTCAGGAATTCAAAACCAGGCTGAGCAAGAGCGAGACCCCGTCTCTACTATAAGTAGAAAGAAATTAATTGGCCAACTAATATATATAGAAAAAATTAGCCGGGCATGGTGGCGCATGCCTGTAGTCCCAGCTACTCGGGAGACTGAGGCAGGAGGATCGCTTGAGCCCAGGAGTTTGAGGGTGCTGTGAGCTAGGCTGACGCCACGGCACTCACTCTAGCCTGGGCAACAAAGTGAGACTGTCTCCAAAAAAAAGAAAAAGAAAAACGCCAGCTCCAACCACCAGAAGCAAAAAGGTTTCCTTCACATAGATCCACTCAGCAAGTATTTCAGGGCTGCCTGCTAGGCAGGGGATGAGCCCTCCATAAGAAAGCCACCTCCTAAGAAAGCCACCTCCAAAGAAGGCCGGGCACAGTGGCTCACGCCTGTAATCCTAGCACTCTTGGAGGCCAAGGCAGGTGGATCACTTGAGGTCAGGAGTTCGAGATTAGCCTGAGCAAGAGCGAGACCCTGTCTCTACTAAAAATAGAAAAAAATTAGCTGGACCACTAAAAATATATAGAAAAAATTAGTCGGGCATGGTGGTGCATGCCTGTCCCAGCTACTCGGGAGGCTGAGGCAGGAGCATCGCTTGAGCCCAGGAGTTTGAGGTTGCTGTGAGCTAGGCTGACGCCATGGCACTCTAGCCTGGGCAACAGAGTGAGACTCTGTCTCCAAAAAAAAGAAAAGAAAAGAAAAGAAAGGCACCTTCTTCAAAGCCAGCTCTTCCCTCCTCCTTGGTCACTCTGAGACAGTCTTCCCTTCCATTTTTCCTGTCCCTGAGTGATGAACACAGCATGGCATTTGAGACTTTACCAATGGAAAGTTACTTTTGAGACTAACCAATGGAAAACTGTACTCTCCACCTTTTCAGAAAGACAGAGACAACTATAGTCTCCTTCTGTCCCACCTAGAGAGCCGGTGTCTGAAGTTTGCCCACGTGTTCGGGAGAGGAACACAAGACTACAGGGATGCAGAGGAGACAGTGCCTGAGTACCTGCCTGGGCTACCCTATGGCCTCTAGCTCAAGGTGCTCTGGCCCTGCCACCGTGCACCTTGTCCCTCCATTCTTGACCATGCACGTTCTCCTAGCTGTTGCAAACCAATGCAGTTCAGAGTAACCAAGGTGGAAAGACAGTAGCCACACGCCCAAATCGTCCCTTCCCCTAGCATTCCTTGGTTCAAGTGAGGTCAGGTGTAGTAAGTAGTCACTTACGAGGCAAGATTTAGGGAGCAAAGGAAGGCTCCTGCTCAAAAATAAATTCCACGTGAATGCCCGAACTGTTGGTGACTAATTCATCCCTTCATTCACTGCACAAATATTTATCCAATACTCCTCAGACAACCCTTCCCCCAACCAAATAGAAATGGGTTTCTGTCCACAAGTTGATCATGATGTAGCAAAAAATCCTGACATAAATATAATTCTCCCACTGCAAGGGGAGGCTTCTAGAATCACAGGAAGGGCTCTGTTTGTAGAGCATGGGTTGTTGACCTTAACATCCAGCTTTCCAAACCTAGTTGCTGACCTGGAACAAGTTACTAAACCTGTTACAACCTGTTTTCTCATAGGTTTAAAAGTGATGATGATAGTCATAGCTTACCCTTTGTTGTGAGAATTCTACAAAACACATGTGACACCCCAGGAAAGGTATAAGAACTTCCAGTAAGAAGTCAACAAAGTATTATGGGAGCACAAAGGAAGTAACAACTTCATCTGCCTACAGGCACGGAGGAAGGTTTCCTAGGGAAGGTGGCATCTGATCTGGGTCTTGAAGGACACGCAGGAGTCAGCCAGGTGGAAAAGACAGGAAGTATATATCAGGCAAAGGGAACAGTATCTGCAAACTACTGAAGCAAGACATAGCATAATGTATTCCTAGAACTTGAGAGAGTCAGTCTTGAAATGACAGGAAGTGGCCTGGTGCAGTGGCTCATGCCTGTAATCCTAGCAGTCTGGGAGGCCGAGGCGGGAGGATTGCTCAAGGTCAGGAGTTCGAAACCAGCCTGAGCAAGAGCGAGACCCTGTCTCTACTAAATATAGAAAGAAATTAATTGGCCAACTAAATATATAGAGAAAAAATTAGCCAGGCATGGTGGCGCATGCCTGTAGTCCCAGCTACTTGGGAGGCTGAGGCAGGAGGATTGCTTGAGCCCAGGAGATTGAGGTTGCTGTGAGCTAGGCTGATGCCATGGCACTCTAGCCCAGGCAACAGAGTGAGACTCTGTCTCAAAAAAAATAAAAAAAAAAATGGAATGGCACCTTTTCATGGAAGCTGCCTGTGACCTTAGGTCACATCATAATGGCCCCTCCCTCCACACTTCTGATTTCCCCTTTCCTGCTTTCTTTTTTTCCCCAAGTACTTATTGTGTAATATTGATATAATATAAATTGACTAATTTTATTTATAGTCCTCAGCACCCTCGTCCTCCTCCAACGCCCTTCCTAGTGCATAGATCAGAAACAGTTCCCCGAGGAGAAGAATTTTTGTCTGCTTTCCTCACTGACATCTCCCCAGCATAATGTCTCACACAATACC
Organism: Microcebus murinus; assembly: GCF_040939455.1. Classification (NCBI taxonomy): domain Eukaryota; kingdom Metazoa; phylum Chordata; class Mammalia; order Primates; family Cheirogaleidae; genus Microcebus; species Microcebus murinus. Next base: position 78,709,338 of record NC_134110.1, on the reverse strand, counting down.
TGACATAGCACGAGGCAGAGGAGAAGTCATTTAACTCATTCGACACATATTTGGCGGCTATAAAGCACCGTCTTGCCATGGGGGCTCCGATGGTGCTCGAGATGGGGTTCCCGTGCTCAGGGAGCCGCGGTGAGGGAGTCCTGGGACCTCCTGAGAAGCCTCCCGGCTGTTCTGTGAGGGCTTTCGACGCCCATGTCCTGGTAGTTGTGGCCGTTTCCTTTGCCTTTCTTTGCCCACTCCCCAAAGACTTTCCACACAGAAATACTTTGGGGGTTGAGCCCCCTTTCAGTAGGTCTCTTACCCTTCCTGCTGAGCTTACAGTGTGCCTGGTGCAGGGGGAGGTGACTTTGGGAATCCAGTGTGACTGCCAGGTGCCTGGGGGAGGAGGAGATTTTGAAAGGACAGGGTGGGGGTTCAGGAATGGAGGCGCCCAGAGACACACGTAGCCTCTTTCACAATTTGGCCCCGGGCTGTTCCTGTGATCTGGCAGCCCAGCCAGGAATGTCCCCAGAATTCCGACTCATTTTTTAGGGACAGTTTTCTTATCCCATGTTCAGTGGCCTTCACTAAAGAAGGCTGAAGAGCTGAAAGAGAAGGTGGTCGGCATAGGTAGCTCTGCTTTGGGGCCTGAGGTGAGGGGAAGGAGGATCAAACTGTTCTTCGGTGCGGTGTTAGTTCTTTATTTTATGAAATGTCACAAAATATAGGGAAAAGCAACTAATAGCATAAGAAACACTTGTTTGCCTGTTTTTTGTTTGTTTGTTTCTTTGAGACAGAGTCCCGCTTTGTTGCCCAGGCTAGAGTGAGTGCCGTGGTGTCAGCCTAGCTCACAGCAACCTCACACTCCTGGGCTCAAGCAATCCTGCCTCAGCCTCCCGAGTAGCTGGGACTACAGGCATGCACCTCCATGCCCTGCTAATTTTTTCTATATATATTAGTTGTCCAATTAATTTCTTTCTATTTATAGTAGAGACGGGGTCTCGCTCTTGCTCAGGCTGAGCAAGAGCGAGAACTCCTGACCTCAAGCAATCCGCCCGCCTCCGCCTCTCAGGGTGCTAGGATTACAGGCGTGAGCCACCTCGCCTGGCCCCGTTTGCCTGTTAAATATCTATTTACCTAGTTTTTTGGGGGGAAAAAACGCTAACAGGCTGCTTCACTTGCCTTTTTTAACTTTTAAAGCAATAAATAATTACACAACTAAATGACAAATGACATTGAGAAAAATGTTAAAAAAAAAAACAAACCAAGCTACAAAGTATAAAGAGATAATATTTGCATGCTTATGACAAGAATTACTAGCCAGAATAAACAAATAGCTCTACAAATCAGTAAGAAAAAGATGAAGCGAGCCAGGTGCACAGCTTGAGTCTGTGGTCCCAGCTACTCAGGAGACTGAGGCAAGAGGATTGCTGGAGCCTGAGAGTTGGAGGCTGCAGGGAGCTATGATGGCCCCACTACACTTCAGCCTGGCAACAGATAAACCATTCTCGTTGGTTTGTGCCAACTGCAAATCTGGAGGACTCTGCCTGAGCCTTCGCCTGCCCTCCCCTCCCCTCTCTACCTCTCTCCACCACTCACAGGTAAGGAACGTAGTCAGAAGAGTGGAATCTTGAAGAGAAACTCCCCTAAGTCCTTCCTCCTTGCAGTGCTCCCAATCTTCCTGCAAGCAAAATTTAAGCAAGGTGAGAGGAAGTACCCTGAGGATCTCGAATCTTCTCCTTTTTACTCTTTTCCCACCTGTTTTCTAACAGGACAAAGGATTGCTTTTATTTCTCTTTGTCACTATTCAAAAGGGAAGAGGCCTTAATAAATATTGCTAGAATCTTCTTTTCCTCCTTCTCCTTCTTCTCCTTTTTTTTTTTTTTTTGAGACAGGATCTCATGCTGTTGCCTAGACTGGAGTGCAGTGGCGTCACCATAGCTCACTGCAGCCTCAAACTCCTGGGCTTAGCCACCCGAGTAGCTGGGGACTACAGGGACACGCTAACACTCTGGACTAATTTATTTTAATTTATTTGTTTTTTTGAGAGAGAATCTCAAAAAAAAAAGACTCTCTTGCCCTGGATAGAGTGCCATGGCGTCAGCCTAGCTCACAGCAACTTCAAACTCCTGGGCTCAAGCAATCCTCCTGCCTCAGCCTCCGAGTAGCTGGGATTACAGACATGTGCCACCATGCCCAGCTAATTTTTTCTATTTATTTTTAGTTGGCCAATTAATTTCATTCTATTTTTTTTTTTTTTTTTTTAGTAGAGATGGGGTCTCGCTCTTGCTCAGGCTGGTCTCAAACTCATGACCTTGAGCGATCCACCCACCTCGGCCTCCCAGTGTGCTAGGATTACAGGCGTGAGCCACTGTGTCCGGCCTGTTTTTTAAATTCTTTGTACATTTGAGGGTCTCACTGTGTTGCTCAGGATGGTTTTGAACTCTTGGCCTCAAGCAATTCTCTGGCCTTGGCCTCCCAAAGCACTAGGATGACAGGTGTGAGCCACAGCACCCAGCTGAGAATCTTCTTTAATTTCTCAACAACTTCATCATAGAGGCATCAGTATTTCCATTTTACCAATGAAAAAAATCAAGCCTAGAAGGATTAAATAACTTTTTTTTTTTTTTTTTTTTTTGAGACAGAGTCTCGCTTTTTTGCCCAGGCTAGAGTGAGTGCCATGGTGTCAGCCTAGCTCACAGCAACCTCAAACTCCTGGGCTCAAGCAATCCTACTGCCTCAGCCTCCCGAGTAGCTGGGACTACAGGCATGCACCACCACTGCCTGGTTATATATATATATATTGAGTTGTCCAGCTAATATCTTTCTATTTTTTTAGTAGAAACGAGGTCTCGTTCTTGTTCAGACTGGTCTCGAACTCCTGAACTCAAATGATCCACCCGCCTCAGCCTTCCAGAGTGCTAGGATTACAGGCGTAAGCCACCACGCCCGACCTCTTTTTTTTTTAAATAGTACATTGTGTTCTCACCATCCATGGAATGAAAATAAGAAAAAAATAAATAGTACTTTGTGCTTTCTCGAATTATCTCAGTATTCCAGATAAAGCAATCTCCTCACCCACTGATGGTTAACAGCTCCCTTGAAAATTTTAGAATTTTATTTTATTTTTTTTATTATTATTTTTTTTTACCTAAAGCAAAGCAGCAAGTAGAAAATTTTAGAATTTTAGATGTGACTTCCAGATAAATGGTTTTATTTTCCTTTTTTTTTTTTTTTTTTTTTTTGCTCAACAAGAGTAACATCCAGTGGCCAAGTTGCTAATTACATTATAAAAAACAAAACCCCAAGCCTATAGGTATAACTGATGGTATTTTTCTATTGATGGCTGGAAAAAGGAATCTCATAACTTGAAAAAACTTCTGAAAATGGAATTAATCATAGAAACCCCAAGTTGGAAGGGACCCTTCAGGTTATGCTCAAGTTCCAGAGTGATGTGATTTTAGACTTGACTGGCTTGACCACGAACTGTATTGAATAGGAGCTATATTTCCTGGCAACTATTGGTTGATAGTTTATATTTGGAAAAGGGAAGATGTGGCTATCAATAAATAGATTTTCTTGAGAACAGTTGCTAAGAAGGAAAAGGGGATTTTCCTTCCCCAAGATGCTACTAAGAAGGCTCTGGTGAAATAATGGGTTTTTATTTTTATTTTTTCTATTAAATACCTCAAGGCAGGCAGAGCTGGGGGAGTTGCTACCAGGACCAGGGCCTGCCTGGCCAACCCTGCAAGGCTGATGTCTGTCTTGGTCTTCTTGTTGTGGTCGACTATGAATAATTTCAAACATGCAGAGAAGTAAAGAGTCCTGCAACAAAATGCCCACCCTAACCCAAATGTAACAAATTTCAACAATTTTTCATATTTGCTTCAGATCTCTATTTAATATTGATAGATAGCAAATAGATTTAGGTACAGTTGATGTTCCTTTTGTACTTTTCTCCAGACCTATTCCTGTCTGTCCCCAGAAGCAACCAGCATCTTGAAGTTAGTACATGTACTTCCTGTTTATTTATTTACTTTTGATCTTTTTTTTTTTTTTTTTTTTTGAGACAGAATCTCACTTTATTGCCCAGGCTAGAGTGAGTGCCGTGGCATCAGCCTAGCTCACAGCAACCTCAAGCTCCTGGACTCAAGCGATCCTTCTGTCTCAGCCTCCCAAGTAGCTGGGACTACAGGCATGTGCCACCATGCCCAGCTAATTTTTTCTATATATTTTTAGTTGTCCAATTAATTTCTTTCTATTTTTGATAGAGACGGGGGTCTCACTCTTGCTCAGGCTGGTTTCGAACTCCTGACCTCAAGCAATCCGCCCGCCTCCGCCTCCCAGAGTGCTAGGATTACAGGCGTGAGCCACCGAACCCGGCTCTTTTCTGTTTTTTAAGCAAACTAACAGATGTTTGAATCTGTACATAACTATGGAGACCACTGTCAACATTTTTATTAAAGCCCACTCTGTTAATCATGTTCCCAAGTTATTCATCTATTTGTGCCCACCTGCGTAAGTCCATTTATACCATTGAAAGCGTGATACTGATTTCATGAAAGGAAAGTTTCACCAGGGATTGGAAACCACGTGTTAGTTGATTTATTAAATCAACTAATATTTATTAAATCTCTAAAAACTTTCCATATGGAACAAACATATTTGACACACATACCTGACCCCAAAGCCTCCTCTGCCCCTCCTTTCAGTGGCTTTTATTTTTTCTTCATATATTTAATAAATTTATTTGGAGTTGTTTGACATTATTGTTTCATGGTAAAGAGAAGAGAGCATGTATTTGGAGTTTGAGATCTTGATTTCTAGGGTCCTCTCTGCCACTTATCAGCTGAGTGACCTTCAGCAAATCATTTGACCTCTCTGAGGCTCTTCACAAATAATAATAATTGTACCCACACTGTCTGAGTTGTTGTGGGAATCAAAAGAGGTAACAAAATGCTTTGAAAATTCTACTCCCCAAGATGAAGAAAAAAAAAAAAAACCCAGAAAATTCTTGACCTTTTTGAGAGCTGTAGAAGGAACTTGGACTTCAGATTGGAAGGATCAGATTCCTGGCTTCCCTGAACATATGACAGAGTCACTGATAACAGAGCCCTGCCCTGGGCAGGAGCAGGGGGCTCAGAGGGCTAACCCAGGAGGAAGAGGGCCTGGGTCCTGCCCCTCCTGGCCCCCTGCTTCATTTGCATTCTTTCCTTAGCAAAGTCACAAGTTATTACAAGTCACAGGTCTCCTTGAATAATCATACTGCAATTGTCAAACCATGAGGTTTCAGAGAATTACATAGCGGAGGCCTTGACTGACAGGAAGAGAGCATTCTTACAGACTGACATAATAATTCAGTTGTCTCATCCATTCATCCGTCAACCAACTTTCACTGACTGTCTACAGTGTTAGCTGCTAGGCATTATTGTAGATGCTGGAGATATAAAAACAAGAGGGTTAATGGTGCTTCTAAAAATTCTTCCTGGTGGGGAGTGGGCCTTGAGGTTGGGATCCGCTTGACAAATCCTGAGGGAGGGGTGGAGGAAGCTTGTCTTGGTTGGGGGCTGATGGAGATTAGGAGCAAGCTAAGGGGAGGTCCCGCAAGCCTCCTACCGAAAAAGACCCAATTCCGTTAAATTCATTAAAGAGTTTGTTATCTAGACAGGGAGACAGAACTAGAAACCAAGAATGACAATACAACGTGATAGTTGTATGGAGATATGCACGTAGTGATATGAAAACACACACAAAACATCAATTCAAATTAGGAGAGATATAAAGTAGGGGAAATGCAGCCTGAGGAGCAACAAGGAGATTTATGGCTTGTCAGACTTTATCTTTTTAATTAAAAACAATTTTTTTGGCCGGGCGCTGTGGCTCACGCCTGTAATCCTAGCTCTTGGGAGGCCGAGGCGGGCGGATTGCTCAAGGTCAGGAGTTCAAAGCCAGCCTGAGCAAGAGCGAGACCCTGTCTCTACTATAAATAGAAAGAAATTAATTGGCCAACTGATATATATATATAAAAAATTAGCCGGGCATGGTGGCGCATGCCTGTAGTCCCAGCTACCCGGGAGGCTGAGGCAGAAGGATCACTCGAGCCCAGGAGTTTGAGGTTGCTGTGAGCTAGGCTGATGCCACGGCACTCACTCTAGCCTGGGCAACAAAGCGAGACTCTGTCTCAAAAAAACAAAACAAAACAAAACAAAACAAAACAAAAAAAAACAATTTTTTTTTTTTTTTTTAAGACAGAGTCTCGCTCTCTTGCCCAGGCTAGAGTGCCGTGGTGTCAGCCTAGCTCACAGCAACCTCAAACTCCTGGGCTCAAGCGAACCTTCTGCCTCAGCCTCCCGAGTAGCTGTGACTACAGGCATGTGCCACCATGCCCGGCTAATTGTTTTTATATATATTTTTAGTTGGTCAATTAATTTCTTTCTACTTTTTTTTTTTAGTAGAGAAAGGGTCTCGCTCTTGCTCAGGCTGGTTTTGAACTCCTGACCCTGAGCAATCCTCCCACCTCAGCCTCCCATAGTGCTAGGATTACAGGTGTGAGCCACCCTGCCCAGCCAATTAAAAAAAATTTTAAGCACAACTAGAACAACATGATTTGGTAGCCTTCAATCTATGCATTTAGTACTCCTTTTTCTTGCTTTGAACAACACCTCATTTTGCATGACACTTGAATGGAAAATGGGATAATTCCTATTTTTACAGATGAGGAAACAGGCACAGGGTAGTTACCAAAGTCACATGTCTTGTAAATAGCAGAGTGGGAATTACAATGTAGTTTTTCTGACTCTTCCTCAGAAGCACATTTCTAGCACGAATGAATAAGTGACTTCATTATCAGTCTGATTTGGACCTTCATTGATCTAATTTCACCTTTTCTGTATTTTTTGTTTTTATTTTTTGAATTTGACCCCCTGTTGTGTATTTTTTTGTTCTAGACCATAGTAAGTGTTTGGAGTCTGTGCCTCTGTGATTTGAACATGCAAGAACATGAAGCTGTATTCTGTGACCCAAAGGCCTCATATTTTCAAAGTTGCTATAATTATAGTGCAGCCATGTTCTACCCTCAGGAAACTCTCGCAGTTTCTGCTACTGTCAGATGAAGGGCTTAGGCTACAGTCAGTCAGTGCTAACATTCTGTGATTCGTTTTTATAGCCATTAGCGTCATTTACAAGTATACATTAGGAGGGGACACACACCGAAAACAATGTATGAACAATAATAAACCAAAAATGTTAGTAATTGGTATCTCTGCGTAGTTGGGTGATATTTGATTTTTTAAATCCTTGTTGCTTAAGTATGTATCTTTTTTCCTTTCTCTTCCTCTTTTAAACAGCAAGAATGGACAGCTTCTATAATTTAGGTAATAAATATATAATTCCATTTAGTACTGAAACTGCCAAAAATGTTTTCAGTACTTGGCAAAATCTAGCATACTTACAGCACTACAGAATCTTTTTAACAAGTGCATGGAGATGTTGAATTCATTGATGAGATTAAATAGTACCAGTTTTTGAGAAACATATGTTAATTCAGTAAGTTTGAATGTATAGCCAAAAATAATTGCTTGGCTCTGAAGATACTCTGATTTTTTAAGTTATTTTCCATCTTATGATATATGACCATGCCAAGGTACAAAAAACTCAGATTTTTTCCTCAAAGTGCTTACAGTTTAGTGGAGTTAAATTTTATGGGGTTGGTAGTTGTTAGATTTTGAAGGTAAAAATTGTGCCAAGTCACAATAATCCTTGAAAAATGCTTAAATCAGCTTCCAAATATAGTATACGTGAGTATGCCATATGCTTGCATTTATGATAGAGGAAGAAACTACTAACTCTATATTGTTTTTCTAGGGTCCTCAATTAACTTTTTTGTGTGTGTGACAGGCTAGAGTGAGTGCCGTGGTGTCAGCCTAGCTCACAGCAACCTCAAACTCCTGGGCTCAAGCAATCCTCCTGCCTCAGCCTCCCAAGTAGCTGGGACTACAGGCATGCGCCACCATGCCTGGCTAATTTTTTTTTCTATATATATTAGTTAGCCAATTAATTTCTTTCTATTTATAGTGGAGACGGGGTCTCCCTCTTGCTCAGGCTGGTTTCGAACTCCTGACCTGGAGCGATCCACCCGCCTCGGCCTCCTAGAGTGCTAGGATTACAAGCGTGATCAGTTAACTTTTTAACTTCTTGGAAATACCACCACTATCCACTTGCCTGGCTCCAAGATCTTAAAGTCCCTCACTGTCACTCAAATCATACTTCGTGGACCGGGTATGGTGGCTGACGCCTGTAATCCTAGCACTCTGGGAGGCCAAGACGGTTCAGATCGCTCAAGGTCAGGAGTTCAAAACCAGCCTGAGCAAGAGCGAGCCCCCATCTCTACTATAAATTGAAAGAAATTAATTCGCCAACTAAAAATATATAGAAAAAAATGAGCCAGGCATGATGGTGCATGCCTGTGGTCCCAGCTACTCGGGAGGCTGAGGCAGAGGATTGTTTGAGCCCAGGAGTTTGAGGTTGCTGTGAACTAGGCTGACACCACAGCACTCTAGCCCAGGCAGAGTAAGACTCTGTCTCAAAACAAAAGAAACAGATCATACTTTGTGGTGACTTGCGTGCCTCATTGTTTGGGAGCATCACTATTCCTATAATCCAGATAAGTTCATATTGTACATATGTGATGATACTTTAAGAGGGTACTATTTATTAACAAATAACCATTGAACAAGACCAATTGAATTATGTTGAAAAAGACCAGTAGGTGAGGTAAGTTGGAAAAAATGGACAAGATTAAGAAGAGATGATAGGCCGGGCGCGGTGGCTCACACCTGTAATCCTAGCACTCACTCTGAGAGGCTGAGGCAGGTGGATCGCTCAAGGTCAGGAGTTCGAAACCATCCTGAGCAAGAGCGAGACCCCGTCTCTACCAAAAATAGAAAGAAATTAATTGGCCAACTAAAAACATATAGAGAAAAATTAGCTGGGCCTAGTGGTGCATGCCTGAATTCCCAGCTACTCGGGAGACTGAGGCAGGAGGATTGCTTGAGGCCAGGAGTTTGAGGTTGCTGTGAGCTAGGCTGACACTATGGCACTCTAGTCCGGACAACAGAGGGAGACTCTGTCTCAAAAAAAAGAAGAGGTGATAGTCAACTGGACTTGTTTTCACTGAAATGTATTTTTTAATTGACTATTGTATGTGCCAGGCCCTGAGCTAACAGGGACACAGCATGACATACAACGGACATTGTGCCTGCTGCCATCATGGAATTTTCAGTCTAGTTTGGAAGATGGTCATTCATCAGACAATTATACAATTAAATGTAAAGTTGTAAGCAAAGAAAGGAAATGCAAGAGGTGGGGGCTAGAATGCTGAGCATAGCTATAGACTTCAGCAAATGGGCCAAGTTAGGAAAGTGCTCAGTAGATTTAAGAATAAGTAATTATGAAGTGTGGTGCCTCCAGCTTTGTTCTTTCTCAAGGTTGCTTTGGTTATTCTGGGGTTTTTTGTGGTTTCATGTGAATTTTAGGTCTGAAGCCAGCGCAGTGTCTCATGCCTGTAATATGAGCTCCCAGCAATGTGGGAGGCCAAGGGAGGAGGATCACTTGAGCCCAGGAGTTCCAGGTTGCAGGGAGCTATGATCAGGCCACTGCACTTCAGCTTGGGTGACAGAGCATGACCCTGTGTCTAAAAACAAACAAATAAATAAAAAGAATTTCAGATTTGTTTTTTCTGTGTAAAAAAAAAAATGGCACTGGGATTTTGATGGGAACAGTGATGAATCTGTAGATCAATTTGAGTATTATAGACATTTTAACAATATCAAGTCTTCCAATCCATGAACGTGGGATATCTTTCCATTTCTTTGTGTCTTTTAAAATTTCTTTCATCAGGCCAGGCACGGTGACTCACGCCTGTACTCTTAGCACTCTGGGAGGCCGAGGAGGACAAATTGTTTGAGCTCAGGAGTTTGAGACTAGCCTGAGCAAGAGTGAGACCTCGTTTCTACTGAAAATTAGAAAGAAATTAGCTGGACAGCTAAAACATATATATATATATATAAATTATATATATTATATATATTATATACATAAATATATAATATATATATAAATTATATATATATATAAATATATATAAATTAGCTGGGCATGGTGGCACCTGCCTGTAGTTCCAGCTACTCAAGAGGCTGAGGCAGGAGGATCACTTTAGCCCAGGAGTTTGAGGTGGCAATGAGCTATGATGACACTGCTGCACTCTAGCCCAGGCAATTAAGCAAGACCTTGTCTCAATAAATAAATAAATGAAGGAATGAATAACTGTGACTTAGGGAGGTGAAGTAATTTGCGCCAACCTAAAAAGGTAGAGGGGGCCGGGGGCGGTGGCTCTTGCCTGTAATCCTAGCTCTCTGGGAGGCCGAGGTGGGCGGATTGTTTGAGCTTAGGAGTTCGAAACCAGCCTGAGCAAGAGTGAGACCTCATCTCTACTGTAAATAGAAAGAAATTAATTGGCCAACTAATATGTATAGAAAAAATTAGCCGGGCATGGTGGCGCATGCCTGTATTCCCAGCTACTCGGGAGGCTGAGGCAGGAGGATCGCTTGAGCCCAGGAGTTTGAGGTTGCTGTGAGCCAGGCTGACGCCCCGGCACTACTCTAGCCTGGGCAACAAAGCGAGACTCTGTCTCAAAAAAAAATAAAAAAAATAAAAAGGTAGAGGGGCCAGAAAAAAAGACCCTCAGTGCCAGACTTCTGAGTTTGGGTTTTCTTTGGCCAGTGGGGGAGCTGCTGAGGGCTCTGAGCAGAGGTATGGCTTGATAGAAGTTGTGCTATCTCGGGTGGGAAAGAAAATACACGGTGAAATCCGTTTGGAAGTTAACACCCTAGTGTAGAGCAGAGGCCACGGACAACATATATAACTTCCTTAGCACAGGTGTCCTGGGAGTGGAGAACTTGATAAAGGGGCCTTCCAGGTGTACTGACTGGGCATGGGATGGGGTAGGGTGGAGGTAACAATAATCGATTTTTTTTTTTTTTTGAAACAGTCTCGCTTTGTTGCCAAGGCTAGAGTGAGTGCCGTGGTGTCAGCCTAGCTCACAGCAACCTCAAACTACTGAGCTCAAGCAATCCTGCTGCCTCAGCCTCCTGAGTAGCTGGGACTACAGGCATGCGCCACCATGCCCGGCTAATTTTTTCTATATATATTAGTTGTCCAATTAATTTCCTTGTATTTATAGTAGAGACGGGGTCTCGCTCTTGCTCAGGCTGGTTTCGAACTTCTGACCTCAACCAATCCGTCCGCCTCGGCCTCCCAGAATGCTAGGATTACAGGAGTGAGCCACCGCGCCCGGCCAAAAATCGATGTTTAATTTTATGAAATTCCCAATGCACAGAATAACATAACAAAGACTCATATCTACTGTGAGGCTTGATTTATACTACTACATTTTACAGCTTATAAATTCAAAATTCTTAATATTCTACTATAAAAACATAAGACAAATACAGCTGAAAGCATAAACTAGTTCAAAGGATACACATTATTGTTTTACTTGCTGCAAGACATAGTCCATTCATTATTTAAGGTATCATTCATTCCTATGTCTCATAAATGACAGTCTCTATTTTCACATATTCAACTTTGGGCCAACTCACTTGGCCATGCCCCTAAATTGTGTCTTTCATACACTAGTTGCATAAACGGATTTTGAGAGGGCTGGGCACGGTGGTTCATGCCTGTAATCCTAGCACCCTGGGAGGCCAAGGCGGGCGGATCGCTCAAGGTCAGGAGTTCAAAACCAGCCTGAGCAAGAGCGAGACCCCGTCTCTACTATAAATACAAAGAAATTAATTGGTCAACTAATATATATAGCAAAAATTAGCCGGGCATGGTGGCGCATACCTGTAGTCCCAGCTACTCGGGAGGCTGAGGCAGGAGGATTGCTTGAGCTCAGTAGTTTGAGGTTGCTGTGAGCTAGGCTGATGCCACAGCACTCACTCTAGCCTGGGCAACAAAATGAGACCCTGTCTGAAAAAAAAAAAAGATTTTGAGAGGTTATGGGATGGTAGTCTTGCCTGCTAGCTGCTACTCCTGGAGAAAAGAGCTAGGCCTCATTTTTCCTAGCACAGAAAAATTATCCTGCCAGGTGAAATGGTCTGGGTTAGTACCTTGCCATTCTAGGCGTAGACAAACACAAACACCAGCAGCCTTCTCCATCACTGGAGAACAAGTTAGAAAAACTGCCCCAATCTAGATCTTTTTTTTTTTTTTCCAACTCCTTGGGCAATTTGCTAGAACTTTTGAGCCAGAATCTGCATTTTAAACAAGACCCTCAGGTGATTCCTGGACACTTTTAGGTTTGAGCAGCTCGGCACTACCTCCCTGCTTGGTGGGTCTCTCCCTGTCAGAGAGCCCCCAGGTTCACACAGAGAATCATGAATACTGATGAATTGGAATTTCAAAGCAGAGACATACCAGGCCACCAAGATAAATTTCTAAAAGGCCCAAAGCAGAACAAAGGAGGGTTTATAGTCTTACCAGCATTTAATTGAGGGTATTTAAAACAAAACAAAACACTATGGGAGGAGCACGTGCCCAGGCCCCAGGCAGTGGGCCTCAAAACTGCCTCTGGGAGAAACCTATTGAAAGAATGTGGGAATGAGTTTAAGGGTTTCTCTGAGACATTCTAGGAAGTTGAAAAACTAAAAAAAAAGTGTGTGTGTGTGTGTGGGGGAGGATTCGTTTTCATTTATATTTAAACACAACATTTAATATCTGGTTCTTTGATGGGCTCTGAGGCCTGGAATGCTAGGACATAGGACGCAGAATTCCAAATCCGACCCAGTCCTCTGAATTCTCCTCCTTGGACTAGCCAGTTAAGTAGGTCTCCGTTTTCTCCTCCTGGAAATGGATACCAATACTTACCTCACAGGTCACTGTTAAGGATCTTATGTTTGGACACATACAAAGTGATCCGACTAGGGCCTGGTACATTGTAAGCTTTCTCTTAGTTTATCTTGAAAACAATTAACTAAAAGTATCTCTCCAGCCTTCCTTACTCCCTGCAATGTTGTTGCCATGGGGACAAAAGCCATGGCCCTTGTCACTACCAGGCCTGGTGTGGGCTGACCCTCCAGTCTGCAGCCTCATCCCCTCCACTGCGGCTCCCCCAGGACCTGGTGCTACCAGGCACTGGTCTTCCTCCGTCCCGTAAGCATCTAAGTTCACTCCCATCTTCAGGCCTTACTGTAGCCTGTTTTTGTTCAGCCTGACATTCTCTTCCCAGATTTTTGCACATGAGACTTAAAAAAAAATTATTTTTGCATGGAAAAGAGGTTTTTCATTTTCTCAAAAATTGCACCAAGAGGCTGGGCGCGGTGGCTCAGGCCTGTAATCCTACCACTCTGGGAGGCCTAGGTGGGAGGATGGCTTGAGGTCAGGAGTTTGAGACCAGCCTGAGCAAGAGCAAGACTGTCTCTACTAAAAATAGGAAGAAATTAGCTGGACAACTAGAAATATATAGAAAAAATCAGACGGGCATGGTGGTGCATGCCTGTAGTCCCAGCTACTTGGAAGGCTGAGTCAGGAGGATCGCTTGAGCCCAGGAGTTTGAGGTTGCTGTGAGCTAGGCTGATACCACGTCATTCTAGCCCAGGTGACAGAGTGAGACTCTGTCTCAAAAAAAAAAAAAAAAAAAGAAAGAAAAAGAAAAATTGCACGAAGGTAAAGCGAAGCTCTAGTTGATGCGGTGTGTTGTGTAGGCCTTAGCTGTTCTGCCCTCACTACACTGGGTAGCACGACCCCAAGGAAAGGATGATTTGCGTAGGAGATTCTGAAGTCATTCAGGCTTCAGCTCCATGTCCTCTCCTTAGACAGCTCTTCCAGCCTCAGGGAGACAGTCTGCTGTGACTTCCAGGCACTCTCCAGCTAAGGCCTTTCACTTTTTTTTTTTCTGCAGCACTCATCACGACCTGAAATTACTTTACGTTTCCTTGTGTCCACATCCATTCTCTGACTCCCCACCACAAGGATGTCAGCCCCAAGAGGGCAGATCTTGTTCACCACAGGTTCCCCTGTGCCTAAGACAGGGCCTCCACGCGCGGCTGGGGCCCAGAGAACATCTGATGGAAGAACATGAATGGAAGTGCAATCGAGTGAGTGAGTGACTACATGCAACAAGAAAAGTCCCAGTGGCCAGGCACAGTGGCTCATGCCTGTAATCCCAGGACTCTGGGAGCCTGAGATGAGAGAATCACTTGAGCTCAGGAGTTTGAGACCAGACTGAGCAAGAGTGAGATCTCGTCTCTACTAAAAACAGAACAAATTAGCCGGGCTTGGTGGCACGTGCCCTGTAGTCCCAGCTAGTAGGGAGGCTGAGGCAGGAGGATCACTTGAGCCCAGGAGTTGGAGGTTGCTGTGAGCTAGGCTGATGCCACGGCATTAGTCCGTGCAACAGAGTGAGACTCTGTATAAAGAAACTAAAAAAATAAAGAAATTCCTAGGAAGAAACACTTTAAGCTTTGAGTCCCAAGGAAGAGTCCTGTTTTGCTGCCTTTATCTAAGGTAGCCACAGAGGGGACGAGGGAGAAATGGGAGAGCCTGGGCCAGCGCACCTTGGGAGCCTTTCCTTGGCTTCCTCAGTCACCTGCGCCGATCAGCCATGCTGCCTCCTAACTTTGCACTGAAGATTCTTACGTTTCACTTTTCTGTCTCCCCCATGGGACTTCCTGCTCCTTGAAAAGGAAGCCTGGTCTTATTTGACTCTTTTAAGTGCCTAACACCCCATCAGGCAGGCATATAATTGGCGATCAATAAAAGAGTTGGGTGAATGAACAAATGTAAACGCATATATATGCCTTTACATTTCAAGCTCATTTTGGGGGGAGAAAATACTGGATTTTTAGTAAATGAGTTTGCTTCCACTTTATTTTGGGTGTCTCTAAAGCTGGGTCTGGAAAGGTTGTGCAAGGCCTATTTTGGTATTTGGTGGCCCAGAGGGGTGCTCAGGGGGCAGGGAGGAGCTGGGTGGGGGCTGAGGACACAGGGAGCAGAGGCAGAGCCCCAGGGGCCTCCAGCTTCCTCATTGCTAGAGAAGGGGATCAAGGGAGGCAGGTGTGTGCTCAGGGTCACCTTGGATTTCCCTGAAGGGGCTGGGAGGGTCACCCACCCTGCTCCCCGCCTTTGTCCTGAGTATCAGTGACTGGCCCAGCAGGGACTCATCTGGGTGCTGTGGGTGGGGTGGGGAGGGGTGGGGGCGGGAGCAGGCCTGGGGAGGCAGCAGATGCTCTCTGCAGAACCTTTGCATAGATAAATGGGGGTGGGGAGGGAGGGAGAGAAACCCCCAGGGAGAACAGAGGGAGGCTTTGCAGAACTGGCTCTCAGGTGACCCCAAAGAATTCAAAGGCCTTTCATCAAGCCCCACCTGTAGGCCAATTGTTCTGCAATCCACTGGGTGGTTTTGGCTCTAGGCTTATCTAAATCCAGTCTTGGGGTGGGGGGAGGAAAAGGGGTTTCTTCCTTTAAAGGAGAAAGTCAAAGAAAACTGTTCACATAACAAAACTTGTCTTTGTTGCTGAGATTTGAATTTTAAAAAAATAAACTGCCTACAAAAATAAGAGAAAAGTTTGACTTTGCTTTGAAAAATGTATCTTCCCTCTACCCCCGTCTGTAATATGAACAGTGCGTCTCCCCTTTAAAACCCTACATGTGGGTGTAAAGTAGGATCCGGTTTTTCTATGCCTGAGCTCTGTTGGGAATAGAAATCCTAATGACAGCATGCCTGGAAACTTTTTCCAAAGCAGCACACTGTATGCCAGAGAGATTCACAGAGACAGGGGCAGTTTAGTAGGATCAGGGAGTTTCAGGTTATACCTAAATTAAGACTAAAGGTAAGACCAATAGTTGCACCTAAGGAATATACATGTTCCACATGGAAGGGTGTCTCAGCATAAGTCACAGCCTCTGCCAGCCTCAGTTGCCTCACCTGGAAAGTGGAGATAGGAGTAATGCCTACCTCATTCACTCGCGAGGACTGAATGAGATCATGTGTGGGAAGGATCTAGGAGGATACGTGGCCCACTGTTAACACACATTGGAACTTGGATATCATGAGTGCTGTACTATTGACAGGCTCTCGAGTTCTTTTTTTTTTTTTTCTTTTTTGCTCTTATTTGAACTATACAAACTCAAAAAAGCACTCAAATTCACTTCCATTCCATAGACATCACATTAGACTTTGGTCTATAAGCAGGAAGCAAGCAGCCCAGCCTCAGGGAGCTTGGTCTAGAGGTAGAGACAGACACGCGGGCGGGTCGGTGTGACGCAACGCACAGGGTGTGCGCCAGGCGCTGTGGGAAGTGGCTGGGG
The DNA here is from genome assembly GCF_040939455.1 of Microcebus murinus. Taxonomy (NCBI): domain Eukaryota; kingdom Metazoa; phylum Chordata; class Mammalia; order Primates; family Cheirogaleidae; genus Microcebus; species Microcebus murinus. The sequence continues at coordinate 78,692,991 of NC_134110.1, read as the reverse complement.
AACAGCAGCTGTGTTTCCTTGTGGTCCAGTCTCAACGTGGCAGGTGAAAGGGGCCATGTAAGGTAGTCTATGCTACACCTTTGTTCCAGCACGTATCACATACGAGTTAACTAAATACCTGTTGAATGAATGAATGAGTGAATGAAATAAACTAATATGGACTTTTGTCTGTCTGTTTCAAGAAAAAAAAAGAGTAACTATATATATATATATATATATATATTTTTTTTTTTTTTTTTTTTTTTTGAGACAGAGTCTCACTCTGTTGCCCGGGCTAGAGTGCCGTGGCGTCAGCCTAGCTCACAGCAACCTCAAACTCCTGGGCTCAAGTGATCCTCCTGCCTCAGCCTCACGAGTAGCTGGGACTATAGGCATGCACTGCAATGCCCGGTTAATTTTTTCTATATATTTTTAGTTGGCCAATTAATTTCTTTCTATTTTTAGTATAGATGGGGTCTCGCTCTTGCTCAGGCTGGTCTCGAACTCCTGACTTTGAGTGATCCTCCCACCTTGGCTTCCCGGAGTGCGAGTATTACAGGCCACCATGCCGATCAAGAGTAACAATATTGATACAACATTGTAAAACTGAATAGAGGGGGGGAAATTCAAGGTGAGTTAGAAAGAGCAGGCCCTCCCCATGTCCTATATTCAACATTATTTTGGGAGTGCCACCTTGTTCCTGACAGGGCTAGGCAGTGGTAATGTGTGGCTCCTGCCCTTGGGAAGCTGGCTCAGACTGTACAGGAGAAATCGAAAAAGGGAAGGCCACATTGTTACTGAAAGCTGGGCACTGGTCCGAGAGGCCGAGGCCGCGTCAAAAGAACGAGGTGTCTCTGTTTTCAACATCGCAAGGCGAGCACAGGCAGAGGGCTGGGGGCTGGAGACAAGGAAGGGAGACGGCAGAGCCACCATGTGTCAGGCAGAGTGGGGAAAGGACCTGCAGGAGTAGGTGAGAGCCACGCCCAGGAGCTGGATCGGGACCTTTGTGGCTCCCAGGGTGTGAGGGGAAATGGCGGCCATGCTCAGCAGAATCATGTCAACAGGTTTCAGTTTAGTTATTTATTTATTTTTTTTTTGGAGACAGAGTCTCACTGTGTTGCCCTGGCTACAGTGCCCTGGCGTCAGCCTAGCTCACAGCAACCTCCAACTCCTGGGCTCAAGCACTCCTTTTGCTTCAGCCTCCTGAGTGGCTGGGACTACAGGCATGGGCCACCATGCCCGGCTAATTTTTTCTCTATATATTTTTAGTTGGCCAGTTAATTTCTTTCTATTTATAGTAGACATGGGGTCTCGCTCTTGCTCAGGCTGGGTTCGACCTTGAGCGATCCTCCTGACCTTGAGCGATCCTCCCTCCTTGGCCCCCAGGATTACAGGCGTGAGCCACCACACTCAACCTTAGTTAAGTTTTATTTCATTTCATTTCCTCCCAAATCTCAGGGGACCTGCATTTCTGTACTCTCCCCATGTTAGAGTGGAGGCTAGGGGTGCACACCTTGGAGTCAGGGTACCCGTCCCTGTCCCATTAACTCTGTGCCCTTTGGCAAGTTACCTGATGTCCCCCTTCCTCAGTTTCCCCAACTATGTAAAGTGCAATTGTTGTGAGAACTGAGTCAGTTCATGTAAAGGGCTGATATCAGAGCCTGGTCACACACTGCTGCTCCTCACCTGGGGGTGTGTCCTTGCCACGGAAGCAGCCAAGCCACCAGCAAGGACGAGGGCGATGGGAAGCCCTGGCGTGTTTAAAGTCGAGGGGTAATGTGGTCGGGTTCACATTGTGGACAGAGGCGGATTTAAAGGAGGGGAACCAGCCTCGAGGAGGCCTGAGCAAGAGAGGGGGTTGGAAGTGGGTTGGGAAGGGTAGGACCCCCCAGCTTCTAGCTCAGAGGCTGGGAGGGCGGCCGGGCCAGGAGCTAAGCACGTAGGGACGCAGAATAACAGGCTGGTTTGGAAGAGGGACAATGATGACTTCCGTTTTCTTTGCTGAGCGTGGAGTCTCTGTAGGACATCCTGCTCACATCCATTCCCTGCTCAAAACTTGTCAATGAATAATGGTAGGCTGGGCGTGGTGGCTCGCGCCTATAATCCTAGCACTCTGGGAAGCCGAGACGGAAGGATTACTTGACGTCAGGAGTTCGAAACCAGCCTGAGCAAGAGTGAGACCCTGTCTCTACTATAAATACAAAGAAATTAATTGGCCAACTAATAAATATAGAAAAAATTAGCCGTGCATGGTGGCACATGCCTGTAGTCCCAGCTACTCGGGAGGCTGAGGCAGCAGGATTGCTTGAGCCCAGGAGTTTGAGGTTGCTGTGAGCTAGGCTGACACCACGTCACCCACTCTAGCCTGGGCAACAAAGTGAGACTCTGTCTTAAAAAAAAAAAAAAGAATAATGGTATCCGAGAAATGAGGGTTTCTAAGAGCACTTACCTCGTAGGATTATTGTAATAATTAGTTAATACAGATTCAATACTTATACCAGGTACACACAGTAAGTAATTGTACTTATGTAAGTAATTAATATAACTTTCAAAGCGTTCTATCTTCATGTCCACATTCCAGACCCACCTGTCCTCATTCCTCTCACTTGCACTAACCGTTCTGCAGCTGATTGAACACACTGGCCTTTGCTCACCTCCGGGTTGAACTTCACCCCTCCCCCCTTTTCCTGTTTAATCTTGTTCCTCCTTCAGGTTTCAGTTTAGATATCACTCCCTCCAGGAAGTTTTCCTTACCTCCTAAGGTCTGGGGTCGGGTGAGGGGCCCTTCCTATGTATTCCAGAACACTTAGACCCTGCAGAACCTTCCAGCATGTGTCTGTAAATCTCTGGGTTGGGAGTTCCCAGAGGACAGGACAGTGATTCTCTTCTGCAGTGTCTTCTCTGGGCAGTGTCTGGCACAGAGAAGGGTTGTCTGTACATTTTAGTTTTTTATTTTTATTTTATTTTATTTTTTGAGACAGGGTCTCACTTTGTTGCCCAGGCTGGAGTGAGTGCCATGGCATCAGCCTAGCTCACAGCAACCTCAAACTCCTGGGCTCAAGCAATCCTCCTGCCTCCACCTTCCAAATAGATGGGATTACAGGTGCTTACCACCACCTCTGGCTGAATATGCATTTTGTTTAGATGGATGAATGTGTGAGTTAGATTTAAAGGGGAGATTTGGATGGGAGATATAGATGAGGGAGTCAACTGCATATGGGCACTTGTTTAAATCAGGACATCGATGATATCATCAAGGTGAGCCTTCGTACTTGAACTCTCACCTTTTCCTCCCCTCTTTTTGGGAGTTTATTTTACAGGCATTAGCAATTAGCAGCAGAGGCAGGGCTGTGCTGATCCCATCTGGCATACTGGGAGATAACCATTTACAGAAATTTCAGCATGAAGATCTTACACTCAACATTGTAACATGATGGATTTTCACATGATTTTTTTTTTTTTCTTTTTAAGACAGGGTCTCGCTCTGTCACCCACGTTAGAGTGCAGTGGTGTCATCATAGCTCACTGCAACCTCGAACTCCTGGGCTCAAGCAATCCTCCGGCCTCAGCCTCCTGAGTAGCTGGGACTACAGGTGCGTGTCACCATACCTGGCCAATTTAAAAAAATTTCTTTAGAGATGGGGTCTCAAACTCCTGACCTCAAACAATCCTCCTGCTTCAGCTTCCCAAAGTGATGGGATTACAGATGGGAGCCACTGTGCCTGGTCAGTATCCTCATTTTACAGATGAGAAAAATGGGTTCAGAGAGGTTCAGTAATTTCCTCAAGGTAACCCAGCAAGTAAGTAGTGGAGTGAGAATTCAAGCCTCCTGGCACTAAAATGCGTCCTCTTTCCACAAAATTTTATTACCTATTATGTCAAAAGAGGAAGAAAACATGTTGCCCGCCCTCCTGGAGCTTTCAGTCTGTTTAGAGAGAAAAAGTATGAACCTAAAAGTAAAACATTATGCTACTGCCTACTGGAGTTTTAACCGCATTGTGCACGGCTAATAGAACCGAGGGCAGGTTAAGAAATACTTTCTGTGGAAGGAAGATTCTTGGAATGCTTCCTGGGGAAAGGTGTTCGAAGCAGGTAAAGGCTGGCAGACACAGGTGGCTGGCAGAGTAGGAGAGGCAGAGTGAGGGCGTGGAAACGCACAGGGACTTGTTCCGGAAGTGGCGTGTGGTCCGCCTTGATTGGAGCATAAAGGTGCTGTCGTGGATTAATGTGAGGTAACCCCGGGACAAAACAGGGTGTGTCCAAAGCCTTTATGAAGAAGGCCTTGGATGTCAGGGGGTTCCGCTCTTCCCCGGGGCAGCAAAAGAGCCCCCATGATGTTAAGGCAAGAAGAGAAATGGTCTGAGACGTGCAGTGAAAGAGCCATCGGGCCAGAGTGTCCAGTGGATTGAAGTGAGGCCAAAGGACCGGTTAGGAAGCCACTGCCAGAAATACAGTGGCAGCAGAGAGAAGGAAAGAAAGAGGAGGGAGGAGAGATGCTTCAGAGGTGGCACCCACAGGACTTCAGTAGATGTCCTGGGGTGGTGGCCTTGAGGACAGGAGGTGTGTGATCATTCATATTGTCTCAAATTTGGGAAGACTCCAATCAGAGGGATGGGTGTGTTTAACTACGGGCAAGAAGAGCTGAGGATCGGGGTTTGGTTGTGTGGAGTTCAAGGTGATCAGAGGAGAGGAAGAGGTTCGTTAGGCAGATGAAAACTCACACGGCACTGAGGGGGGTCAGAGGTCCTGGTGATGGGTCCAGAGTTAGCAGCCACCCGCCCAGGACTGGTGGCTGGGCTGCTGGCTCCTCTGGAGGTTTTCTGCTTAAGTGGCTTCCTATTAAAGGTTAACTGCACGAACACCATTGATTAAAAAAAAAAAAAATGGGTATCCAAAAACACTGGTAAAAAGAGTCTTGGACTCATATCCAGTTAAATAAAGAACAAAGATTGTTAGCTGGTTAAACTATAAAGTTACTTTAAACATTACGAAAAAGTTACTGAAACGTTAATTAAATCAATTTTGAAACACTGACTTTGGGATTTTCCTATAGACTGTAGAGATCGTAATTGAAGTCAATTGTAGTCATGCTAGATTTCCTCCCTGATGTTTATTTTTCTTCTGGTTATATTTCAGACAATTAATAGCCTCTAATGACTCAGGGTTTCAAGTAATTACCACCAACGATTAGAAGCTCTCTCTTATTGGAATGTTTTTTTTTCACACAGGGGCTCTGAAAGTGTAGAAAATTTATGATGATCCATGAAAGACCCTCCATAGGCTGTAAAAAAAAATGATTAGACTTTAAAATAAATGTAGTCTTCATTTCTATTTGCAGCTAGAAAAAAAAATGATAAAAATAATTAAGTACCCTTTAAAAAGTTCCAATAATTCCCTCTCTCACAGCTTTTCTTGCTTCCAATATTAGAATGTTTGAGAGACATGAGAATGAAAATAGAGATTTTTTTTTTAATTCCTTGAAATGCTTTGTTTATAGGTCTTCTTTTTCCCCGAGGTGTGAAAGTATTTTAGTGAAAGTTTCATCTCAAGTTTGTAAATAATTAATCCTCTGCTTCTTCCAAAAGTCTGACAAGGTAAGAGTAACAATAACAGGCCATAACACACTCCCCCTAATTGTGCAAGGGCTCATTCTTCCCTCACGGGGCTCGGTTGGCTGGAATGTGCTGAAGCCACATTCCAACACCTGCCACCGGGCTGGACAGCTACGCAGGACGGACGCTGCAGGGAATTAAACAGAATCTTTATCTCTCTTTCTGCTCTTAAAAAGGAGGACCAGGAAGAAATGAAGAGGCCAGGAGGCAGAGTAGGAAAAAAGGTGGGCCTCAAAAATGAAGGACAAAATAAACCAGGGGGAGAGAGATGGTTTGTGAGTGGAAGGTCGAGGCAGTGACGAGAAAAATCAAACCAAGGGTGAGGCTGGCCATAATAAGTTGGGGAGGATGATGGAAAAGTAGATGAGAGATGAAGCCGTTAAAGGCCAAAAGTGAAAATCACCTGCAGGGGAAAGGAGCACATTTCAGAAGGTAAACACTGTTCATTCACCAGGAACCTCACCCTCCTCCCACCAAAGACAACATAGTTGGAAATAAAAAATGCAAGATTCCTTCCTTGAACTGCTCTGGTGGATGACTGAATGAAAACGTACAAGCCTAAATCTTGCTACTTTTACTGGGCTCTGCTTGGTAAACTCTACAATTAAGGCAGGGCTTTGAAAGGAACGCAGGCCCAGTGAGGGGGCTGGAGCCTGCAGCCCCAGCTACTCTGGCTGAGGCTGGAGTGCACAGTTCTATGAGGGCACCTGGGAATGGCCATGGCACTCCAGCCTGGGCAACAATAGTGAGACTCTATCTCTAAAAAAAAAAATGCAAAAAATGATGCATTCCTAAATCATAACTGTTCGATTCTCACTTTTCATGTTTTGATTTGCTCTTAAGTGATGGGTTTTTTTTTTTTTTTTTTTTTTGAGACAGAGTCTTGCTTTGCTGCCCAGGCTAGAATGAGTGCTATGGTGTCAGCCTAGCTCACAGCAGCCTCAAACTCCTGGGCTCAAGCAATCCTGCTGCCTCAGCCTCCCAAGTAGCTGGGACTACAGGCATGCGCCAC